>NC_061514.1:143334804-143432141 GCF_022539505.1 Lolium rigidum
TAGACTAAAATCCCGTGTGTCCTCGAGAACGTTTGGTCATTATAAGTAAACAAACCGGCTTGTCCTTTGTGCTAAAAAGGATTGGGCCACTCGCTGCAATTATTTCTCTCGCATTTTACTTACTCGTACTTTATTCATCTGTTACATCAAAACCCCTGAATACTTGTCTGTGAGCATTTACAGTGAATCCTTCATCGAAACTGCTTGTCAACACCTTCTGCTCCTCGTTGGGATCGACATTCTTACTTATCGAAGATACTGCGATACACCCCCTATACTCGTGGGTCATTAGGGAGGTAGCACTTTCAAATGGAAAATATGCGGAAGGCGGATGCAGATGCGTTTTCTCTTAGTAAAGTCGTGCTTTTTTCATCAATTTCTTCCGCCGCTTCTTGGTTACACACCTTCTGAGGAACATTAGTTAGGGTTTCCCTTTGTCGTAGTAGCCGCATAATTCCACATTTCGTGATGACATGCATCTTATTATTTAGGGTTTCTTGATCTTTTTTCTTGTCGATTTACCCGCCCTGGAGGAGCCGCTGAGTTTCCCGTGTCGTGTTGACATGCAGATGCGACGACTCTGGTGGTTCTTGTGGTTTCTATCTGTGTATTTTGTTGTATTGTTTGGTCTAGTTTTATCACACATCGTACCTGAACTAGTTCTAGGGTTTGTCCAGTGCTTGTTCATAAGATGGTTTTGTACTTCTGTGTGTCCAGCCGTTTTTGTCGGGTACTTGATGTCCTTTGTGTCTGGTACTTGTTCGTGTTTGTCCTTCGTACTCGTGTGACAATTTGTTCTGTACTTGCGTAGCTTAGTCTATCGTACTTGTGCACCTATATCTCTTGTACTTGTGCACCTATATTCCTCGTACTTGTGCACCTAAATCTCTTGTACTTGTGCACCTATATCTCTTGTACTTATGCACTTATATCTCTTGTATTTGTACTTGTGCACCGACTTGTATTGTAATTGTGCACTGGTAAATTCATATTGGTCTGTTTTGGAAGGTATGTGGTCGGCGACGTGCAGTCTAGACTTGTACAATTTGTTTCTTTTGTAGAGTTTTCGGTTGTGCTAGTGTTTACCTGGTTGTTTTTTTGTCTAGTTTCCTTTGGTCTATTTTTTGCAGAGTTTAGCGGCACCAAAGGTGCTGCTCGGTTACACGTCTTCGCCAGTGCATGCGTGTAAATTATGTTGGTTTCTTTTGGTTTGTTTGGTTGTCGATGTATCTGCGCCAGAGGCGCGTATCGTTTTAGATGTGTAGTGAAGATATGCAATTGCGACGACGTAGGTGGTTTTTGTGTGGTTTCTCTTGTAATCTTTTTTTGTTGTCCTGTTTTTTCTAAATTTGAAAGTGATAAGCTGCACACATCGTACCTGAACTAATTTTAGTGTTCTCCAGTGCTTTTTCAGGTTGGAGAAGATGGCAGATCCAGGTTTTCACTCTCGTGCGGATATTCCTGACTATCTTCGTGAAGCAGTCGATCGTCATATCTCAGATATGTTTCCTGGTGAAATGCATAATGATGTAAGGTTTTTTATTATGTCTTTTGATTTTTAATTATTGTGTTATTGTAAATTGCATTCTTAATTGTGTTTTTTATTTACAGTTACGTTCTAAACTGAAAGAAATGTGGAAGACTTTCTTCACTTCCTCGATGATAATAACGGGACATGGTCTTGTTGATCAGATGCGTGATATGGTTTCTCTTTTGTCAATTGAGTTGAAGAAGCAGCCATGTACTTGCAAGGGAAAGGAGCCTGAAACTGAAAATGTTGTTGGAGGTATTCTGTGGCACAGAAGGATGATGGCAATGCAGACACTGATTCTGATTATTGTGTTGAGGATTGTTGTCTTGAGCGTTCGGGGCCATGTACTTGCAAGGGAAAGGAGCCTGGAACTGAAAATGTTGTTGGAGGTAGTTCTATGGCACAGAAGGATGATGCAAATACAGACACTCATTCTGATGATTGCCTTGAGCGTTCGGAGCTTACTGAAGAAGAGGATGTCCTTGTAACTGTTTTGCATAGAATGTTGTTTGCTGATGTACTTCAGGCTCCTAGGAATTACATTGGAGGGTAACAGTTGGAATTCAATTTTCCATTTATTTTTCATCTATTTTTATATAGACAGATGGTTATTCTTGTTGTTTTTAACAATTGCAGTAGCGAGAAAATACTTGAAGTTGGTGGAAAGTCTGTCAGCTGGCATAGTTTCTAGGTTGCTATGAAGGGTGGTGGGTTTATGGATCCTTCTGTTATGGATGTTTTTCTTAAGTGCGTTGATGATGGTCTTGATTTCTTATTTATTCCAAGCTATTTGGCGGTACGTCATGTGTATATGTTTTAGATTTATTTATTTTTTACTAAAAAAATTTAGCATTTAGTTTTTAAAACATTTTCTTGTTGTTTTTTTAGCATATTCTTGATGTGGATGAGGCGGACCCTATTCATCTTGCTGCAAGTTTTGCTGAACATGATCTGAAGTATTATAATTTGAATAGGGAATAGGTATGTTTATCATGTTTTGTTTGACGCTTATATTTTTTCTATTACAAGTATTGTGGATGCTTTCTTATTTCTCGTGGGATTGTTTATTTTCAAACATGTCTACATTACTTGTTGCGATTACAGCCATTGGTGGGTTATCTTTGTCGACTTCCATTTTAGGAAATTTAGAGTGTCTAGCTCACTGGAGTTGACTGAAGCTCAGATGACTTCTACTGAAAGAATTGTATGGTTTTCGTTGTAATCTAGTTAATTAAATAATTATTTACACATGACAACAGTAATTTTTATTATTTATTCTTTTTAGTGCAAATCATTCAAGAAACTTTACAGTCATCTTCATGGTGTCGAGGGATTAAATATCTCATCGTACAAGATAAAAGTTTGCGGCACCCCTTCTTGTTCAGTGTAATCATCTTTTCTTAATGTGAATTATCATTTTATTTTATTTACTGTGTTTTGGATTTAGTTGTTTCTTTCTTTTTGACAATTAGGACAAGCGCGAGGCGTGACTGTGGTATCTATGCAGAGAGGTTTATTTGGGTATTCAAGGCTAATTTTTACTCAAATGTATTCAAGGTAGGTAATATGTTGTGTGCATAGTTTTATTCAATAGTATTTAAGGCAGGTTTTTAGTTCTTGTTCTCTGTATGATGGTGCATGTCAATTGTTCTGTTTAGTACTTGTACATCTTTTTGTTTAGTAGTTGTGAACTTTTTCGTTCGGAGCTTGTGCATTCTGAATTTTTGTGCATTTTTCGTTTAAGATAATTAACCATTGTGTTGTTTCGTGTTTTTCAGGCTGACATCGAAAGTTTTCGACAGTTCTTCACCGAAATGATGCTCACTTATGATTCTCTTGATTATTTGGCAAGTTTCGAACGCGAACAGATCGAAGAATTCAAAAGTAAGTACTGTTTTATAATTGTTAATCTTTTTTCTCCAGTGAAGTCAATGAAGTGAACTTGATTGTACAAAATAAGTAGATAAGAACATTACATATTCATTCCATTGTCTG
This sequence comes from Lolium rigidum, assembly GCF_022539505.1. Lineage (NCBI taxonomy): Eukaryota > Viridiplantae > Streptophyta > Magnoliopsida > Poales > Poaceae > Lolium > Lolium rigidum. Next base: position 143,338,331 of record NC_061514.1, read on the forward strand.
TATCATATATTCTAAATATTCCTGTGGCCTCCTCCTTGAGTGATTCCTACTTTTGTTGCTCTCCTTTTGATATCATTTGTTCATCGTCGACCTCTGCAAATAAATAGATTTTAAATTTATGTTTAGCTTGTCGGAAAAAACAGATTATTTGCATCAGTAGGTTTTCATCACTGACAAAGTAACTTCATGGGCACACTTACCTTGTTAATATGTTTTTACCAAATACTAGATATTCCATGTTGCATCTTATTCTTCCATTGTGGTAGTACATACCGTACGTGTTTCCTGGTTGTGTTGTTCTTTCTGTTGTGTTACTATTGTTATTTGTGTGTCTGTTGCTTGATTGATCATGTGTTGTATTGCTTGTATATCTTTGCTGTGATGCTGCAGCTTCTGCTGTTGTTGCTGCTTGTGCTGCTGCCTGTGCTGCCTCTGCTGCAATTTGTGCTTTCAGTGTTTCACATCCTGTTTTGTTGTGTCCTGATGTTTTGCAGTGTCCGCATTTTATTTGTCTAGTTTTCTGTTTTTTTATGAACCTGGCATCATTCTGTCCCCTCTTTTTGTTCCTCTTCTGTCGAACATTGGTGGGTCACGTAATGTTTCGTTGCTACCTGTTTCTTGATCGTGTAGTTTTTTAGCTCGTTCATCTTCTCTTATTGCTGCCAGCACTTTTGTTTCCATATCACGCATACACTGAATCATGACATTATATGCTTTGTCATTTGGGCACGCTTTTTTGCAAAGTTCTGCCATATGGCTCATCACACCGGCAAACTTTAGTGTTTCGTCTCCGCAAGAAGCATCTGCGACATTTCCTAATGTTGCGAGTTCCATGTCTATGTATTTTCTCCATCTTTTAATCACAAAACTCTCTGGCAAATCATTGATCTCCATGTGAACCATTGCTTTTATTACATGGCAGCAATGTATACCATCCCTCTGCATCTTTTTGCAGGAACACATGAAGTTCTTTTTTTCATCGTCAAATGTGACGTCAAACAACTCCCTTTTGAATTCCATGTGGTTGTAGAATTTCACTATTCTTTCTAGCCGCAGGTGGCGACCAGGTTCAAGTGATCCATCTACCTTGAATGCCGCAGGAGGGGTAGCAGCAGCCCTCAACTTCCTCGACGCCCGGGGGACCTTGTCCTTGCTTCCAATAGGGCGGCCACGTCCCCGCATCAGGTTGCTGACAAGGGAATTGGACGCCATACCTGCCGTGGATGAACCAACTTGAAAAGATGAACAAGACAAGACTTTGGTGGATTGCAGCAACGCAGAAGCACATGTAGTTATGGAGAGCTCCACGCACTCTATATAGAGAGCGAAAACAGAATTCGAGGCGACGTATGGGACATGAATGCGCTCCCCAGTCTTCAATCCAGAACAGTTTTCAGAGCGACGGATGAGACTTGACGATTCCTCTCTCGAGGCAGATCCAACGGCACCATGGCAACTGCCATTCCGCATTCGCGGCGAAGATCCTAGCAACGTCTCATGCGTCCTGCCACGTACCACCGGAGGTACATGTGCAGCTTGGTTCAACCCTTATCAACAGTCTGTACTTGTGTTCGTGCAGAGTCTGTACTCGTGCATACAACACAACCGTACTACATAATATCAGCAACATTACATATTACAAAAAAGAGAATCTATCAACTAAAACCAAAAAGATACAGTATTTGATCTTCGTGCCGCATCTGTAATTTCCCCAGCTGCAACACTGTACTCCAAACTCTTAACAACTATACTTAAATTGTACAAAATAAAGATTGATCCAAAACCAGCAGAAACATCTGTTACTCCTCTTTATGCAACGATTGCACTCGTATCAAGGTGACATTTGTACACGTTACTCCTCGCAAATGTGCTCGTCCCAGTAACAACGGACACAACCTGGTAATCTTGTTCCTGCCGCACCTGTACTACGGAGAAGATGTATTTGTTGACTAAAAACCAAACGAAACAACCTGATAATAATCTCCATTTTTAAAATAATGAATTAAATCTATCAAAAAATTGCGCACAACCCTGACGTGGTGGGACCCACAACATCAACCAATTCGTCTTCTACATCTATATAGTTGTATTAGGGCAAAAACCTACATACTCAACTCTAATCTTCTCAAACACCCACGGAAGAACTCAGGACAAGGACACGGTACAGGCCGACCCCGTACAAGAACTTGTCGGAGCACCAAGATAGTCTCCACTGCTGCTCCATCTGAGGTTTGTTTCTCATCAAGCAACAGACTGCACTAGGATACATGAATTCGTTTTCTCCCCACTTGTATTCCTTTTCTACAAATTAGAACACACAGACTATGCGGCAGCTCCCATTCCTTCTCCAGTCACCCGTCCATCAAAAAGTGAGGACAAACCCTAACGAGCCGCCAAACACCTATCCTCTCTACACTCCCCTCCTCCTCATCAACCAGCGGTGAAGGAAGCTGTGGAGATCTGAGTTGTTGCTGCGGCTGCTGCCCCGTGCACGACCACATGGTAGGAAGCTAATCCTACGGGGATTACAGTGGCTACTAACTCCGCCGACTCCGCCGGCAACCCTTCAATCCGCGACGACGGGTGCCTTTAGAGATCTGTGAGCTCGGGGACAGTATGGATTAATTCCATCGATGCTTCCTCCTTTGGTTTCTTCTCCAATGGTATAGAAATTAAAGAAGAAAATGGCTGCACTAGGATACATGAATTTGTTTTCTCCCCACCTGTATTCCTTTTCTACAAATTAGAACACATAGACTATGCGGCAACTCCCATTCCTTCTCCAGTCACCCGTCCAGCAAAAAGTGAGGACAAACCCTAGCGAGCCGCCAAACACCTATCCTATCTACACTCCCCTCCTCCTCATCAACCAGCGGTGAAGGAAGCTATGGAGATCTGAGTTGTTGCTGCAGCTGCTGCCCCGTGCACGACCACATGGTAGGAAGCTAATCTGCGGGGATTACAGTGGCTACTAACTCCGCCGACTCCGCCGGCAACCCTTCAATCCGCGACGACGGGTGCCTTTAGAGATCTGTGAGCTCGGGGACAGTATGGATTAAATCCATCGATACTTCCTCCTTTGGTTTCTTCTCCAATGGTATAGAAATTAAAGAAGAAAATGGCATCTGCGTCTAAAGCAAACCTTTCGTTCTTAAATATTTATTTACTTATTAGTCTGACTGTTGTAAACAGTATTAGCTCTGTATTGCACTCTGTATCTGCAGGTACATACCTTATTAATCTAAGGCAGAACTACAAACTTTTGTGTGAAACAATGAATAGAAACCAAGGAAAATTTAAACAATTACCTTCATCCCCTACAAATACTGTCTTATTAATTTAAGACAGAAGTACAGCCAAATGTGTGAAAGTGCGCTATGGCACTCATGTTAACAAAATTAATTTAATAATAGTTTCCATGATAAATTTAAACAGTTGCTTTCCTCCCCTACAGATTTTTGCATTTCAATTTCAGAAGGAATAGCAAATCTACGGTATGACAAGTCAGCAGGAATCACCGTCTTTGAATGAAGGTAATGTATAAACTCATCCCTCAATGCCAAAACGCTGTTACTGTTATGATTCCTTTGAAGTCAAACCAGTTTATTTTTAAACCATATTAAAACAAAAAATATCAAAATTTCTAATATAAATTTTTTCTGGTGCTTACCATCCGTGACAATGAGTTTACAATTAACTAAAACGTGTCTACAACTAAAATGTGTCTACATAAAACTATAGTAGCTTCAAACAATTAGATTAAATTCTAAATACGATTTCCATGTATTATCCTTTGGTTAGATGATTTCTGCAATATTATTGCAGCCACAACAAATCCTGAGGAAGCTCCAATTGCCCCACTAAATTTGAATCCACTGGTAGTTGTGCTCCCAGAAGAACAAGACAACATATGTGCAGATCATGCAAATCTACGGTCTAGAAGGAAAAATTGTAAAGCAAGAAGTAGCGCAGATTCCTCTAAAAATATTGCAACAGCAGTCAAACCGTATCCTCACAAAAACATTTTGAATAGACTTCAAGATAGAAAGAACAAGAATATATCACCAGAGCAAGAGGCAACAAGAATGGAAAAAGAGACTGAAAACATGATGAAGAAAACTACCGATGTTGGTTGTAAATGTACAAGGGAAGCAAACGACTATCATCTACGAAAGAAACAGTAGTCACCAGCTCTAGACAAAGTGCTTCAAATATCAATGAAGAAGAAAAAACACAGTCTACAAAAACTGCCAAAGATGGAAAGAAATCAGAAAATGCCGCCGCAATAAGAAAATCGTCTCGCAATACCAAACATCACGCTGAGCATGACGACAACGAAGAGAACAACACCAGCATTGAAGAAAACGATGAACACAACCAGGTAAATATGAGTATTTTCTTAGTACCTTGGATGCAAAATAAATACATTTATTTTATTCTTCAATTTTTTTTGTCTGACACAGTTGATTTTAATCATGCAAAACATATCTGAAAATTCAGAAGATAAAAAAATAAAAGCAAGAAACAGGAAAAGGCAAGAAGGATTGCAAAAAAGGCAAAAATAAATTTTATGGCCAGAACGATCAACAAGACAGTAAGATGCTCACTTAAACAGCTATTCACCTGTGTTGAAATACTGAAGGAACGACATATAAAAAGGCTTCGGGATACAGGTTTGGGTCCCTTACTTGACAGCAAGATCAGGCAAAACATTAATATCTGACTTGCCTGCTTCCTTATGAATAGAATTGATCCAACAACCATGACTCTGAATCTAGGAGTAGCAAACAAAGTAATTGAAATTACTTCTTATGCTATCCATCTGCTGTTTGGGCTACCAGACGGTTCAAACACAGCTCCTAGACCATCAGAAAGTGGCAACGACAAAACATTGCATGAGTTGAAGATTGAGCTTGGCTTTAGGAAAAATGAGGATATGAATACTGATGACCTTCCCAAGGTTCTGACATTGTTGGTTAAAGACGAAGCGAACGATGATTTGGCTCTGAAAGTATTTGTGTTGATAATGTACATGAAATTCATATGCCCTGGAACAGCTGTCCGTGTGTCAAGGGAGGCAGCAATGGTAAAAAATCTAGACATATCAAAGTTGAAGGACATGGATTTGTGTCAGTTGCTAGTAGATGAGCTCAAGAGAGCAAGTCATCCAAGACTAGAAAATCAAAATCAAAATGGACCGCCTCGCACTGGCTGCATCATAGCACCAGTCCTGTTATATCTTGACTGTTGTATGAAACAAGACCTTTCAGACCTTGATAAAAGAACACCTCGTACACACTTCATGGATTATGAAAAACTAAGGAGTATTGCTGCAGCAGACTGTGCTAAAAATAGGCGGGGAAGACCCCAACACCTGGATATTTGGAAACTTACCTGTAAGAAAATTTCAATGACCCTTTTATCTTTTTGTTCATTATTTCTCGTACTGCATAAGCTAATACAATGTTTTCATTTTATCATTCGTACAGTGGAAAGCACCAAATGACATAGTTTACTACCAGAAAAGGAATCCACTGAAGAGGATTTATCCGCATCATGAAGACCAAATGATGTCAGCAAAGCGTACTTTCAGAGGAACAAGCATTCCAGCTGGTGGTTCCACCGAAGAAGAAAACACCAGTGTATCAGAAGAAATATTCGAAAAGATTGACAACTTGCTGACTAGCGCATACGACCTGTCACACAAAGTACCAACTACATTTGATCGCCTCAAAAATGGAACAGCTGCTGAAAACCAAGCAACTACTGTCAAACAAATTTCTGACAACGAAGCTAAAGTTATAGAAAGTTTACAGAAGACAACATTTCATCTCAGACAAACTTTCGCATTGTTCAAGAAAGCACAGGATGAACGTTGCAAGCAAATTCAGCAAGATGAAAGGATAGCAAATAATGAGGTACGACAAAAGACATAATCACACTGGCAATTTTTTGTTGTGTGTGTTCAAATTTAACTAATTGGACTACATATGAATCATAATAAAATTTAAATACAAAAAAGCAGGTTGACAAAGAAGCTACATCTCCAACTCAAGGAGGCACTGCAGAAAAAACAAGAAGTGGAAAAATGTGAGTTAAACTAAACTACATGTCCAATACAGCGACCGTTTAAATTGTTGTTCTAACTTGTTAACATATCATAACAGGTTGCGAAATAACCTGCTTCTGCAAAAGAAAGGATGCAGGTACAATCAAAAAAATAAAGATAATATTAACCTGATCATTGAAAAACAAAATAAAGTAATATTATTAATTTGCTGTAGTGAAATTACAAAATAAAAAAATTCTCCTAATAAACTTTTTATGTTTTTGACTTACAGGTGCAAGATGATGGCACAATGAAAGCATCAGAACACTTTTTTTTTCTACCACTGAAGTGTGATAAAAGATGCGAATGCAATAATTTTCTTTTTTAAACCTCTGTACTATGACGTTGCTTTGAACTACCTACAACTTTTTTAGAGTCTGTACTTTTGTAAACGTCTGCAAAGTTGAAACTCCACAAACATATGATTGCATAACTTCGTGGTTCGGACTAGTGATTATCAATGAATAACAAGTGTACTCTTTCGAACCATGCTGGTTGCATTGCACCTCGCAGGAAAAAGTAAAATAACAAAAACAAAATCTTACAGCACAAGTTTTTGATCCTCTTGGTGCGAACGCTGTACCCGTCTCTCCGTCACCTGTGTACTCTACAATACTTGCAAATGTACATGCGCTAGACAAAACAGAAATTTTTGCAGAGAAACAAAGAGAAACACGGTCAGTGCTCTTCTTGGTGCGGACGCTGTACTCGTCTTTCCGTCACCTCTGTACTGCACAATCCTTGCACATGTACCTGCGCTAGACAAAACGGAAATTTTTGCAAAGAAATAAAAGAAAAACACGGTCCTGTGCTCCCCTGATGCGGACCTGTACTCGTCTCTCCGTCAACTATGCACTCCACGATCCTTGCTCATGTACCTGCGCTATACAAAACGGAATTTTTTCAGAGAAACAAATAGAAACACAATATCGTACTCCTCTTGGTGAAAACGTTGTACTCGTCTATTACTCACTCCTGTAATCCACAAGGCTTACACCTGTACCTGCGCTAAACAAAACGAAAATCATCCAGAGAAACAAAAACAAACACAGTACAGTACTACTCTTGGTGAAGACTCTGTAATCGTCTATTACTCACTCTTGTACTCCACAAGCCTTGCACCTATACCTGTGCTACACAGAACGGAAATCATCCAGAGAAACAAAGGGAAACAAAGTACCATACTCCTCTTGATGCAGACGCGGTACTCGTCTCTCCCGCAACTCTGTATTCCACAAGCCTTGCACCTGTACCTGCGCTAGACAGAACGCAAATCATCCGGAGAAACAAAGGGAAACACAGTATCGTACTACTCTTGATGCAGACACGGTACTCGTCTCTCCCACAACTCTGTACATCAAAATCCTTCACCTCTACCTGCGCTAGACAGAACGGAAATCATCCAGAGGTTTCAAACGGAAACACAGTACCGTACTCCTCTTGATGCGAATGGTGTACACGTGTCTCCGTCACGACTGTACTCCATAAGAATTGCACCTGTACTTGCGTCTGAGAAAAACGAATTTTTTATAAAGAAACAAAGGGAATCACGGTGCCGTAATCCTCTTGGTGACGACGTTGTACCCGTTTCTCCGTCACCGTTGTACTCCACAAGACTTGCATCTATACCTGCGCTTGAGAAAAACGAAATTTTCCCAGAGAAAATAAAGAACCACACATCTGAAACTAATGAACCACAACATCCACAGCATACTGGAACAATATAATACATGTAAAAGAGAGTGGACGACAAAGCCCCGCAGTAGGCCCCATATGTCATAGAGGCAGAATAGAATAAATGTAAAAGAGAGTTGACGACAACGCCCCGCAGTAGCTCCCGGATGTAAATAATGGCAGAGTAGAATAACCATAAAAGAGAGTGGATGACAACGCCCCCAAGTAGGACAAAAATGTCATAGAGGCACAATAGAATAAATATAAAAGAGGATCCGAAGTATCTTAGGTCAGAAATGTCATAGGGTAGAAACCACACCATCTACTCTATTTGACTGCTAACATCAACAGTTCCACACCAACCGCTTTGCACGAATCTTCATCCTTATCCAAAATAGAAAAAGAAAGCAACAACAGCAACTGAGCATCGTCGGCATCTCCATCACAGCACACCAGCTACAAGTCGGAAAGCCATCCCAGGTTTCGAATCATTGGTATGTATAACTCCAAAACTTTTAGATTCCGTGCAAATTTCGTGTTCTAAATAGATCTGTCGCATGCCACAATAATGCAGAAAACAGATCTGGAGTCTAGTGGAAAACTGTCTCACAAAGCTTTTTTTACACCTCATGAAATCAAGCACCAATTTGAAGTTCCGCTGATGGATCTGCTAGGAAAAAACATTACACACATACATCGTAGTACATTCAAAACAATAAATATCGGCAGACATAGCGGGATCTATACGTCTATCAAATTTTAGTTCTAGGTCAACCAAGAAAACAAGATTAAATGATTAGTATAGGTCAAGAACAATATATTCTTTGCTAAACTGTACTAATACATCACACTTTGATGCTTAAATGACAAATAAGAAAAGATATAAGTATAAATCACATGAACTTCATTATCAAGTCAAACTAAATTAAAAAAAAAACTATTTATCTCCAAAATGTATTTGTTTGCATTCGTGCATAATCTGTAGTTATCTGATCTCCAAAATGTATTGCAAGCATATGTAATTTGATGGTTACCTTTTCTGTTCTACATAGAAAATGCTTACAAGGCTGCAGCAGGAAGCACACTACAGGGCAAAGAAGTACGGATATTTGTGCAGCAACTATCCAATATGCGACGACGATCCTCATTACCAGGTTTCAAACAATCAAATTCAATGCTTTGCTGCACACAAAATATTTCACTCATCCCGTGCAATAAAAATTGACCTAATTTTATTTAAATTTCAATGCATCTACACTATATGATTTACAATTAATGTATTGATAATTGAAATGTCATCTTTAGGAAATACACCTTGCAAGAATGCAAGAGGCTGCGCAATACAGGGTACAGGTGCACAGACAGTTGTATAAGAGTTGTCCAATATGCGGCGTCGACCCTCATAACCAGGTTTCAAATAACCAAATTTAATGCTTCATCGCATACTATATGATTTACATTGAATACATTAATAATTCAAATGTCATCTTTAGGAAACACAACTCGGAAGAATTCAAGAGGCTGGGCAATCCAGCGAAGAGAAGACCAGATCCTTGTGCAAGAGCTGTTCAATATGCGGCATCGACCCTCATAACCAGGTTTAAAAAAATTATTTAATTTTATTTAAATCTCAATTTTCGATCAAAACTCCCATATGATCCACAATCAATGAAACATCATATTTTAGGAAATTCACGCAACAAGTAATCAGGCTCCAAGCAACACCGCCACTGAAAAGATCCAAAATGACGATGAAAGTGACGACAGCACAGACAAAGGTGCTGATAGAGATACTGGTGAAAGTTATGCACAGTTCCTGTCAATTATGTGCAAAATAACTGTTAGAGGTACAAATACTAGCAACTAAAAAAGCAAACATTACAGTCAATATATAGTTTTTAATGAAAAATAATACCTCTTGATTGTAGGACCTGGATTGTATGGAGACGAAAATTTTGACAAAGCATGCATCTTTGGAAACCACGTGGAGATGAATTACAATCAAGTACTCCAGCTGATAAATGAAGTCATCACAAACCAGACAACAATAATTAAACATTATATTTGCACCATGACTAAATCATTTTTTACAAGAGGCATATGTAAGATGGCAAGTTTTTCTCGTGAATTATATTAAATACTTACTGCCTACATGACAAGAAAACTTCTGACATAATGTAAGACAAAACTAATAATGGTTCATTAATATCTTTTAGGAATTTTCAGAAGAATTCACTAATGAACATATTTGGGGATTCATACAAGAACCTGTTAAAGTTGCTGTCAGCTGCACATCGGGACACATTACAATGTATGCTACCATGAAGATGGACAAGAATGGGAAAGCTATGATAAAGAATGGTTTCCCAGATATAGTTCAAGAATTTTACCTAAAAGAAGGAGACATTTGCTCATTTAGCTTCAAAGATGAAAGGGGATCTCCATTCTTACATGGCAGTGCCTGGCTCAAGCTTGTCATAACGAAGCTAAAATGTGACGCGTAAGTTAAAATAAGTACAATGTGTCGTACTGAAACAATGTGAACCACTTAACGAATTACGCACAATGATATCTATTTCGTTATTATGCTAGTGTCATGTTTACTTTTTAATATTTTATATGTAATATTTGCGAAACTCCTCGAATTTATTCACATTGTAATGTTAATGCTAGTGTCATATGTCTGAAATTCTATTGCTGCGAACTGTACTCGACTCGCCATCACCGCCGTACTCAAAAAGCCTTTGTACCCGTAACTACGCTAGAGAAAAAAGAAAGAGACACAATCCTGTACTCCTCTTCCTTCCTAGGCTGTACTCGACTCGCCTTCTCCGCTGTATTCGACACGTTGTTACATTTGTACCTGCGCTAGAGAAAACAAAAAGAGACAAAATCATGTACTCCACTTGGTGCGAAACATGTACTCGACTAGCCTTCTCCGATGTAGTTTCCACGCCTTTGAACTTGTACCTGCAATAGAGAAAGCGGAAACAAACACATACCTGTACTCCTCTTGGTGCGTATACTGTAGTCGTCTCTATGTCACGTCAGTACTACACAAAGTGTTGCACCTGTACCTGCACTATAGAAAACAGAGAAACAAACAGAGACACGGCCGGTCACGTACTCCTCTTGGTTCGGACGATGTACTCGTATATTCATGAACGATGTACTGCGCAAGCCTTACAACTGTATCTGCACTAGAGAAAACGGAAATATTTCCAGAGAATACAAGAGAAAACGAAACGAAGCACATACCTGTACTCCTCTTGGTGCGGAACCTGTACTCGACTTGCCGTCACAGCCGTACTCGACGCCCTTTTGAACATGTACCTGCGCTAGACAAAACGAAATTCTTTCAGACAAATCGAAAGAGGAACACAATACCGTGCTCCTCTTGGTGCGTATATTGTAGTCATCTCTACGTCACGTCTGTACTTCATAAAGTGTTGCACCTGTACCTGCACTATAGAAAACAGAGAAACAAACAGAGACACAGTCCCGTACTCCTCTTGGTTCGGACGCTGTACTCGTATATTCATGAACGCTGTACTGCGCAAGCCTTACAACTGTACCTGCACTAGAGAAAACGGAAATATTTCCAGGGAATAAAAGAGAAAACGAAACGAAACACATACCTGTACTCCTCTTGGTGCGGAACCTGTACTCGACTTACCGTCACAGCCGTACTCGACGCCCCTTTGAACATGTACCTGCGCTAGAGAAAACGAAATTCTTTCAGACAAATCGAAATAAGAACACAATACCGTGCTCCTCTTGGTGTGTATACTGTAGTCGTCTCTACGTCACGCATGTACTTCACAAAGCGTTGCACATGTACCTGCGCTATAGAAAACAGAGAAACAAACAGAGACACAGTCCCGTACTCCTCTTGGTTCGGACGCTGTACTCGTATATTCATGAACGATGTACTGCGCAAGCCTTACAACTGTACCTGCACTAGAGAAAACGGAAATATTTCCAGAGAATAAAAGAGAAAACGAAACGAAACACATGCATGTACTCCTCTTGGTGCGGAACCTGTACTCGACTACCCGTCACCGCCGTACTCAACGCCCCTTTGAACATGTACCTGCGCTAGAGAAAACGAAATTCTTTCAGACAAATCGAAAGAGAAACACAATACCGTGCTCCTATTGGTGCATATACTGTAGTCGTCTCTATGTCACGCCTGTACTTCACAAAGCGTTGCACCTGTACCTGCGCTAGAGGAAACGGAGAAACAAACAGAGACACAGTCCCGTTGTAAGAACATGTCCTTTACCCCATGTGTGGTTTTGGTAATTAATGACAATCCCTATGGACTAACGGTTGCATTGAGAATCAATCTTAGGTCAAGTCCATAGTCATGTTGGACTCAAGGTTGTAAGATGGAGAAGACGGAGTACAATGATGAAGATGGTGTCGAAGAGAGACAAAGACGGTGTTGAAGATGAAGAGAGAAGATGGCGTAGAAGACGAAGAGAGAAGACGGCGTACAAGATGGAAGAAGACGGTGGCGTGTATGTTGAAGGAAGACGGTGGCATGGACAATCATGAAGAGTATGAAGACGGAGCTTGCCGACTCGAGAAGAACGCGCAAGGACTAGGTTTGTGCTCGATAGGATAGTGGGTCGTATCATCGGAGAGAGCTCAAACCTTGCATGCATTGCATTGTGTTCTTGGTTCTTCTTGAGTCTTATGCATGAAACGGATTTCGGTTGCATTGCATGTTGCACGCACAAGGGTGATGATTTTCCTGATATACCATATTGAGAGGTTACACCTCTATGACCATGAGAAAATCATCATCTACTCTTTTGCATGATTTCATCATGTGAGAAGGTAGCTCTTGTCGCCCTCTTTCCAACAAAATTGGTTTCACTGCATTCCGAGTTTCCTAGCCCGAGTTATCGCATTTTCCGTTTCGCAGAAAAAGAAAAAGAAAAACTGCATATTGGGCCGGGCGGTACTACCGCGAGCGGTACCGGCCTAAGTACCGCTCGGGCGGTTTTTACTTACTGGACTCCATCCGGTACCTGGCCGGTATCGGGCCGGTAGTACCGTAATCCGTTTACGGTACCCGACCGGTACCGGGCCCGGTACTACCGGCCCACCTTCTTCTCCAAGCCACCAGCCCAGCACCGCCCGCCCGCAGTGGGCCGCCACTCCTTCCCGCGCCTGGCCCAGCTGGCCACTGCTGCGTTCCACCAGGCCGCAGCCATCGCTGCTGCTCGCTCGAGCGAGCGTGGCCGTGGCTCACGCCTCGGGACCTCGAGGCGTTGACCCCGCGCGCCCAGGAGATCTCCCGCCCGCGCCGTACGGCCGGCGCCTTCTTGCGCGTGGCAGCAACTGCTGCCTGCTACCACTGCCCACCTGCTGGACCCACCATGTTGTTGCCCTTTAACGCATGCTGCTGCCGCCGCTGCTCTGCCCTGCCACCCTGCTGCTGCGTTTTCTCCTCTCTCTCTCTTGCATTTGGTTCAGCATTTTCTGCACAAGCGGTAGTACCGCTCCGCAGAGCGGTACTACCGGTTTTAGGGCGATTTCCAGATCTGGTTTTCGGGCAAAACGGTAGTACCACTTCGCACAGCGGTAGTACCGCCTTTTGCGCGAATCTGACCGTTTTCTCAGCCCCAACAGCTATATTTTGCAGCCCCTTTTTATACCTCTCTTCCACCTCCGCCCAAACTGACCCTGCACCTCCACTCTCTCTCCTCCATTGTTGACCTTGGGTTCTTTCTTCCTCCTCTTGATCCCCCCACTATTTTGTGCATATTTTTTTGGGGGAAAGGAGAGAGGAGATCTAGATCTAGAGCTTCACCAATTGAATCCTTCTCTAAGTGAGAGGATCTTGCTAGATCTAGATCTTGGAGTTTCTTGGTGTTTCTCCTCACTTTGTTCTTCCTCCCTTATTCCCCCAATAGCTTCTTATAGCTTTGTTGGAATTTGGGAGAGAAGAACTTGGGCATCCTAGTGGTGTTCTTAGCCATTGCATTAGGTGCATCGGTTTGTGCTCTCTCCGGGGTTTCGATCTCGTAGGGTGTGTGTGTTCTTCCTTAGTGGATCTTGGTGATAGGGTTCCTCTAGTGGAGCATTGGAAGGGTTCCTTAGTGGGGCATTGGAAGGGTTCCTTCGTGGGGCATTGTACGGGTTCCTTCATGGGGCATTGGAAGGGTTCCTTTGGTGGAGCATTGGAAGGGTTCCTTTTGTGGAGCATTGGATGAGTTCCTTTAGTGGGACATTGGAGATGTGCTCCTATGGAAGTTAGCTTGGTGATGTACTAGCTCCATAGGGTGTTGGGAGCATCCTTGTGTGTGTGGAGCTCGCCCCAACCTTGTGAAGGAATCACCGCCTCGACCGGTGCCTTAGTGGAAGAGGGAGAGCACCTTCGTGGAGCTCTCTCGAGGAAGAAGGTGAGGCCTTCCTTCGTGGTGTGGCCGTCTAGTCTCTTGTGTGAGACTAGCACCTCCTCAACGCAGACGTACTTCCTTTAGTGGAAGGAACTGCGGTAAACAAACCTCGCCTCGCCTCCGCGTCCTCCGGTTATCTCGCACCTTACTCTTATTATCTTGTCGATTCCTTTACTTGTTGCACTTGTCCTAGTATCATTGTAGGAACTTCACCTTTGCTAAAGCTATCACATTTACCTTCCGTTGCGCTAAAATTGAAAAAGCTAAAACTTGCCACACCGCCTATTCACCCCCCCTCTAGGCGACGTCCTAGAACATTCAATTGGTATCAGAGCTAGGGCTCTCTTATCTTGTTGGGCTTCACCGCCTAGAGAGTATGACGTCGGCTAGAGGATTAGTGCACATTTCTTCCTATACATTTGATGGCACTAATTATGATGCTTGGAAATTCTACATGCTTGATTATTTTAGGGACATGCACCCACATGTGGAGCGAATTCTTGATATGGGTTTTTCTCCTCTTAAGGATCCACAAAATCCAACTTTTGAGGAGAAGAAAAACTCTTATCTAGATGCTCAAGCTACTAAAGTCCTTTGCCGTGTTGTGAGTCATGTAGTGATTTCCTCCATTGCGCCTTTCCGGAGTGCCCATGAGGTTTGGACAAAGCTTCGAGATACATATGGTGGATCCAAGACCATTGAGGATGATCACGCTCCTTCCACTTCACCAACGTGTGGTAAGACACAAGGTAATGGTATGGTGAGTGGTGATGAACATTGCATTGTTGATGGTGAGCGCTCTCTTGATGATTCTTCATCTCTATCCCATTGCAATGTCTCATCTTTGGACTTTAACACTTGTAGCACTATAAATGATTTACATGCTAGTGTTGATAGTCCTTGCATATCTTCATCCCATGATGATATGCTTCTCTTATCTTGTTGCCATAATGAAGATATTTTGCTTTCCTCTAGTATTTGTGTGACTAACAATGTAGAGGAAACCAAGATACTATGGGCCAAGACAAGATCTTGTATGGAGCTTCAAGTAGTTCATCTTCTTCATCATCGCACGGTCCCTACACTTGCCTTATGGCTAAGGCTTCTAAGGTATCTCCTTCTTTGGAACCCTATCTATCTAGTGATGATGAGGATGATGATATGGAAGGACTTAATGTTGCTTCCTTAAACAAGTTGGGAGAGTTGGTTTTTCATGCTCTTCCTAAGAAGAATTTTGTTCGCTCTAACTTCATGAAAATCTTTGATTTTGCCATTGCGAGCACAAAACGTATTGAGAAAAGGGAAGAGCATGAGAGCAAGTATGAAAACGAGATTGCAACTCTTAGTAAAGCTCTTAAAAAACAAAAAGGCACCGAAGAAACTCTTGAAGAGAACTTTGCTATAAGGATACTTATGGAAAGGGGATCTCGTGATAGTGCTTTAGAGGTGGCACAAGAACTTCGAACTAAAAATGGTGAGCTAGAAAGTGCTCGTGATAAACTCCTTGAGGATTTTGAGCTTCTCAAAGGTAGATCTAGGGCTATTGAGAGTGAGCTCATCAAACTCACCGAGTCACATGAGAAATTTAAAGCTCTCAACCTAATTGAGCTTGCTAAGTTGCCTTCTCCTTGTGCCATTATTGATAATGCTTGTGCTACTAACTCTACCTCTTGTGAAGCCTCCATCTTGAAGGAGAATGTTGAGCTAAGGTCTCAACTTGCGTTGCTAACAAGCAATTATGAGAAATTGGAAGAAAACTATGGAAAGCTTTCTAGCTCCCATGATGATCTTCTAGTCTCTCATAATTTGCTAAAGTTAGCCCATGAGGCTATCATGTCAAAGGTAAGATCTTGTGAGCCTCATGTGAGTACTAGCACTACCTCTCAAAATGCTATTTTGCCATGTGCTAGTGCTTTTAGTTCACCCACTCATTCTATTGACTTATCTTGCGGTGAACTACCTTCTATGCCTTGTTCTACAATTCCACGTGCTAGTGCTAGTAATTCACCCACCCATGCTATTGATATATCTTGTGGTGAATTACATACCTTGCCTTGTTGCTCTAACAATGAAGCTTCCACTTCCTCTAATACTTGTGTTGTTACTAACCATGTAGGGGAAATCGAAGAGCTCGAGGCCCAAGTCACTTCTTTGAAGAAGGACTTGGTAAAGGGTCATGAAGGGAAGCAACTCCCCAATGACAAGAGTGGACTTGGATTCAACTCCAACAACAAGAACAAGTTCACCTCGCACAAGTGGAAGAAGGGCCAAGGGCATGTGAAGGACCCCGCCAAGATTGTGTGCTTCAAGTGCAAGATTGAAGGGCATCATGTTAGATTGTGCCCCTTGAAGAAGAAACCACTTGGCGGGAAGAAACAAGGGAAGCGGTCTCAAGATGGAGCTCATGGTCTACCTCAAGGCCAAGCTCAAGGTCTACCTCAACTTGAAGAAGGGCCGCTACCCGAGAAGGATCAAGCCAAGGCTCCCGTTGCGGAGAAATCAAGTGAGAAGAAGGGGAGGAGAAGAAGATGCTACATATGCCGTGAGAAGGGCCACATCTCCTCCTCTTGCACTAGTGGTAACTCATCCAACCCTATCTTGATCCATGGTGCTTACTCTCTACATAAGGATAAGGTTGGCGATGTGTTTGCCAAATTTGTTGGCACTCAAAGTGGTTTCGCAAAAAGAACCATTTGGGTTGCCAAGCCTATTGTGACTAACTTCTTAGGACCCAACTTAGTTGGGGACCAACAAGCCAAAACTTGATCAATAGGCACACGTGGAGGGCATGGAGGCTTGACTAGCTCATGAAGACTTAGGGGATCTTCATCATTCTCACTTCCTCAAGTCAAGTTGTATTCCTCTTATCCTTTACCCATGCACCTCCTTGCGGTAACGAGTCCTCAACTCATTTACATTGAAAGTTACTCGCTCCCCTTTCACATGTGTTGGTTTTGTACCTTGCATGTGATTGTGTATGTTGTGCTCCCTACTTGCTTATCTTGCTTCTTACTTATGTTGGGTGGCACATCATGTACAATTGTTCCTTGTTGAGCCTATTGCATCTTGTTCATATCTTAGTTGTTGGCTCATGTGAGACATTAATGGACTATCCCATTTTGGGGGAGTGATATGCTTCGTGCGTTTCACAATCCTAAAAATGTGTGACGTGATGAATTAAAATTCTATAAGGTCCATTAACTATCTCACTTGGTTCTTATTTGCCTCTTGCACGGAAATTGTCTTTATCACATTATGGGGGAGTATTGTGCCGTGTGCATTTTACAAGCCTAGAAAATGTGAACATTTGAGGTTGTGTCACATAGAGTTGATATTATAGATTATCTTGTTCCTATGTGACATGTGTGCTCAAACAAATCCCACTTTACCATTTGCTTTCTTGTTGTGAAGATAATCTTGGACATACTCACAAACTACATATGGATATTTCCTATACACCTCTTGTCCTTTGACAATTGATAATAAATTGTGTAGTATTGTTCCGGATCATCCTTACACTTGGCTCATGTGCTCAATTGCTTCATTTCTTGCCAAGAATATGTCCTTGTGGGTTAGACTCCCATTTGTCTTCCTTGCTTCTTTTGGATCTCCTTATTTCACTTGAACCTTGTTGGTGTTTTGACAAACACTAGGAAGTAGAGGCGCGGCCGCACGCCGCGCCCGTGTTGCTTATCTTTTGGCATACACATTTAGTCTTAACTGTGCTTT
The DNA here is from genome assembly GCF_022539505.1 of Lolium rigidum. Classification (NCBI taxonomy): domain Eukaryota; kingdom Viridiplantae; phylum Streptophyta; class Magnoliopsida; order Poales; family Poaceae; genus Lolium; species Lolium rigidum. Next base: position 143,356,256 of record NC_061514.1, read on the forward strand.
GTTGGACGTCAACATCAACATAGCAAAAATGTTCTGGCCACTGACTACGTACTCCATAAGAACACTCCCTGCAAGACAGGGCCCAAACATCATGGCCATCCGAGCAGGTGCAAAGTACACATGCACAGAATAAAGAAAACAAAATGTGAAATACTGTATATCGCAGTTGATATGCTGAGCTGTTAACTTTATAGCAGTAATTATGGTTATTATAAGGGCTTCCTCTTCCGCATGGGGTGGTACCGACTGCCGACACATATCGGGGTATTGGCTACGCTGCTAAGCGAATTTAGCCCATATGTTTTGGGCGGTAACCCATACTTTTGGAGTAATGATCGACTGTTTGCTGCACTGCTGCCAGAGTGAGTTAGCTAGGTGGGCTCCGCTAGTTGGCACGGCACATATGTGATTGCTTAATTCCAGTCGATTTATCTTCTTCCCGTTGTTACACCTTAAAAAAACTTCTCTCCGCTCATGTTATCTTACAATACTCGCTGCCATACTGATTAAAACAGTAGAAACAAAAGAGGGGCCAGGAGAGGGATCCAGAAAGGAAACATAGTCGCATAGGCCGCGGCAGAGCGGAAGCATGGAGCAGCGGCAGATCTTGCATGCGGGAGCTGCAATAAGAGGAGAGACCGCGGTAGCAAGGAGTCAGGGGCGAGGGTAAATCGGAGCGGGGGGATGAGAAACATGGGAGCAATCGCAGATCTTCTGTACGGGAGCTGCAAGGGGAGGAGAGAACGGGGAATTGGAGCGCGGCAATGGGGACGGGTATGCAAGGTTACCTGGAGGACGACACACCTGCTTGTGTTTGCTGGTGCCTGTACGGTACTTTCTTGTTGCTTCTTCTCTGAGGGCAGTGCTCCCACTTGTTTCTCACCGTTGGCGCGGCAACTCACTTGTTGTTTCTCCGTATGGTAATATCCCCGCCTGCTTTTCCTGTGAGTGCCGCTACCCCTTGTTGCTTCTCTTCTGATGGTACTGCTCTTTCTACTTCAGTGGAACAGGATGCAGAGGAGGATTTTTTTGCTATATGAGTGGTGGATGGAGAAAGGGGATACGACGCTGAAGCCCGGAGCCATGGTCGAGTGAAGCGGCAGCAAAAGAAATTAGAAGAGAAAGTCACTGCAAGGAATAGAAGATAGGAGCGGTCGATAGAACTGCCTGATCAAGCGCGGATCGAGCTGACAGTAACTGGTATGTTATACTTCCCTGTATCGTAAATGTGAAACACTACATGTTGGAATTCATAATTTTCTTATTCAGGTCCAGTGTTGTTAGCAGTCTAGCTGTTGTCCGCGGATTTGAGTTGAACTATCGCACTAACGAAGATGAAGAAGAACGGATTTCACAGACCCTCTTACATGAAAAAGCATTATAAAAACAGGAAATACAAAGAGGAGCCTTTGACATTTTTATTAACTGCAGTCACATACAACAACATGCTGTACAGAGAATAGAAATAAAAAAAGGTAGTCTTCAACACACTAACTGAGAAAGAAAATAATACTGGCTATATGGTTTCTCTATCTAAGCTAAGCCCATCATGTCTCCGAGTAGCCCTCGAGTTGATTCCTTCAAGATGATCGGTAGTTAGGTCCATAGTATTACTCAAGCCGAGAATCAAGATTGCGCAGCAGGACCTGTAGTGGGCAATGCTATTGCCGTTGCCATTTCCACTAATTTTGTATCAACCCAATCTAAAAAGGTGGCCTCCTAGTCTTCCAAATGTCTCTTACAAACTCAGTGATAACAGAATTACCTTGCACACTCTAAATTACAGTAACATTATGGGAACATGACTTGTTGTGCCGACACATGTTACATCGTGCAGAATGCGTTGAAATCATAACTCCATTAATACTTCCAAGGAGTGATACTCGATTGGACATCTGAATGTCCATCTCTTAAGTCCTAGCCAACTTGTTTGTTCTCATAGGAGATGTTTGCATCTTTAGCTTCTTCAGTTTGCTTTCTGAAACAATGAATGCAGATGGCTCATAAATTCAAGTAACTGCTAATAATATTGGTACATACTACTTGGATCTGTTAGGTGCTCTGGACACTATGAAGCTGCACAAAAACCATTGATCATACCATTCAAAAAAACATGCATTGATCCATGAAACGTGAGATATGTATAATCCATAGTTGTAATTGACATTATACATACGTAAAAATGAACGAAGCTGTCCAATCAAATATTTATTCAGAAGTGCTGCAGCTGTTAAGAAACCTGTAAAATGCAATCGTCTCCTCAGGTATTGTGCAACACTTGCAGATCAATAGCATGAATGACACATATTGGTGCAAACACTAAGGAACTTAAAATAGCCAGCTCTAAATTCAAGAGCGGAAAAAATAAGTCACAAATACAGATTCATGATGTAGGTCCTATATCTTTAAAGACACAACGGCTTGAGATATTTTGTGGTTGGGTAAAACTAATGTATCTTAAATTCAAGCGTATATTGAAATAGCCAAGGTTCACAAATCACATATACTTTCCCTTAATATTAAAATACAGAATGGTTAGATGAAGAATCAGAAATTTAGCGAGCACTAAAAAACACATAGCATCCAAATCATTTAAGTAGAAAGCTAACATCTGGTACTATGATATATAGAGGACATTGATTTTCTTAATTTCCTCTGGTATGTAGAGATACAAAAGGTCAATCAGAACACATGACCTCGTCGATATAGCCTACACAAAAAGATGCATGATCTGAATTCTGAAGGGTTCTATATGTGAAAGTAAAAAATGGCTCCCTATTTAAGACAAAATAATTAATTTGCCACATATTCAGGGTCATTTATATCACTTCCAATTCGTTGTGTAAGCTAGAAACCTGATACGTCATACATTGGTACAGCATGAAGGGGGCCCAACATTAGCATGATCCACTTATATAGTGGAGAACTGAAGTTTGTGCATACTTATATATAAAAAACTAAAGGTTCTTCCAGAACTGAAGGGTCAGTATAAAATTAAAAAAGAATCTCTACCTGGAGGAGATCGTTGTCACTCTCACCTCCGGCCACCTTGGCCGCCGCCGCCGTGGTACATTACCCATAGTTGTTACAAAATTCAAATTATGTTGATCATGTGCCTACACGGATCAACCGTCGCCCTTGCTGCACATGCATTGGTCGGCTTGGTGTGGTTTCCACAGAATTCTATAAGCTAAAATTAATTTAGGGATAAACTGTATGTGCTACTTAGAAAGGTTAGCATATGTCGGCAACCAGATTTGCAGACCTGTAGGCCTAGTTCAGTTTACATACATGCATTGCAACGAAAAGGGCAGAAGTCTGAATTCTGGAGACAATAAACATGTAGTAGCAGTAGTTAATTGAACTGCATTTGTTGGAACTCTGTGAAGACATTCAGTTGGTACATAATCAGAATATGACCCTAATAGTGGTAAGCACACTTTGACAAATGACTATGAATCCCTACCTCGTTGCATTCCATACATGGGCTAGGGTCAAACAACAATAGGCGTATTGAATATACCTCACTGATGATTCCTGCTTCCTGCATCCACTCCTATCGGATCTACTACCCACGGTACTCGGTACTGGTTCATTGTGCCATCAGCAGACGCCCAAGGTTGTACACTCCATGCTCGAACCTGCAACCAACCATACATTAGATGATCACAAGATAAGCACACGTAAAAGAAGATGAAGGACATGAGGATGATGGACTTCTCGAAGATTCCCTTTAGTGCCTCCAGCTGCTGTTGTTTGTGGCTGCGTCGGGGCGCGCTGTGCGCTCTGGTCATGCCCATAGAACCAGCACGCTGTGAATCCATAGAAAGAACAAAACGGTCCACGGCAGATCCACCACTGCCGGCAGCACGGACAAAAGAATCGGCAGCGGAAGCAGGCACAGCCAAAGAGGGCTATAGGCACGTAGGAACATCAGAGTTAGCAGACAACAGAGGAGGACATACAGGCGGCAAAGAACAGGCAGGGCCAAAAGCCCAAAAGCAACATCAGGAGAAGTATCTTCGAAATGACGACGGTGACATACAGGCGGCAAAGAACAGGCAGGGCCAAAAGCCCAAAAGCAACATCAGGAGAAGTATCTTCGAAACGACGACGGTGACATACATGCGGAGAAGCAGAAGAGGAGAACGATCAGCGGCGCCGTCGACCTGATCACCGGCCTGCACCTCCTCCGAGAAGTTGTATGGCCGGCAAAGCGGGAGGCCCAGAAGAGGCACTAAAGGCAGCAGCACCAGCTGAGCCACCAGCTGGGGAGGCAGCAACGCGAAGAGCAGCAGAGGAGCCTCGCCCACGCCCGCCTGCTGGCCGAGGAACCAGCTGATCCAGGCCACGCCGGAAACGCGGCGCGGAAGACACAGGCGGAGGAACTGGTGGCAAAGCCGGCGGAACATACGGCGGAGCCAACGGCAAAGACGACATGGTAGCACAAAGAGAAGGTGAGCCGTGAAGATCATGGAGGCGCGGCAAGAGCCGGCGCAAAGGCCGCGACGCAGGAGCCGGCCGGCCGGCCTCATCCACGGCCGGCAGCACCATCCATAATCAAACGGAGACCTGAAACAAATTAAATGGAGTTAGTCAGACCAAAGCGGGGCGAAGAATAAGGAAGGAGCAGAAGCAGACCATGAAAGCAGAACCTAGAAAGTAAACCCAATCAACGAAGAAGGAGGAAGGAAAGAATGAACACCGGTCTCTCCGGCTGCGGATACGTGAACGCAAAAAACTAGGAGAATACCTAGCGTGAAGCAAAATCAGGCAAGAAATTAGGGCAGCGCTGAGGATCCTCCGGAGGCTGCAAACGCCCCAGCCTCCGGGTCCCCAACCACTGGATCAAATTAACTTGGACCGTTAGATCGACTGTTATGTCTAATTTTGTTTCAAAATCCCACTTTTGCTTCATTGGAGCAAAAAAAGCCCCGCTTTTGTTTCATTGAAGCAAAAAACGGTTCGATTAAAATAGAAGGAGAACTGTGATGACTCTTCAGACTTTGTTTCGTCGCAGCAAAAAAAGTCCCGCTTTTGCTTCATTGAAGCAAAAAACGGTTCATGAAATAAATAAAAAATAGACCTCGCCGGAGATATCGTCGGAGTCCTCGTAGCAACAAAAATATACTAAAGTAGCAGAACCATAAAATATTTGTAGCAAAAGATTTATAATATCGTGAAACTCGGCGCACCACCGGCATCATTCCAACTTCGGATGGTGACATCGTCACTTTCTTGCAGCTCCAACACTGACTGGTGGTAGCACCTTCGGTGAACATTTGCAGCATCGTCGCTAACCATAGCGGCACTACATCCACCCGATAGCAGCGTCGTCGCCTGCCTATGGTAGCACCGCCGCCGCTCACGCCGCCTTGCAGCGCCGCCGCCGAGAGCGCCTCCTTGCAGCACCGCCGTTGCCGGTCGCGCAACCTTGCAGCACCGCCGCCGCCGGTCGCAGCATCCGTCTTGAAGCAATGCCGCCGTAGGTCGCATCGGTCGTCGCCTGCATATGGCTGCACCGCCGCTGGTCGCGCCGCCTTGCAGCACCATAGCCACCGACTGGTGCGCCACCTTGCAGCACCACCACCGCCGATCGTAGCATCCGCCTTGCAGCAGCGCTGTTGCTGGTCGTTGCCTGCCTATGGAAACACCGTCGCCGGTCGCGCCGCCTTGCAGCATTATCGCCACCGCCGGGTGCACCGCCTTGTAGCACCATCGCTGCCAGTCACAGCATCCTAGCAGTGTCTCTACCGATCGTGCCACCTTGCAGCACCGCTGCTGCCGGTCGTGCCGGTTTGCAGCACCACCGGTCGCAGCATCGCCACACACTGCTCGTATCTTCGCGGCTCAACCCTTGAAGTACCAGATTCGATCCACCGGCGAGCTTGTCGAGCTAGAACCGCCACCTCTGACGAAGTTCCTTGCAACTTCTTGCAGCACTACCACCCTGCCCCTAGCAGCAGCGTCGCACAACGGTCGTAGCTCGGTCGTAGCTCTGCGTCTCAACGGCCATGGCTGGTAGCACTGCCGGGCACCGGTAGAAGCGCTGTCATCCACCTATGGCAGCACCACTCCGCCAGTATCATCGTCGCTCCCGCCAGCAGCAGTAACGAGTGGCCTTTGCAGCAGCCGATACCAGCCTTTGCAGCTCCGGCGGCCAGCCTTTGCAGCTTTCCCCACCACGCCGTTCGCTGACGCATCCCCTTGCAGCACCGATGACTTACGCTCGACGCAGCGTCGTCCTACTATCGCCGCACCGGCGGCCAGACCTTGCAGCAACGTGCACGGAGCTCACAGCGTGGCGGCGCCGACTACCAACAACTGGGAGCACGATGGCGCCGGCTTGCAACATGCACCTTGCAACCCCTCCAGAGGTGAAGCATGGCGGAGGTCGGGCGGCGCGCGTGGATTTCGAGCGGCGGCCGGCGAGGTGGAAGTTGAGGTCGCCGGCGCGGGTGGATTTCGAGCGCCGGCCGGCGAGGTGGAAGTGGCGGTCGCCGGCGCTAGAGGGTACACCGGGGAACGCTATACCGGCAAAGAGTCGCGGAATGGAGGTGGAGGCGCGGGGAGTCGCCGGCCGTTCATGATGTAGGGGAGAAGGCGGTGCTCAGGAATCGTAGGAGGTGGAGAGGATGGAGAAGGCGCTCCACTGGGCGCCGGCTAGAGATCGGGGGAGCGCGGGCCAATGGCCGGAGATTTTGAAACCACGCCGGCCTTGGCAGTTCACGGGAATAGGAAGTTATCTAGGAGAAAGGAAGGGGAATTGGAAGAGATAAGGTGTGCGGGACCCACCTAGGACGTGCTGTGCGGACGACCACCGGACACGTGGTTGATGCGCGAGACGGAGGTTACGAGATGGCCGTGCCTCCGAAGGATATGCAGCATTTTCCAAGAAATTAGGCCCACAAAGCAGTAGAGAGAGAGGAGAAATAGACACGTACGACGGTACGTGGCAAGGAGATGGAAGAAGGAATTCCCGTCAGATATGCACGATCGGTGGAGACCCATAAAACCGGAGATGGAAGGTAACCAATCCCAAATAAATAGGGAGCAACCGGCCCGCATGTGGAAGTTCCACCGGCTGTCTCCCGTGACTCAACAATTTTAGAAAGGAAAAAAAAGGAGAACGAAGGAAAGGGATTCCCACACGTCCAGAACTACCATCGCGTGAATAGTGGAAAATGTAGTCGTGCCAAAACGTGATTGGTGGAAACGGAAACGCAACAGTACCCAAAGAAATCTCCTTGCGGCAAAGTGGGTTCGCTTTGATATAGTTTATAATTATAATGATTGAGCAAATCCCGCATTTGTGCACTTTGTATTCAAATGCAAAATTCTAAATGGTGCACTAATTTTGGGGGAGCTCTCCTATGTTTGCTAGAACACTTCCTTGTTTCAAGAATTTAACCTTGGAAGACAAACCTTTTCTTTTCGGTACTTTTGTGCCATCATGAAAAGTATTGAAGGTTTGGTTTATTCGAACCTTGCTTTCTTTGGGAGTGGGTTATCTCATTTCTTATATTTGGTTTAGACTCTTAACATGAGATACGTCCTTGAGCATACTTGTTTTGGATATCTTGCTCTATCTCTCTTGTACCTATCTTGTGTGTGCATGTTTCTTTGTGAATAAACGTCTCCGTGATGTTGTCCACTTAGAGAAACTGTTGGCGTCAGAAACCCACCGGCGGGCAGTGACTGGCAACACAGTAGAGCCGGGAACAACTAGGGCTGCGGCTGGCCCCAGTCCCTCAGAGCGACGGCCCGCAAAGCCTCCTGGTCACACGTCCGATGCTATCGCAAGGGCGTGCCACCCGACCTATACCCGGTCGGGAAGGTGTTGGATGATGCCTCGCTTAGTTTCTGCATGGCATACACGTAAACGTTAAATACGAGCCTCGATCGGCTCTCGGGTTATCCCGTGAATCGGCTCAAAGAGCCGATCCACCCATGATTCGTACAAGGTGTCCGAATATATGGTGGTCCTGCTTGATCAAGATAAAGATAATGCGATCTACGACGATTTAGGGTTTTCACCGCATAATCGGATCATCCTACTCACGATTGGGCCTCGCGCTCGCGCACGGTGACCGTAAGCCGATCCTAGATAGGGCCTAAAAACCAACACGAGGTTGATCCCCGGAACGTCCTGTCTAGGGCTAGCAAACTCCACCCTACACGCCGCTGGATCCTCCAACCCTTTGTAAGGCCTAACTATTGCGGATGTTAAACTAATCCTTGATGAACAAGGAGCAACCGTAACGGATCGGATCTACTAAACTATGATCAAGCGGGGTGCCGCCCCTACACCTAAGATAGGTGTAAGGGCGGCTAGATGCATGAGGGTTGCACTAAGACGACATATGATACGAAGAACAATGCTAACCCTAACACATCTAAGATAACTACGTTGCTCGCCATCAAAAAGGCTTCGGCACGAGCAACGCATGAACAACGAGATAGGCTTGTGCTGCCTAGATCGCAAGATGCGATCTAGGCAGCATGGTGCTTACCGGAGAAACCCTCGAGACGAAGGAGTTGGCGATGCGCCGAGATTTGTTTGTGTTGAACGTTGGTTGTTGTTTATTCCATAAACCCTAGATACATATTTATAGTCCAAGGGACTTTCTAATTCAAGCGTGCACCTAACCGTGCACGGGTAAAACCCTAACCCCTAACCGACACGTAATCTAATAATGTTACAGATACAAGGGCAAACTAGCCCAAACTTTGCATGTAAGGCCGATTCACGTATGTCTTCCATATATATATTCTTCAAGCCCATCTTGATCGCGGCCCACCTCTGACTCGGTCAAATTCTGGTTATAACACATGCCCCCCTGGTTTTGGAAATGTCATTTCCAAAATCATTATGCTTTCTTTCGTCGGGTCATGTCATGGCAGAGCAGAACTGTTGCAGCATCCTTCATCATGACACTTTGTCTTCGCAACTCGACTGTAAAATTCGATAGCCTTAGCATCACTTCCTCGGAAACTGCAATGGCATTAAATCTCCACTAGGCTCCCCATTATTTAACCGTGCCGATTGATCAGTCCTCTTCATCCCCTTCCTCTGTTCTAGCGGTCGGCGCCAAAAAACCCTCTCCTCCTGTAACAATGTCCTCCTCTTCTTCTTCCCCCTCAGGCCTCCCCCTTCAATCCTCGCCGAAGAGCAAGAATGAGGACGACCTTCACTCCGGGGCGAACCCCATCTCCTCCGACAAGGAGAAGAAAGAAGGAGAAGTAGCGAAGGCCAAGGCCTCCCCCTCCGCCAAACTCCCGCCGAAGAAGCGTTCCCGCATGTGGGCGGACAGCGAGGACGAAGATGATGACGAAGAAGGAGAAGAGGAGGAGGAGGAAGATGATTCCTCCTCTTCCGCCGGGTACCCGCCGACGAAACGCTTCCGCTCTTGGGCGGACAGCGAGGATGATGAGGATGACGAGGAAGACGAAGCTCCGACCAAAGGCTGGGGCAGCAGCGACGAGGAGCTTCATGGGAGCAGCGCCGACGACATCGACGACGGCGATGATGAGGACAGCGACGACTAGTAGAGTAGGACTAGTAGTAGCGAGTGCACTAGGCACCAGATCCCTCTTTTGAGAGCCATCGGCTCTTCCTTGTAAAGCTGCTCCATTGAACTAATGAAAATTGTTCTCCCGATTTATCTTTCAATTAGTTCAATTTCAATCCTCCAGCTCGTCTCACCAAGGCCGACAGCAACGTATCGGACCCCTCCTCTTCTAGACGCCCATGAAGCCGGGCTCGGATATCGGTTAGACCGTCGATCAAGCACTTCTCAAATTCGGACTCGTGATTTGATACTCCGCAAATCTATAGCCGATGACTGTTCATCGGCCATTTTTAAAAATCCGGTCTTCCTCCCTTTTTTGTAGCAACAAGACGGTCCAAACCCCGTAAAAGACGACAGACCACCCTTTCCGGCTCCCTCTGTAGCCCTAGCGGTCTTCCTCCGCAAGCGGCTCAATGTTTTCGGAGAAGGCCGCGATACGGGGTCGGCCGATGCATCTCTAATCGGCTCCCGAAAAATAGAGCATCCACCAAATTAGTCGCCCCAGAGCCTTAATCAAGGCGAGAACATCGACGAGGACGTTGAACGCCGGTGTCTTGTATGTCAAATTGATGTCACCGCTGAACTATCGCACAGGGTTGTCGGCTTATTGCAACCGAGGCTGCTCTCGTGGGTCTCGTGTAATTGTTCTAGAGTCGATGACGGCGGCATCAGCTTTCCATCCTTAAATTTTTTTGAATTTTTACGGCCGATTTATGTATCGGCCCCCATACCTCAATACCCATCATCAAAGAATATCTTGGGCTGCTGGGCACTTGCAAGACATTCCTACTGCATATCCTCGTGTTTCATCCACCTAGGTGCCCCCCGAGCCGATTCTGTCAAGAGAATTGATGGTATCGGCTCTTCAGGTATCCCCTGTTGGATTAAGTGCTGAACCCAGGCAGAATGGATGGTGAGGATAATTTTGGCCGATTGCTGGAATCGGCTTCCACGTTGCTTGCTCGATGAAGGTTTTGTAATGTTCCTCCATAAACTTTTGGGGCCGATCACAAGTATCAGCCTCGCCATACTTGCTCATTGGTTTGTTCTTGCTACTCGGTCGGGCCGGTGGATAAAACCAGCCCAATCTCCGACTTTATCATGTTGGTGCGCTTGCTTGTCGTCCACCTCGAGTGCATCGTGTAATCGTGGAGCACTAAGCTTCGTCGGAAGGACGAGCACCATGTTTGTGCCAGCCGATGTTTCATCATCGGCTTTCCTTTGCTTGGGGCGCCACTCCATTTTCCGTGGACGACCCTCTTCGTCCAGGGTTCGCTGAACTTTCGCAGCCGGATCGGGTCGTGCCTTCCTCGGTGTATGCAAGTATAGCCTTTCGGCTTCCTCCGGGCCGCGCAATCGTTGAACCCTGCGCTTTTGGGAGCAGGCCGAGCCCATCCGGGCACCACCTTGGCCGGTGGTACTGTCTTCTTCTTCCCCTCGTCTTCGAATCCTCGAGATCTTCTAACGAGGGGACTCAGCACGTTTGCTTTGTGGCGGGAGAGGCCCTAGGCGCTTGAACACGGACACGTTGGCTGTCTCCTTCTTCTTCGGTTGCATTACGGGCAATTGCCGATTGTGGGCAATCGGCTCATTCCTGAATCCCGGCGGTGTACGAAGAAGGGCGGTCCCGATGCCTATCCACGTCGTCTCGCTCCCCGACTTTTCCTTGGCACGGCGCTCGTGCTCCTCCTCATCGCGATCGTGCCGACGATGTCTTCCGCTTCTCCGGCCGGACGATCTCTTTCATCATCATCGCCGTATCGCCGGTGTTGGTCATACCGACTTACATACTTGTTGAGGAGGTGATCGAGAGAGAGGTCGCTGATATCTTATGTTCTTCACTTCTCCCTCTGTGACGTAGCGCTTGCCGTCTTGGCGGAGCCGATCGCGTGGAGCGGCTTCCTCTGTATCTTTGCTATGAGAGCAGTTGCCCTCATCTCCGTCCTTACCAGAGTGGTTCCCAAGCCCTACCATGTTGATATTGCACGAGAGATCTGGCTGGCACCCTCCATGGTAAGTATACTCCACCATGTTCACGGCTGGGAAGGGGTGTGTGTCGACTTTCATGGCGTGCTTGGTTGAAAATTAGCCGTCCATTTTCTATCGCCATTTGGATCTGCTGCCGCCACACCTGCAGTCGTTGGTGGTGTGGGTGAACGTGTTATGCCACTTGCAGTATGGCTTTCCGTTCAGTTCTTGCACCGTGGGGATCTTGTGGCCTTTGGGTACCTTTATATGCTTCTCCGTGAGTAAGAGATCGAAAATCTGCTCAGTTTTGGTTACGTCGAAGTCGAACCCTTTTGGAGGGCCTTGTGGCTTTACCCATTTGCAGGACACGGGGCCTGCCGCTCGAGTCCATTCAGCCACTTGCTACCTCTCGATCTCCCGCGAGCACCTTCATCCTCGTCCGCCTCAACCGGGGTCACCGCACGCTTGAATTTGTCTCGGTAAACATGCGGGTGGCGCTAGTTCATATGTCGACGGCTTTTGCACCATGTGCGCCAATGAAGGGTAGTCCGCTTGGGAGGCCACGTCCTTGATCGATGATGAGAGACCCACCACCGCCAACTCGGTTGCTTCTTTTTCACTTACGTGAACCGAAAAGCATCGGTTCCTAATGGTCCTGAAGCGTTGGATGTACTCGACACCTGTCTCCCCGCGCTTCACGTCGTACTTGTGCTAGATCGGCAATGCCGGCCTCGGAAGCCTCCGAGTGATACTGTTCATGGAGCTGCTCTTCCAAGCTGCTTCCAAGTCCGGATGGAGTTCGGTGGCGGCGATGTGTACCACCCGAAAGCCGATCTGTGAGGGACCGTGCGAAGAACCTCACACGCAACTCGTCCGATGCTTGAGATCATGCCCAGCTGTGCCAAATATCGGCTCACATGCTCGATGGAGCTGGAACCATCCGATCCACTAAACTTTGTGAAGTCCAGGAGCCGATATTTGGGTGGTAGCGGGATCGGTTCGTAGTCGTTGGGGTACGGCTTGGTATAGCCGAACGTCTTCCTTTTCGGCATCATGCCGAGCCGATCTTTCAGAATTGTACAAATCTGATCCGCGGTGATGGCTGAAGGTGTCGAACCACTGAAGATTCGCCGGGGTGGCATACTTGACCAGCCATGCTTGCTTTTCCGGTTCTAAGCCAACTGCAGGAGCTGGGCTCTGGAGGTTTGTCGGAGTGGCGTACTTAGCTAACCACGTTTGCTTCTCAAGATCGGCTCCCGACGTTCCTCCTGCTGTTCCAGAGGCCCCTGCTGTTGCAACCTGGTTCGAGAGTGCCCAGGCATTGCGATGCAGTACGTATGCGCACGCGTATCCGTGCGGGATCTCCTTGGGTGCCTCAGGTAGGAATTGGTAGTCACTAGGATCACCACCGATCTTGTAGACGACGTATGCCGATGAGTTCGGCACTTCCGGTGCTGCCCATGCGAACGGCAGCGGAGGATGGGACTGGAGTGGCATCTCTCCTTTGTAAGTCCCCAGAGCTGGTCCCGACGGAGAGTACCGGTGGCTCATGATTTCCTGGACCACACGCAGAGCGACACGCTCCAAAGTGTTCACCGGGCTCTCGAGTGGCGGTGCGGCGAATGAGCCACCATGTAGTTGATCTCCCGACGCAGCGACCTGGTGCGTTCTTCGACGGGCGGACAGGTCCACTCCATCGAGTGCACCTTCGAGTGTGAACCCCTTCCACTCGACGCCATGGGAGCGGGTTCTGTCGGAAAGAGCCGATGAGTTCGGCTTCGAGGGTTGCCTTGATCTCGTCATGTTTCTTCTTGAGCTCATCGAGCGGATCCTCGTACTTGACCGGAGTGCTTTCCGCCATCTCGGATGTAGATGGCGATGTGGTGGATGTCGAAGGTTGTCCCACCGGGCGTGCCGAAATGTGTTGGCGTCGAAACCCACCGGCGGGCGGTGGTCGGCAACACGGTAGAGCCGGGAACAACTAGGGCTGCGGCGGCCCCGGTCCCTCGGAGCGACGGCCCGCAAAGCCTCCTCGGTCACACGTCCGATGCTATCGCAAGGGCGTGCCACCCGACCTATACACGGTCGGGAAGGTGTTGGATGATGCCTCGCTTAGTTTCCTGCATGGCATACACGTAAACGTTAAATACGAGCCTCGATCGGCTCTCGGGTTATCCTGTGAATCGGCTCAAAGAGCCGATCCACCCATGATTCGTACAAGGTGTCCGAATATATGGTGGTCCCGCTTGATCAAGATAAAGATAATGCGATCTACGACGATTTAGGGTTTTCACCGCATAATCGGATCATCCTACTCACGATTGGGCCTCGCGCTCGCGCACGGTGACCAGTAAGCCGATCCTAGATAGGGTCTAAAAACCAACACGAGGTTGATCCCCGGAACGTCTCGTCTAGGGCTAGCAAACTCCACCCTACACGCCGCTGGATCCTCCAACCCTTTGTAAGGCCTAACTATTGCGGATGTTAAACTAATCCTTGATGAACAAGGAGCAACCGTAACGGATCGGATCTACTAAACTATGATCAAGCGGGGTGCCGCCCCTACACCTAAGGTAGGTGTAAGGGCGACTAGATGCATGAGGGTTGCACTACGACGAGCATATGATACGAAGAACAATGCTAACCCTAACACATCTAAGATAACTACGTTGCTCGCCATCAAAAAGGCTTCGGCACGAGCAACGCATGAACAACGAGATAGGCTTGTCTTGCCTAGATCGCAAGATGCGATCTAGGCGAGCATGGTGCTTACTCGGAGAAACCCTCGAGACGAAGGAGTTGGCGATGCGCCGAGATTTGTTTGTGTTGAACGTTGGTTGTTGTTTATTCCATAAACCCTAGATACATATTTATAGTCCAAGGGACTTTCTAATTCAAGCGTGCACCTAACCGTGCACGGGTAAAACCCTAACCCCTAACCGACACGTAATCTAATAATGTTACAGATACAAGGGCAAACTAGCCCAAACTTTGCATGTAAGGCCGATTCACGTATGTCTTCCATATATATATTCTTCAAGCCCATCTTGATCGCGGCCCACCTCTGACTCGGTCAAATTCTGGTGATAACAGAAACTTATACACATAAGAGATGGTGCATATCTTTTGATATCCCTCTTTGTTGGAGTCTATTCCTTTATTCTTATTTCACTCTTTAATGACTTCACAAAGAACTTGGCTATGAGTGCTCATTTTATATCATTTGCATCTTCAAAGCACTCATAGTTGATTTTGGCACATGCTTTGAGTGGTCTTGTGGGAGTAATGATGCCATGCTTGTGCACCTTATTCTTCAATGCAAATTGTTTATCTTGTGCATAAACTTTGGCGAGCTTCCACATATTACTTAGAGCATTGTGTTGGTTCATTGATTGCTTGCTTCATAGTGTCTCACCTTCATATCCTCTTGCAATCTTTGATCCTCAATATAGTTTGATTTCCTCCGAATATTCGTCATTGAATATGTGCATTTGATTTCACTCACAATTATGAGAAATGCACAACTTATGGAGGAACGCTCACTATATTGGCCTTTCAAACCATTCGTCCATTTTGGCCATCGATGCCAATGGGGGAGAAGTTTGGAGGGTTTAAGGGAATTGCTTTTGTTGGTTCTTAAGCATTTGGCTTTCATGCCTTGCATTCGTTGCTTTGCATGGTTGAATATTTAGAGGATACTCCGCTAGGCTTTAATTGCCGGTATATGCAATGAAATTCAAGTTCATTCACACATGCATATATTATGGGGGAGTTTGTTCTAAACATTCAACTTGGGTTGTTCGCTAAATTCCATATCTAAACCCTCTTAAAGAGATTGTCATCAATTACCAAAATGGGGGAGATTGTAAGAACATGTCCTTTACCCCATGTGTGGTTTTGGTAATTAATGACAATCCCTATGGACTAACGGTTGCATTGAGAATCAATCTTAGGTCAAGTCCATAGTCATGTTGGACTCAAGGTTGTAAGATGGAGAAGACGGAGTGCAATGATGAAGATGGTGTCGAAGAGAGACAAAGACGGTGTCGAAGAGAGACAAAGACGGTGTTGAAGATGAAGAGAGAAGACGGCGTAGAAGACGAAGAGAGAAGACGGCGTACAAGATGGAAGAAGACGGTGGCGTGTATGTTGAAGGAAGACGGTGGCATGGCCAATCATGAAGAGTATGAAGACGGAGCTTGCCGACTCGAGAAGAACGCGCAAGGACTAGGTTTGTGCTCGATAGGATAGTGGGTCGTATCATCGGAGAGAGCTCAAACCTTGCATGCATTGCATTGTGTTCTTGGTTCTTCTTGAGTCTAATGCATGAAACGGATTTCGGTTGCATTGCATGTTGCACGCGCAAGGGTGATGATTTTCCCGATATACCATATTGAGAGGTTACACCTCTATGACCATGAGAAAATCATCATCTACTCTTTTGCATGATTTCATCATGTGGGAAGGTAGCTCTTGTCGCCCTCTTTCCAACAAAATTGGTTTCACTGCATTCCGAGTTTCCTAGCCCGAGTTATCGCATTTTCCGTTTCGCAGAAAAAGAAAAAGAAAAACTGCATATTGGGCCAGGCGGTACTACCGCGAGCGGTACCGGCCTAAGTACCGCTCGGGCGGTTTTTACTTACTGGACTCCATCCGGTACCTGGCCGGTATCGGGCCGGTAGTACCGTAATCCGTTTACGGTACCCGACCGGTACCGGGCCCGGTACTACCGGCCCACCTTCTTCTCCAAGCCACCAGCCCAGCACCGCCCGCAGTGGGCCGCCACTCCTTCCCGCGCCTGGCCCAGCTGGCCACTGCTGCGCTCCACCAGGCCGCAGCCATCGCTGCTGCTCGCTCGAGCGAGCGTGGCCGTGGCTCACGCCTCGGGACCTCGAGGCGTTGACCCCGCGCACCCAGGAGATCTCCCGCCCGCGCCGTACGGCCGGCGCCTTCTTGCGCGTGGCAGCAGCTGCTGCCTGCTACCACTGCCCACCTGCTGGCCCCACCATGTTGCTGCCCTTTAACGCATGCCGCTGCCGCCGCTGCTCTGCCCTGCCACCCTGCTGCTGCGTTTTCTCCTCTCTCTCTCTTGCATTTGGTTCAGCATTTTCTGCACAAGCGGTAGTACCGCTCCGCCGAGCGGTACTACCGGTTTTAGGGCGATTTCCAGATCTGGTTTTTGGGCAAAACGGTAGTACCGCTTCGCACAGCGGTAGTACCGCCTTTTGCGCGAATCTGACCATTTTCTCAGCCCCAACAGCTATATTTTGCAGCCCCTTTTTATACCTCTCTTCCACCTCCGCCCAAACCGACCACTGCACCTCCACTCTCTCTCCTCCATTGTTGACCTTGGGTTCTTTCTTCCTCCTCTTGATCCCCCACTATTTGTTGCATATTTTTTGGGGAAAGGAGAGAGGAGATCTAGATCTAGAGCTTCACCAATTGAATCCTTCTCTAAGTGAGAGGATCTTGCTAGATCTAGATCTTGGAGTTTCTTGGTGTTTCTCCTCACTTTGTTCTTCCTCCCTTATTCCCCCAATAGCTTCTTCTAGCTTTGTTGGAATTTGGGAGAGAAGAACTTGGGCATCCTAGTGGTGTTCTTAGCCATTGCATTAGGTGCATCGGTTTGTGCTCTCTCCGGGGTTTCGATCTCTTAGGGTGTGTGTGTTCTTCCTTAGTGGATCTTGGTGATAGGGTTCCTCTAGTGGAGCATTGGAAGGGTTCCTTAGTGGGGCATTGGAAGGGTTCCTTCGTGGGGCATTGGACGGGTTCCTTCGTGGGGCATTGGAAGGGTTCCTTTGGTGGAGCATTGGAAGGGTTCCTTTTGTGGAGCATTGGATGAGTTCCTTTAGTGGGACATTGGAGATGTGCTCCTATGGAAGCTAGCTTGGTGATGTACTAGCTCCATAGGGTGTTGGGAGTATCCTTGTGTGTGTGGAGCCCGCCCCAACCTTGTGAAGGAATCACCGCCTCGACCGGTGCCTTAGTGGAAGAGGGAGAGCACCTTCGTGGAGCTCTCTCGAGGAAGAAGGTGAGGCCTTCCTTCGTGGTGTGGTCGTCTAGTCTCTTGTGTGAGACTAGCACCTCCTCAACGCAGACGTACTTCCTTTAGTGGAAGGAACTGCGGTAAACAAACCTCGCCTCGCCTCCGCGTCCTCCGGTTATCTCGCACCTTACTCTTACTATCTTGTCGATTCCTTTACTTGTTGCACTTGTCCTAGTATCATTGTAGGAACTTCACCTTTGCTAAAGCTATCACATTTACCTTCCGTTGCGCTAAAATTGAAAAGGCTAAAACTTGCCACACCGCCTATTCACCCCCCCCCCTCTAGGCGACGTCCTAGAACATTCACCCGTACTCCTCTTGGTTCGGACGATGTACTCGTATATTCATGAACGCTGTACTGCGCAAGCCTTACAACTGTACCCGCACTAGACAAAACGGAAATATTTCCAGAGAATAAAAGAGAAAACGAAACGAAACACATACATGTACTCCTCTTGGTGCGGAACCTGTACTCGACTACCCGTCACCGCCGTACCCGACCCCCCTGTGGGGACCCCGGACTAGCTGTCCGTAATTCCAGTGGCGGAGCCACATTGACACCAATGTAGTCAATTGACAACACAGGTTTTGGACAAGAACCATTATATGCCGGTATAAACCATGCAATAATATATTTAAATAACTATAAAAGTATGTATTTGACAACACAGATTTGAAATGACAACACATACTTCAAGTTCTGGCTCCGCCACTGCGTAATTCCCTGTTATGTATACAGTTCACGATCCCATGATCAGTGCGCCGTGAACACATAACCGAACTGATATCAAATTACACCATCCATTACAAAGCGGAATAAGAAAATTACAACATGGTCACATGACCGATAATTACATAATAGCCTCGAAGGGCCTAACTAAACATCGAGTAGCATCATTACTTCGACAGCGCAGTACCCAAGTCATCTGCCATAATCCTACGAGCAAGCGAGCGGGAAGACGTTCCTAGCTCGCATAGACGTCGCCAACTCCTTCTTCGTTTGTCGAGGTCCTTCAAGTCTGGCCAAGTAAATAGCCAGGGACAAAGCCGTGAGTACATTTGGAATTGTACTCGCAAATCATCAAGAAAGATGCTAACAGAGCTAACTAAAAGAGACAAGAGGAAGAATAATTTCTCTTGTGGATATAGCATGCAGGCATCTCAAGTGATGCGGACACTTTGGTGGTCCTATGACATCTCTATATCTTTATTGAAGAAGATACTTCAAAAGATAGACTACGACATCTCTATATCTTGAAAGAAGAGGTAGCGTTCCGGCATCTCAATTGAAGCGGACGCGATGGAAGTCCTATGACATCTATATATCTTTATTGAAGAAGATACTTCAAAAGATAAACTATGACATCTCTACATCTTTATTGAAGAAGAGTTCCTCTACATGAAAACACTAGGAAGGGTCACCCCATTTTGTTTCATTTTCCTCAACCATCTCCACATGGTCGGCACAACATCTTTCCCGTATCCTTCCGGTACTTCCAACACACGCATTTCCTTTGGAAATCATTTTCAAAACCAAAACTCGACACGGCTCGGTAACGGCCATCCCAACCGTCCATGACCGCGGACGCGGCTATTCGAATAGTTTTAACTCTGCGAGTGTGCGCACTTTCCCCACAAGAACCGATAAATCCGCCGGGATCATCCCCGGTTCGACACACAAAAGTATGCGAGGCTCGGATAATCAGTCATAGTCCTTCGCCTGTCTCCCTTGACAAGAGTCCTTCCCTGCGGGCTTACCCCTTCCCGGCACCCCGGTAGCATACCTCCTTTTGAGCGTATCTCCGGCGCCATGACAGAAGACCCTCAGTAGTCGTCCGGCTGCAAGTTAATGCAGTGTATTGCCTCCTTCAGAGCGCAACCCGGTGTCAGAGGTCATCGTGACCCTCCTGGAGAGTTGTGAAGGTGGCTTATGCCAATTTCAACAGACGTCAGACTAAGGCCGTACCCACTTTGGATAATGTGGTTGCGCTGTGTAATTGTTCCGGGTGAATACAAAGAACCATGTGTCGTTTTTCTCAAAAACCCAAGTCACACCCACACTTTCCTCTTTCCAACCATCTTTGTCAAGATCCTTTCCTTTCATAAACCATACGCTTGGATAAGGTTGCCTCACCCAAGGTTTTCATAAACATTTACAACAAGGTAAACCTTGAGGGGTTCCCAACCTATAGTTTCATGAGTTGAACTAGAATTGCACTACGGCCGAGATGAGAGTCATCCCGCCATAGATGAGGTATAAAGGGGTAGTGGAGTGGATCATACTTGCTTAAGGTAAGCATATATTATGACAACACAAGGAGGAATATACTCTCATATTTGTGGTGCTAACTACACAACTTAGATAGTGGAGTGTCACTATCCAACATGTTCTCCAAAATGGTACACGGCATACTCCTCTCAAGTTGAGAATACACCAAGATCATGACATTGATACCTCTATACTACAAAGAGGGTGGGTGTGGTGTAAGTTACTATCTTGATATGGAACATGCTCAAGTTGAGCATACAAGATAACCAAGTGGGATAGCACGGCCATGTTACCATGCATCCCATAACACAAGGACAAATAGTGGAGCATCACCACTAGGGAGTACCCCAGTTGCAATCACACATAGATGACATAAGTAGAGATAATAACACACATAGAATGAAGGTGCTTTGAACATCAACAATTGACATCCAACTAGACACCGGATCAGAGGTCAAAAGATGGCTTCCCTTGGCTTATTTGTCCCTGTACTTCTTCAACTCTATCAATATAAGAATCCCAAAATTATAAATAAAATCCTTGTCCAATTCCACTTCTTCTTCTTCTCCGGAATTGCTCGCGTCTATCGCCGGAAAATATAAAAGGAACACAATCAATCACATTGCACCAACAAAACAAACATACAACAACCATAATTTATCCATTCAATAAAGAGCTACCATACAAAGGACTTATAGATACCACAAACAACTTAAAGAAAACCCATGTTATTTACCTAGTAAAGGTATGAGAGTATCACAACTTAGCAATTGCCTCTCTCGGTTATCACCATGGTATAAACCAAACATCCCCTGGTAGATAACATCATAAAGAGGACAAGAGCATTAGTTTTGACATCAAATACATTCACAAAACATTTTCAAGCATTTTTGGAAAAGTAGAAAACGAGTTTTCCTAACTTAGTTTGCTCACATAACACCACACAAGAATAGGAAGCAAATGATATGCCCTACCATTTGAAAACTTAAGCAAAACAAAAGAGCTAATGTTAAATTGCAGAGGTTTTGTTTTGCAAGCATAAAACAAAGGTTGCCCATTGCTAATAAAAAGAGTTGGTCAAGGGTTTTAAATAAACCGAAAAGTTTGGCTTCAACAATGCATGTCACACATATACATTACTAACAGTAACAAATATGCATGAACAGAGACTAATACTATTTTTCCTAGATAGCCAGTACTAATACAAGACTAACCCAATTGGAGTCACCGCAAAATATTAAACCTACAATTTTAGGAATTTCTTTGAATCTGACTGTACAGAAAACAAGATCTGTAAGCCATAAATCGTATAAAAATACTAAAAATATGAGACCACTGGCATTTGAAAGATATTTAAACAGAGATGCACACACAATTGGATTTGGGTTCAAATTGTTTCTGAAACTCTCACAAATGGATTGACAAGATTACTGCATGTCTATACCATTTGTTTTACCTCTGGAGTTACAGAACAGATAAGGGTTTGAAACTTGTTGGAGATGATTAAGAAAACATTCACTAGTCCTACAAAAGTCGAATCACTCAATTAGGATCAAAGATGGATTTTTGGTGATTTAAAAGCTAACAGCCATGTCTGCAGAACACATAGAACAAGTTTAATTCACCATAAATCGTATATCACTCATAAAAATATGAGGTCAGCTGCATCCGAAAGGTATTGAGAAGCTGGTTCTTACCCAACTGGTTTCATTCCAAAATTAGTTTCCAAGCTCCTGGTTTAATTCGACAAAATCAGGTCTGACCAGATCTTGATCTGTGAACCATTTCAGTTTTAGGAGGTCAATCGAAGTGAAACCACCGCCAAAATGAAGGTATTGAAGAGGGGTTTCACCTACAGTTGAGTTTGTTCAAAAAGGTTTTGTAAATCGGAACAAATCTAACAAACAGTGAATATGCATGTTTACAGAACTTTATTTACCACGGACAATCCGTAACGAATTTGAGGATGAGACCAACGCCAAGTTGTAGATCTTTTCCGTTTCTATCTGCGGAACTTTGAATCACTCGATTTGGATCTGCACACGAGTTTTGGCGGATTTTACAATTTCGTACCAGAATCTGAAACAGCAAGATTACAGAAATTACTGCAAGGATTTGGAAGAACTTTGCTCAAGAACTTCAGATCTGAGGATTGCTCAAACTTCTCCATGCTTGGACCAACATGCACCTGCATCAAGATTCAATCTTAGCAATGGAGGAAGAAGAAGAGGAGATTAAACCATCTAGGGTTGGGAAGAAGAGGGAGAGGGAGGCTCTCATGGTGAGGGGAAGCTTGAGGGAGGAGAAGAGCTTCATCTTGGTGGATTTCCATGGCCATGGCCGGCCATGGGAGCAAGGGGAGCACCATTTTCGTGGGGGAGTGAAGGAGGAGAGTGTGAGGGAGTGGAGAGTGAAAAGAAATGAACAAAGGGGAGGGAGTGTGGCCGGCCAAGGGCCATTTATAGAGGGAGAGGGGTGGCTGCCTCCTTTTTTGATTGGCCAAGGAAGGTGGCTGCCCATTTAATTGATGGGGGTAGTTGGGAGGCAAGGCTTGTAAGAGAAGGAAGTGAGGAGGGAGGGCTGGCCGAAATTCTTGCCATGGCCGGCTCCTTCTTGACAAAACAAGTGGACAAGCAAGGTGCAATGCCATTTCATGCATGTCGGCCAAAGTTGGGTGTTGGGGATGGTTAGCCAAAAGTGGCTTGGTGAAGTATTCAATTTTGAGAGAGAGGTGATAATAACATTGGTGGCAATGTTGGAGAATAAAGTACTTTGATCAAATTATCAATTTGGCCAAGAGATGATGGGGGTGATGGTGGTTGAGACAATGGTAGAGCAAGATTAAGAGAGATGGTGAGTGAAGTAACCATATACCCACAATGAAGAATATGGGGACTTAAATCATGAATTCATGAGGTCAAGGTAATGATGGAAAATAATATAAATTGCTCTACAAATGAGAGGTCAATAGGGAGTGAGTTGAAAGTATCAAATGATCATCCATTTGATCCAGAATTGGAGGATGGAGGGGATACAATGTGGTGGATCAGAGATGTGCATAAGATGTGCAAGAGTTGTCATTTGAAATAGATCTTGTTTGAAAAGTATTTGAAACACCTCAATTGTCTAGGGACAATTGGGAATGAACTCAAGTGGAAAGAAGTTTGAAAGTGTTGAGATAAAACTAGTTGGAACATAGGGGTTCAAAATATTCTACTTACTTTCTCAAGTAAGGTAGAGTTTTTCTCAAAGGTAAAAATAAGCAAGAGGAAAACAAGGAATGGTATAGGTACCATAAACAAGCCTTTTTCTGAAAAGAAAGCACGATAGAAAATAATGTTTTTAGAAATCAATACTTGGTAGAAATGGGATGGAAAACAAAACCCATTTCAGTTCCTTGTTTTCTTTGAAGAAATATCTTGAAAAGATTTAATAAAATTAGAAGTAGTTTTGTGATCAAAACTAAAGAAGGAAAAACAATAGGGTGTTTGAGAAAGAAAGCTA
This sequence comes from Lolium rigidum, assembly GCF_022539505.1. Taxonomy (NCBI): domain Eukaryota; kingdom Viridiplantae; phylum Streptophyta; class Magnoliopsida; order Poales; family Poaceae; genus Lolium; species Lolium rigidum. The sequence continues at coordinate 143,379,615 of NC_061514.1, forward strand.
ATTTTAGGGAGGAGTGTTCCCAAGGGTAGATGGTGGCTACAAAATGTACCCATCATTCCCACTCTTGGTTTTGTGAAGATTAAACTTGAATAGAACAAGAGGTAAAAGAGAAGGAAGTGATCCAAAGTTGAAACAAAAGGGTAGAGTGCAAGGTCAAGTGAATTAAGAGAGTTGCAAGGGTAGACTGAGACATGCAAGACTTGGAGGTTGAAGAGAATGTTGCATAGATGAGATCCATGCATTGAAGCCAACAATAACAGTTATGGGTGCTTAGAGATCAATTGCCAAAGTCTGGACATTTAAGCCTGTCAACACAGATGGTCGACATGGCCTCAAAACCAACAAGGATGAGTGGGTACAAGCGAGGGATGTAGCTAGGGGTAGACGATCCCAAATTTTGAATTAAGGATGATTGAGCTATCTTGTACTACAAAGAGAAAATCAAGATGGCACACTCATGTTGCCATCAGAAGAAGAGTTTGATGTAGTAACAAGGAAAACAATTTTTCCTAAGTCACACATGTGTTTTATTTGGTGAGTTGCTTGTTTAACCACTAGGGGTGTTGTTCTATGAGGTAGCTCAAGACAAAACTCAACAAGCAAATCAAGACAATTCATCTACCAACAGATCAAGGCAATTCATCATAACAAACAGATCAAGGCAATTCATCTAAATTAGTATAAAGAAAAAGTTTTTGTCCCCCCCCCCAATTTTTGCAACATGAACAAATAAACAAGGTTGCAAAAGTGGGGCGTTACACCCCCTTTGAACATGTACCTGCGCTAGAAAAACGAAATTCTTTCAGACAAATCGAAAGAGAAAACACAATACCGTGCTCCTATTGGTGCGTATACTGTAGTCGTCTCTACGTCACGCCTGTACTTCACAAAGCGTTGCACCTATACATGCGCTAGAGAAAACAGAGAAACAAACAGAGACACAGTCCCGTACTCCTCTTGGTTCGGACGTTGTACTCGTATATTCATGAACGTTGTACTGCGCAAGCCTTACAACTGTACCTGCACTAGAGAAAACGGAAATATTTCCAGAGAATAAAAGAGAAAACGAAACGAAACACATACCTGTACTCCTCTTGGTGCGGAACCTGTACTCGACTACCCGTCACCGCCATACTCGACGCCCCTTTGAACATGTACCTGCGCTAGAGAAAACGAAATTCTTTCAGAAAAATCGAAAGAGAAACACAATACCGTGCTCCTATTGGTGCGTATATTGTAGTCGTCTCTTCGTCACGCCTGTACTTCACAAAGCGTTGCACCTGTACCTGCGCTAGAGAAAACGGAGAAACAAACAGAGACACAGTCCTGTACTTCTCTTGGTTCGGACGCTGTACTCGTATATTCATGAACGCTGTACTGCGCAAGCCTTACAACTGTACCTGCAGTAGAGAAAACGGAAATATTTCCAGAGAATAAAAGAGAAAACGAAACGAAACACATACATGTACTCCTCTTGGTGCGGAACCTGTACTCGACTACCCGTCACCGCCGTACTCGACGCCCCTTTGAACATGTACCTGCGCTAGAGAAAACGAAATTCTTTCGGACAAATCGAAAGAGAAACACAATACCGTGCTCCTATTGGTGTGTATACTGTAGTCGTCTCTACGTCACACCTGTACTACACAAAGCGTTGCACATGTACCTGCGCTAGAGAAAACGGAGAAAAAGGAGAGACTCGCCATCACTGCCGTACTCAACAATCCTTTGTACCTGTAACTACGCTAGAGAAAAAGGAGAGAGACACAGTCTTGTACTCCTCTTCCTTCCTAGGTTGTACTCGACTCGCCTTCACCGCTGTATTCGACACGTTGTTACACTTGTACATGCGCTAGAGAAAACGGAAAGAGACAAAATCATGTACTCCACTTGGTGCGAAAGATATACTCGACTGGCCTTCTCCGATGTAGTTGCCAAGCCTTTGAACTTGTACCTGCAATAGAGAAAGCGGAAAGAAACACATACATGTACTCCTGTTGGTGCGTATACTGTAGTCGTCTCTACGTCACGCCCGTACTTCACAAAGTGTTGCACCTGTACCTGCACTAGAGAAAACAGAGAAACAAACAGAGAAAACGGAAATATTTCCATAGAATAAAAATAGAAAAAAATAAAAAAAATAGAACAACAGTTTGATGTGCCGAAGGAGGCGAAGCCGAGCAATTATGTTTATTAATGTTTGATGCGCTGAAGGCGCCTTGTTGCGAGGCGAAGCCGAGCCGTAGCACTCGCTTCGACATATGGGGTAACGACAAACAGGGACAACGACATATGTGTGCCATTCATTATGTTTATTAATGTTTGATGCGCCGAAAGCGCCTTGATGCGAGGCGAAGCCGAGCCGTAGCACTCGCTTCGACATATGGGGTAACGACAAACAGGGACAACGACATATGTGTGTCATTCATTATGTTTATTAATGTTTGATGCGCCGAAGGCGCTTTGATGCGAGGCGAAGCCGAGCCGTAGCACTCACTTCGACATATGTCTTCTTGTAGCACTCTGTTGGAATTTAAAAAAAAAATTGTAATTTGAAAGTGCTACCTCCCTCCCATTAATTCTCCAGAAAACTCACAACCCGAAAATACAAAGGAAAAAAGCAAAAAAGGGAAAATTCTTTATGGTCCCGCCCAAATTTTGAAAACGTACAGCGCGCGGAAAGGGAAAAAGAAGCGTAACGGGTCCGCATATTGTTAACGGGTCTAGCGGAGCCTAAAGGGAAACCCAAACCCGGAAAACGATTCGTGTCTTTTCCCGGGGACACATTTCGCGCGCGATACGTGTAGTCACGAGAGCGCGCGGGGATGGGTTTTTCCCTTCTCAAAGGTCGGTCTTCGTGTAGGGAAGTCCTATATGAATTCGATCTGAAATCTCTCCCACAAAGATCGCCTCCTGAACACGAAAATCTACCCATATATAGCCCCTCATCTTCACGCGTGATTCTAGCAAAATCGACAGCACTTAATCGCCGGAATTTTCTCGCCCTGAAGCTCGCCGAGCTTTCCGCCGCCGACGGAAATCTAAGAAGTCTCGCCAGAGTGGCTGCCCTGCCAAAGTGTCGATCACATTCAAGTCGCCGCCTCGGTGGCGCTCGCGTCTCATATACGTAGGCTACGTGACCTAGCTTGGTTGTGCATTGTTCAGCTCGCTGACGACTGTCGCCAACATCATCAGAGCCTCGGAGGCCATTCAGATCGACTTGGAAGTCGCAGGCTGGTGCTCTACATATCACCGGCGAATCGGAAAACCCGAAGGAACGACCCGCGCGGCCGCTAGCAAAGTGAGCGAGGCTTTCTCTCCTCGGCAAGTTAGAAGATTGAGGGATCGATTGGGACACTATTATTTCCGAGAGGATTGATCGATTTGTTCTGTCTGGCCGTTGCGTGCCTGCGGTGGATTAAAGGCTACGAAGAAGCTGTGCTAGCCTTGGGCAATTCGATGGGGCAGGATGAGGCACGGCCCAAATATCTAGCGGAATTAAGTTTTCTTTAAATAAAAAGAAAAAAGCTGGTCATCCATGACAAGTTTTCAATAGAGGCACGCTGCAGTGATGCACTCCACAATGGATAGACGAGTTTGCTTGCTTTCTTGCTCGTATATGTGACTGAAAAGATACACATACCAATTGCCTGCTACGAATGCTTCGGAATTTATTAATTCGGAGACAAGAAATAAGAACAAGTTGAAGAAGAAACCCCTGCTTTACTCTTTCTGTTGGATAACTCTCATCGAACTTGTCATCAAACTGATCAGCTCGAACTCCAGAGAATGATACGTAAGGTCTATTACCTTCAGACTTCTTCTGTCTTTGTGCCTGTTACATGGGAGACATTACATTGCCTCGAAGATCAGGAAAAACCATGTCGATGAAAGCTTGTCAAGTTAAATATCATATATTTGTCGATTGTTGCTTACCGATCTTGTGATTGACATTTCAATTTGAGCGAAATAAGTCCCAACATAAATAAGGATTTTTTAGAAAAATAAACAAGCTTTAGTTTTAGCCTGGATATCCTTAAACTGTTTCGTACACTTGAAGTCTTCATGCGCAGATAATTAAATAGGTTTTTCATGCATCTATCTAAAGTTTTAGAGCAATATATTTGCCAGTTAAATCTGCAATCCGTTGAAAGGTTTTACCGGGTACTGTAGGCTCTGCATCAAAAGTACAATGTGAATTTGATTCAAAGAGAAAAGTGTATTACGGTGGAGATACTTTTGATGTGAAAGTATAGAAGCGGGCGGTATTGAAAGGTGAGGAGAGGGGGTGATATGAGGGAAAAATGCTGGTTAATCTTGCGGTATGTGTGTGATTGTTGACAGAAAATGCCCAAGAGGATATGATTAGATCATTATTCGTGGTTCTTGTAAATGTAATTGTCATAGTGGAGCATATCCTACTGAAAATTGATGTGATTTAATAAAATATCAACCCGTAGCAACGCACGGGCAAATTTACTAGTCAACCCTAAAAGGAATTGACCAACGGTCTTCAGTTCTAATGGAAATGGAACATTGCATGTACAAATACAAAAAAAAAAAAATACTACTACAAAAGTGTAGCAGTTAAGAATAATCTTTATACAAGATTATCACAGATAATAACTTCACCATCGTACAGAGTTCCAGCCAGAGGTAAATGCTCCCTTATATAACTGAAACAGTTACAGAACCCTCTTCTACACTATTATCAGCAATGATACATGAATATGCATTTTTTGCGTCCTCCAGTGTCAACCAAGCTATAAGTCTACGACAACACAGGACCGAAGTCCAATAATGAACAGTTTCTGCAAACTAGCTGTGTTCACTGGAAATGATTACACAACTTTTCCTGCACAAAGGACTCTATAAATGGAGCATCATTGCTCAAACTGCACACACAAAATGAAGGGCAATAACCAAGTCTCCAAACAGCATCTTCACTCACTTTCTCGTCATCCAATTATGGGCACTTCTCAACACTTCGCATCCTGCATGGCCATTAGCTCCATCCAGTGTCTTTCTTTGCTAGGCACAGTGGCCGCCATCTTTCTAACATGGGAAACAGTCTTTCCCAAAAGAACCTGCATTCGAGACCAAACAATATTTTTTAACATATATATACTGTGTAGATATCAGTCTAAGGAAAAAATATGAAGAATTTTCTTGCTACAAACAAGTCATGAAGATGGTGTCCTGGTTTGAGTTCTCTTTGAATTAAAACACAACGTAGTATAACAAACCTAGCTAAGACCAACAAGATGGATGTAGAGACTAAACTGGAGCAACACCACTAGAGCAGGTTTCTAGACACATTCATTTTGCATCAAATCTGAATACAAGCTACAGGACTTCTACCGAAATTAATTGCCAAGTGCAAATTGAGTTGATGATCTTTTGAATTTGTGTGATTCAGTTTTGCTATTTAATAACTCAATGTTCATCAGTTTCTCCTTTGAATGGAATCAAATGTCCCTGTCCATTAACTGACATAAATGCCGAGTTTATTCCTTATGTTACGAGTCTGCTTGTGTTGTAAATACATTTCCTCGCTTGGCATATAATCCAACATATCATCAGGAACTCATATTTTCCTGCACCCTTGAAATAGATAGCTTCCCTTGTGTACTTGCTAAAGCTTAATTCATATGGTTTGGGGCCATAGTCCAATTCGGATAGTGCTGCTCTTTCAAAGCAATGTTTAAACTCAGTTTACATCATACTGATATATAAATTCCTTAATCCTTACTGTACAATAATTCAGTGTTGCAGTCTTTCAGGCTATAATCAATAGTTGCATTTATTAAATCAGGAACCTTAGTCCTGCTATTTTGGCTTTTAACATTCTCAATACCTGTGCACTTTTCAGGACGCCGGTGCTTCAGTTCGAAAAATGGCCCTTGAATCTGTCTTTTTGCTGGCTAATGATACAAATGTAAAGCCTCTCACGAAAGAGCTCATCCACTACTTACATGTAGCTGATCCAGACTTATAATAAATCTCACAGCCAAAATATGCTCCAGCACTGGAAATTTAGTATCTATTTTGTTGATTTCCTGTTGACACATGGCAATGTTAACAGGTTGCATCTATATTTTTATCAAGAGAAAAGTAGTGCTATATCAGCAGTTTTCATTTTTGCTAGTGTGCTAGAGGATGAAAAGAAGTCATTAGAAAAGGAGATATACCTTGAACGAAAGAAGTTGCCTTATACTTGTAGACAGTGATGAGAAACATTTCTGAGATGTGCTCCCATCACTGCATGTCATCATTCAGAAATTAAATATCAAAGACAAACTGAGAAAGAATGAAGAAACAACAAAAGTCACAGGACCTGGCAATTTACCTCTCTTCAGGTGTCACTAGCTCATGCGTCTTTAGCAAATCAAGAGCCTCATAAGCTTGTATAGAAGGAAGTAAGACTTGCAAATGAGGTATGGCCGCCAAAGTGTTATAGAGCATTTTGCCTTTCCAGATACATTGGAACTATTTGGTTCTCCATTGGAATTAATTAAAACATCATTTCTTTCAGCCAAATCTACACATGACTGCATAATTATTCTTCAACAATTCATCGCTGTAAAATATTCTTTAGAAATACAGACCGTCAGCAGTGCCTCTCCTTTCATCTCCATTAGGATATCTGAATGTGAACTTGTTTCCAATGCACTGGAGATAAATTCAAAAGCTGTTTTTGTTTCATGCAATGTTCTTTTCTTGAGAAGATCCCTGGGCCGGGATACCCAATCTGTCACCCTCTGCAGTATTTGTAAAAGGATGCCAATGAGATATAATGCGAGAACAAGTAGCTAACTTAAATCTTATTACTACTGAGAAGTTCAAGAGATAAACTGTGGGTACTCAAGGAAATGATCATTCAACAACTAGTACATCCAAAACAAACCAATAAGCAAAATGTATGAAACACATATCAATAGCTAGGTGCAAATATGCAAGTCAAAAACCACAAAGGTTTGGGCAGCAAGCCAACACTGAAAAATTTCAAGTATTTGATTCTGCATATATTGGCCAGGTAGTATAACCTATGGGGCCTGTACGATCATCTAGGTCTTCCAGTTTAAACACAAATGTTAGGAAAAGCTGAAACTATTTTAGCAACATCAAACATGTGCTTCAATTTTAAATGAAGGTAGACTGGATGTAGATTAGCTTATATCATTGACCTAGCTATTAGTGCGCGTAAGATAATCCTGAAAGGCCCAAACAAAGGAAGGTGTATCAAGTCCACGCACACAATTCCTCTAAAATAGACAAACAGTAAGTCTTGTACATGATAATTTCGCAAGCTGCTTAGCACAAAATGAGCATTTTGATGACCTCTGGTTATTGAGGATAACAAACCAAATTCGTTTTGAAAAAATGCATTTAGAAATATTATGGTGATGCGGCGAGGGTGTTAAACAAGTACGCATTTTCAGATTCAATGCCAAGCATAATACAAGAACCAGGTACACACACAACTCCAGGAATATGCTTAAAATTGTACATCATGGTTATCAGCGATGCTATAGCCTAGCCATCTATTATTATCCATTACAAGCTTCGGTATAACCATATCATCACCAGCAACTTAAGTTGCAAATAAAAAGAAAAGGCAGAAGCTGGTTATTCAGTAACTGGATCTACAGATAATCAACATCCACCTATGTGTTATTATGTGCAGTAGTATGTCATATTTGCGAATCACGGTAGTGCTTAAAATTGTATTGCAAAACATCCAATGCAGGTACTAAAGCAGTTATATCATTGTTCATACACAGATGCTATGTTGTTCAAAAACCTTCTTGTTCTAGCCATGACAATTGTTTGCCCATAGTGGGTAATGGCCAACATTCCTGGTGTGCCAGCACCAAGGCAATGACTAGGAATGGGCAGATTTTTCAGTAAAATAGCTACAACTACAATTGCCTGATTAGAACACCAGTAGTGTACCCACCTCATTCCTAGGTTAATGTAACCATATTAGTATTTAGTCCATTTGATATCCTCTTTGGACGTAATGGAATTTGGGGAACTGACTAAGGCTGCCATACAGAAGATGTATAAACAAGAAAGAGAATGAAACAACATAGGACCTATAAGATTGCAAGTGTTCACCAAGATGTAAAGGGCTAGTCGATTGAACCCTTACACGTAGGGACAAGGACACAATTGTAGGTTTTAGAGATGAAAAGATCAACAGTGTAAACATACTGATATAATAAAACTTAAGGTAATCTTTTGAGAAGAAAAAAATATGCCTTGATTCTTTCCAGACCATTAGAAGCCTCAGCAGACATTTTGATGTCAAAATCAGCAGTGTTACTAGATTTCAAACATGCTGTGTAATTGCTTGACGCGCCTTCAAGATCTCCAAGTGCTAGTTGGCAACTGCATTTGTAGATAGTGAGAAGTTAAACCTAGCAATCAGACGCAGATAGTAAGAACTTAAGGCTACAATCACTTAAGAAGGTAGGTGATAAGAAAGTACCAACAGCTAAAGTTACCAAGTTGATGATCCCTCCAATGTACAAATCAAGCCAACCAAACAGAAATGTTCTCCTATGGACTCCATATTTTGTTGTAAATAGTATATCGTGGTTGTATAGAGTATATCTGAATTATCTCAGCATGGTGGTGCTAATACATCCAGAACACCGATTTCTAATGTTAAAATATTAATGAAATCTAACATAATCTTCCAGGGTAGAAACAGAACATGCCACTATTGGGCACCTAACGCAACAATACACATCAATTACCCTAACATATAATTTAGTTCCATGTGTACTTATCAGACTCTGATACAGTCACGTTCATTACTGAACTAGACATATTGGTGCAATGAGATGAAAAATATCAATGCAAAACTTATATGCCTCTAGGAAGACCCCAACAACAATGTCTCTCCTCCCCTCGTCTACCGACCCAAAATCTAGAAATTTGAATCTTCCCAAGGAAGTGGTCCCCCACAAACAACGCTCAATGCTGCCAAATACTAAAAAGCTGCCGAGGGTGTAAGGATCACAAAAACAATGGTTTAACATGCTGAGGCAATCTAATTTGTTGATCTGTAGCAATGCACCTGTATTTAGCTGGTATACAGAAGAATCAGTTGAGTTGAGGATAGCAAGTACTTACTTTGCAGCATGAACATTAGCCTTAAGAAAGGTGGGATCAATTGATGTCGCAGTCGAGCAATCTTGAAGAGCTTCTCTCATTCTCCCCAGAGACATTCTAGTGGCTGCACGGTTGCTATAGCCAATGCACGGGAACAGCGTCCAGAAGTTCCATTCTGGGAAATAGAATTTATTCCATGGGTATAACAGCCCTCTGCAGTGGCAAAGTGACCATTTGCATAGGCTTGATTCCCACTGTGCCCAAATGAAACAAACAAAACAATTATATATCAAAAAAATAGAGTAGTCACACAAGTTTCTGCAGTAAGATATTTCTAAATGATAATGTGAGATATAAATACAAAATAAAACCATGTCCAGACAAACCTTGTACGCCAGGTCTCACAAGTCTCCAAGCCTGCCAAAACTGATGCATCTCTGCTAAACTGCTCTTTTCACTGAATTTTTTGTCTCACTGGTTTCTGGGGAAAACTGCATCTTTGTGTCTTGTGAGCTTTTTGGCTGTACAGAAGCTTCGGCGGATGAAGACTTGAGCACCTGACTACCCATAGTCCTTAACTTTCTTTTTGAAGTATGTTTTTGTGTCGAAAAAAAACTTCCGGGATACAGTGATGCACCAAAGGTGAAGTTCAGCCCACTCAAATCTGCTGAGGTTGATTGAGTATTAACAGGTTCACAAGACTCGTGTGGTGTTCTGGAACTGTTCTCTTCGCAAGTTTGCCTACTAATATTACATTCGAAACCATTGACCCAAGCTTCAATTCTGTACATTTTAGGTTTAGCGTTAGGGTCAACACTCATATTAGTGAAAAGGGGCTGTGATACATCACAGAAATTTATTTCTTCATCGAAACTAGAGAAGTTGCTACCAAAATTATTCTCAGATGCATCCACAGTGGGATCTCTGCCTTCATCTTGACATGTTGGAAGGTCTGCCTCGATAACAAGGTGCTTAGCAGATACTAGATCATCTTCAGCACAACTGGTCTGCTGATTCGAGACGCTGCTATCAAGTATGTGAATGGACGGATCACAAAGCCAAAGATGCCTCTCTTGACACGTGTTCAACTGCTGCCTGATAAGGAGAAGAATCCATTGGTGAATAGTCACCTGTTAAATCTGAGGTTAGTCCGTCGGTGCATGTTTCTCATAAGAATTATTTTAGAGAGAGGGTCAAAAACATAGCAGTGGACCTACTAAGCCAACAGACTAACATAGGTCCAGATGGATGAAAACAAAAGCCATCAGACTAAAAGACTAAAAGACTAAAGCCAGCAGACCAAGGTTAATACATTGGTGCAAAATAGCCTATACTGAAGCATCATAATATCCAGCTGGTGGCAAGGTATGCAGTGTAAATGCTATACTAGAATCATGTTTCAGGTTCATGCAATTAAACAGGAATACATATGTGCTATAGAACTATAGATTCGCTACAATTTAGAAGTTCCTGGTTACCTCTTTTTTAACTTTAACTGGAGAGCTCATGGTCTGTGATTCTTGTAGATTCGCTGCAAATGTTTCATGTTTCAGGTTCATTCAACACCCAGCAATAATAAAAAGTGAACACTTACAGCAGCAAGCGCTAGTACTACACATACCCGTCTTTTAACTAACAGAACCAGTCACATGACCCCCATACCACTTTATTACATCTACAAAAAAAAAGGAATTATGATGGTTTATTGGTAGTAGTCTAGCAATTTGTCACATTTTACTTATGAGTTTGAACTAAAATGGGTGGTTTACAATAACGAGCTCTCTAATTACTTATCCAAAGTGTAGCAACCTAAGAATCAACTTTCAGTTGGTACACTGTTAATCTAGAAGTGATGACTCAGAAAATTATGGAAGCAATTGACAGGGCACAAGACGACCATTATGTGCATTCTAGTTAATAGCAAGGTGCACCACAAGACTGTGTCATTATTATCGAGTAATAACTAATAATTAGTACATGCACAAGACGACCTAAGTACAGCAACCTAATACCCAGAGAAGGGACAAGCATGGCAGATAAATGGCAGAGAAGGGACAAGCACGGAAGTGACCTAAATATGTAAAGCCCCGTCAAGCTTTGAGAAAATGACTGTCATCAACTAAGAGAAGAGATAGCAGTATATAACAAAAGAAAACAATGCAACACTAAATCCCATTGAGCATGGACAGTACAGAATGGTCGAGTATTACGCTTTCAAAGTAAGCTATACACATTGACAGTAAGCAATAGAGCATCTACATCTATATTGCGACTAAAAAGCCTGCTCTCTCGTTCACCAACACACAACCTACACCTGTAAATGGAACTCAAGTCACTGTCAACCTAAAAAGAAACCAATGCAGTCAGTAATAGACCCTACACACAGATCCCAGCAGATACCTACAAATTACTACACAAATTCTACAACGATCGGGACAAACAGCAATATCTTGGGACAGATTGCCGCTCTATGTTACATGCCCCAGCCATTTACTTAGCACACAGCTGAACTGTCACAACTCCTGAGAATAAGCAGAACAAGATTTACTGAGGCTACCCAAAATCACATGGAAGACAATAAAATTCTAACGAGCAATCTATTCCAGGTATAGCATAAACAGATCATTCGTCAAACAGAAGTTAATAAGACTATATGCCAATGTATAGAAGAAGAGACAAAACAGCTGCTCTTATCAATGAATTGAAGCTCTAAATCATACCATTTACGGAGGATGGGGCCATAAGCATACCCAGAAGAAGTCTCATTACAGGTGAACATGAAGTACCATGGCCTCTGAGGCAACATGTGCGTCCAAAGAAACCTGCTTGAGTTGATAATACCATTCCATCTCTTGCATACTGTTGTTGACCATATCATGCTTGTTATTGGCAAGAAGGTGAAAATTTTCTCCAGGATATCATCACGAACAACAATGTCCAATGAAAATGGGAGTTAGTTTCCTTCATTGATAGCCTCGGAAACAACTTGAAAGTTGAATGGAGGAACTCTAATGCGCTCAAATGAATGAGCCTCCCAAGACGAATCATCTTCCATGAGACCAGACATCAGAATATGCAGCTAGAGGGATGGCCTAAAAAGGAGGAGATATGTTCTTATACAAATAGTTCCAAATATTTTCCTTATTGTAAGCATAATGGAAAAGAAAGTGAAAACAGCATTTATAAATCATTATTACTAATTTGAAGCAGCTCATCTGCTATATTTATCAGAAAAATGAGATATTACAATAATAATTTTACAGTCAGTGTAATAAAAGAAAAATATCTGAATTGCAAGTTTCTATTGGGCTAGTGCCTTGTATGTATAGCAACACTATAAAAACTTCAACAGAAACCATACAATGGCATAAAAACGCATTAAAATTACAATGCAGAACCATGACGGTACTTCACTACCAGAACCATGATGGTACTTCACTACCCTTTCAAATCAGCACATGATATGCATTATGTGGCAAACACAATATATGGGCATCCAATATATTATGTACTGTTTGAAACATTTGAGAAATTCTGTTACTTCACGGATGGAATAGTTATATGGAACATATGTCAAATGCAACATTTTCACGTCCCTTAAGACCAAAACAGATATTTGAATCCAATGTCTAATTTATTTATCACTGTTCCCCGGAGTCTCTGTCATTAGGCAGCAGTTTGTTGGTCAACTGTGAGTTTTAGAAGGATTTATTGCGGAATAAGATAGCTGCAATACTACATTGGAATATTAGAGGGAGTTGGTATCAAGCCCCAACATGGTTTTCTAAGATCTTAGATGCATCTGTAGGAGGACACCTAGCAGGATAGCACCATCTCCTAAACAATTATCAGTCTAGCTTCTGGGGGAGAAAATCCAATGAAACTCCTCAAAATGAGAACCTCCAAATTCTCAAAAGCTTTGGAACATGAATCATAGAAATCACTAACTGATACTTTGCATGAAGACCTCTTTGATTGAGCTTGTTAATTACATGCAAATGGAAGATATAAAATAAGGCACAGTTCTATCTTTTAAGAGGACAACATACTAACATGATTTTTTATATGATTTTTGCATGTTAGAATTAGATGTATGACATTTAAAGATGCCGTTTTAATTTGAAAACACGCATGAATGGATACTATGAAACTATTTAAAGAATTTCACCGCAATTGACATTATTAAATCACTTAGTGATTTGGTGAAACAATCACTTTTCTCTAATGCTTAATCTGAGGAAATAAACCCCACGATCTTTATGAGGAATAAACCTTTTCATTCAACCTGTTAACCAGGGACAACACATTTGAATTTTATGTGATGCAAACGATAAAATACAAGGATGCAAAATTAAAATTTTAGTGGAGTAACTTTGACATACATAATACAAAACAGGGATACAGTATGTGTTGGAATAATTAAACTCCTTGTTTGCCTTTTTAGAAAAAAAATGGAATTTGTGTTGTAAATTGTTGTCAAGGGTAAGATAGTACACCTGAAAATGACCTAGTTGGGTCGCCCTGGTGCAGCAGGAGAAAAAAATATAGAGTTAACTTCCCCGAAAGAAAATCAACGAAGTACTAATGGTTCAGTTCATGCACGTTGAGATAAAAATCTGAAGAGATAAGGACAAATCTGGATAATTTCATAAGAAATCCAACCTTTTGTGCATTGCAGCCAACACAAATAATAGACAAAATAAGAGGACAGGTATACAAACTCACTACGATAATGGAACAAGCAAAAAAAAAGACGAAGGGACTTATTGCTAGAGGTCTCACCTTTTTTTAAAGCTTGTCATCTCATCTAAATTGTAGATGTCCGGGTGACCCTATACCTACAACAATACGTAGTAATGAATGTTCTTGTTTTAAGTAATGGCAACATCATGGATATCAAAGTCGCTCCACGTTGCTGCGGACATCCACTGCTAGCTCAAGGCCAACCCGGTCTTTCGCCCCATCCTACGCCGGCTCTAGGCGCCTGACCGCTGCACTTCACCAATAGCGGATAAAATTATTTGAGTACATAATTTGAGCGACGTACTTTGCTGATAACTACTTTAGTACTTGTTCATCTGGAAAGAACAAATACCTTGTATAGCCTAGAAAATCAAGTTACATTTGTAATTGCCCGGCATCTTTGCAAGATAGAATAAGCCAATGATGCACAAAAAGAAACAAGGTATGATCAACAGATGATGATATGTAGTTATGTACATTCAACAGATGATGATATGGAGTCAATATATCCAAGAATAATTGTCTTTCTAACCATATCTAGACTAAAGAAATTCTATTTGCGATGGAATGATTCTTCCTGAACATGTGCAGACAGACAAAAACACTGCTCGATAGCTGGACTACAAAAAGCACAAAACCAGAGGAGAACCAAAAACCCTTACCACACCCAAGTAGAGGAGTAGTCGAAGCCGCTCTTGAACACCAACAGTACACTCACGCCGTAGTTGAGATAGCCGCGACGGAGCAGAGTATATGAATTTGATATCTAGGAAAGCATAAGGTATATTTGCTTCAGAGATAAGATGCACTTTGCATTGCAATGCCAAAAAGTTCAACCTCCTAAATACGGCATCCTAAGCATCCAATAATTCCAATTTTTTTACTACAGCGAGGAACAAATCATAATCTCACTTTTCTTTTGTACTTCCATGCCACCAGGCATGTGGTCCAACTTATGTTGTTGTCGCTCCTGCCCCTCCTTCTCTATTGATCATCTGGCAATGAGGCTGATAGAGTTAATTGAGAAAAAGTTAAGGCAATGGAGTAACTGGCAATCAGAATAAAAAATAGAAATAGAAATACTAACAGCAGGAGAAGTCATAGCCTACACACTATTTGTCCTGTTATTTTGACCATCTTCAACTAATTCCAAATCCTGGATCAAAACGATCAACCTGGTCATCATAGTTGGTGCCCTACTGAAAACATATAAATTCATATACAATGCAAATGTTTTAGGTTTGATGGACAATAGCCTTGCAGAACTACTGAAGTAGCACGGAGAGATTTGAAATGGCAGTTCAGCACATTGATATAGTGTTGCTGTCATGCGACTCATATAAGTGAGGATAACTGATGCAACTTTCTCCAGTTTTTCCTTGGTATTTTAGTTTAAATTAATGTTCTTCAGACTATATGGAGATATTGAGAAGACCATGTAAAATAAGTCCTAATTAACCATGGGTAGAATATTTCCAGTAGCCAATTTGCATGCCTAGAACACTAAAACTGATGTAGGCTACAAATCGAAAGATATGCCATATGACCATATTGAGAAAACCATTTGCACTAAATCCTAATTAAGGTAGGTAGAACACTTGCAGTGAGCAATAATACGCCTGAAGAAATGAAACTGTTAATTGCTGAAAAACCATGTTCAAGAAAGGAAGCTTTGGCAGAAGAAATCATGATTGATTTGTCGTGCATGCATTGCAAGAAACGGGACCAAACAATACCTAAATGGAGTTCCATGTCTCGCAGTGGCCGGAGATTCATGCGGCTCAGGCCATTGATGCCGGAGTTGGTGGTGCGGCCGCCGTGGTACTCGTGGTGGTTCTGGTTGCCGCCGCCAAACACCAGATCCGGTCCCAGAGAACCTAGTTTCGAGCCCACCACGGTCAGGTGAGTCATCGGCGATGGGTGTTCTGGCCACCGCGTCCATCAGATCTGGGATGTGGATGGTGGTTCTGGCCGCTGCTGTCCTTACACCGAGACGAAGGGGAGGCGAGGCGCAGAAGAATTCATGGTGGCGGCGGCAGGTGAGCTCGATGCGCATGGGCTTGGAGCCGTGGAGGATCTCCTAGGCCAGCTTCATCCTCAGCGCTGCTTCTTCGGTGCCAAGCCATCAGCCGCCATGGTCGTCTGCTATCGACAGGACTTCGTATTTCCGAGAGGTGCCACTAAGGGAAAGATAGGAGAGACTTCTAGCGCGGCCCACGGCCCATGTTCTCGTGGGTGGAAGCCTTTTTAAGTAGTGTAGATATACAGATAATACGAAGAAAAAAATTGCCTTGGCTCCACAGGATGATTGACGATACACACAAAAGGCTCACAATATTTATTCATCTGGATTCCGCATTCGCATGGTCATGAGAGTTTACGGTAATGAAATGAGTTCATCAACTACGGAAATGAGAGCAGGCATATGGAGGAGCCGATGATACGTCGGCTAGTGAATGAGCTTTTCCTACTACTACTGTCTACAGAATTACACAGGAGTTTGGCTGCTCGGGGGCGGGGGCGGGGGCTGGAGCTGGAGCAGGGGCTTCGGCCGCGGCGGCGGCGGCGGTGGGCGGGGCCGGAGCTGGGGCCTTGTTTTTCTTGTTTTTGTACCCGTACCACATCTGCTCGGTTCGCTCTTTCTTCTCGAAGCCACTGTAGCGGTCCGTATCAGCCTTCCACATGACCTTCAAGGGGTTTGGCTCGCGGACTGGCTGAACCTTTGGCTTGTGGTACTTGTCCGGCTTTTTCTTCCTCGAAAGGGTCTTGGAAACCATCTTCTCTGAAACCGAACAATGATAGGATTTAGGTAGGGATGGAGACTCGATTTCGTACTATTCCAGTACAGACGGGGAAATATGAGGAGCAGAGTTATTAAACGAAGAGGAAAGAGAAAAGAACGAAGTAATCCTCAAAACGGAGAACCCAATCTGACATGGCGCACATGCTACGGGCTTCTTACTTTGCCCAATACTGATAGTAGAACATAAGCGAGCCGCATCAGTTTAGGAAATCGCTGCCAAGATCAAATACAGTACTACTTACACGAATAGAGAAGAGGTGTGGAGGTTGGGCATCACAAGCAACATGAACAGCAGATCTTCCCGAGAGTTTCCTTTCCGCTGATTCCACATGCAAATCGTCCGACCAGGACCACGGATATGAGAAGGTAGGAGTAGATCCGAAAGAAAAAAAACTGGCAAATTGCAGCAGCTACTCGCGAATCAAAATCGCGTTACACTGATAGACGCAATCTGATCAGACTCGGTGGAAGCAAAGCAAAATCAAGTAAATTAAGGGCAAGAAGACCACCAAAAGTAAGAGATCCTTTGCGTCTACTCGGAAAGGAAGCTACTCCTACTACTAGAAAAGGACCAGCAGCGCACAGTACTCCTACTAGAAAAACAAAAGAAACAGATCCGAGCGGCAGCATGTCCCGTCCAATCGGAAGAGACTGACGATCTTATCACTATTCTCATGCCTTGTACCGATAAAGGAGGGGGTGCATGTGAATCGATCAGAAAGAAGAAAAACCAAGCAAAAGATGTGGTGCATAGATTAGAAAGAAGAAAACCAACCAAGAGAGAGAGAGGGAGAAAACCAAATTTACAGAGAGAACTGGACGGAAAAATATCCACCTTGTCCTTGCACAGAACAAGTGAAACCCAACTTTGCCTGGCTCTGGTCCTTCCCTCGCGAAAAGCTCTCTTTCTCCCTCTTCTCTTGTGTAGTGGTGCGGAGGCGGAGGGGCTACCCTCCCTTTTATAGCGGTGGCCCAAAACCCTAAAGCCCCAGAGCAGTGGAGCATACTAGTAGGCCGGAACGGCGCGGGAACCGGGTTCATTATTTATGACATGTAGTCTAGATAGGGTTCAACGCTGTGCGCTTTTTGCCGATACGGACAGCTGCCGTGACCATCTCTTCTACGTGTGGACCACGACAAGCGACTCGCTGCGCTTCGGCGTGACCAGAACTGGGTACCAACAAACCGATGCCTGCGCACGGAAACCAACGCACCTGCGTGGCCTTGGGGACGGGACCGAACCGGACGACCTAGCGCTGCGCGGGGTAATAATAAATGACCACAAAGCCCATGCGGCAATCTACCAACATTGTCCCTCCTATACCACTAATAAACCGTATACTATATGCTTGGTTTCCTTTTTTTTTCCTGTTCTTTTGCAGGTATGTTTCGTTGGTGATCAAATGTGCCCGGCAAATTTTTTGGCAGCCTATCGTATTTTGGTTTTGCTTTGGTTGGTAGCTTGAATTTCGGTTGCCTATGAAAAGCTGCTCACATACTTTTTTTCGTTTTGGCTATTTGTGCTTGTGCCCGCCAAAATATATTGCCGGGGTATATATGCCAACTAATTTTTGGCCAACATTGAGCTGAGAAATTCTTGATTAGCCAATGGTTGGCAAGGATTGGTAGGGTACAACAAGATGCCATGAACAAACATATATACCGCCAGCAAAAGAACAGGGAAAAAGCGCGTAGACGAGACGTGGTACACTAAATCCAACAACCTGTACCCCAGAACGTATTTTGTTTTATGGTTTTCGCTATGTGGTTCCGATCCGCACGAAATATCATAACATGATTTTGCACTAGTAAAATGCATTGTATAACACACTAAAAATGTGGTGCGGAATTCCAGCGACCTTTGTCCATTTTACTGAATTTCTTCCAAGAAGTAGTGATCCCCCACCGAGGGGACGTAAACCTGGGTCAATCACTGACCCGAACATCTCGTCGTCTAGTTCACCTACTAACTCTATCCTTGAGGAACCCATCATGGCACTATTGTTGACAAGTAATGACCGTTGGCGCCCACCGTGGGGTAGCGACATCTGGAGTCGAGTTTGGAGCGGGAGATCTTGGCGGCATCTTCGGCTCCATGGCAGACGACCAAATCGTCTGCTTCGACAACAATCTGTTCATCGCGGCGATGACCTATGTGCCCGCTGCCGGCCACATCGCCACCTATACGATCCTTCCGATTGGCGGCATCAACATCTTCACCGGCTTCACTTCCGTCCATGCGGCACTTGAAGCTATACGTCCCACCCAACCCTCCCTAGATGCAGAAACCACGGCGGAGATCAGATCTAGATCTACCCTCTCAGTCGACGCAACCGAGCTCCAGATTGGATCAAATCTTAGCTAGACCCTCTAAACCCTTGAGGAGGATATCGTGGTTGGTAGTGGATCTACGTTCGTTCTCCTAGTCGAGGGTCCCGACTATGATCAATACCACTTCGTGGACCACGTCGACACCATCCATGGTTTGCCCAAAGGCGGCAAAGACGAGAATCTATGCTCCACTCTACAAACAAGGAGTGCAGAGATAGTTACTCTGATGTAAGTACTGGTACTACCCCGTTCATTAAGATAAAATTGATCAGGAAGGCGAATCGGAGAAGTCTGATGAAGACTCATGAAGACTCATGACGACTATGATGATCCGGATTGCTTTGCGCAAAAAATCCGACAAGCCTTTTCAGGAAAATCGGAGGTACCCTCAAAGACAGTGGCGGCCATCATCACGCGAACTTCCACAAGAACGGAGGAAAACCCGGTTGTGACGAAATCCAGTCGTCGCAATTCCCCACAGACGGCGCCAATTGACGAGGGATCACCTCGCCAATACCTACGTATTGTAGACTTGGATTTCGGGAGAGAGCGGCGATGGAGATTCCGGGAGCGAGATTAGGCACACGACGTACCCAGCTTCGGGTCCCCTCGGTGGAGGATCCCTACGTGCTGCTAGCAATCCAGTATATGATCATATGTATGTTTACAGGGTGCCCGCCGTAGGCGGAGTTATGGTGTCTATCTGTTGTCTCTCTGTTGTCCTCCTTTTATCGGGTACCCTGGCTGGCTTTATATATGCAACCAGCCTAGGGTTTTACCAGAGTCCTAGTCGACTACTTCTTCGGGTTGCCTTGTTGGGCCTTCTCCATATTGGGTCGAGCCGATCCAGGTATACCAATAATGGGTACCCGAATGGTATACCCATGTCAATGATCTTCATCACTTTGATGATCAAGAATTCATGAAGAAATCTAGCTAGTAGTTTAGTTATTTGAACATCTTTGTAATTTTCATTTTCCTTTTCGTTTCTTGCAATTTTTGTAAAGTGTTGTAATATTCATAATTCAATTTGGGATATTGTAAATTGACAATGTATCTTATGTGTGAATAAATAAAGCTCAAGTTTTTGTTAATGAGCTTTATATTTGTGTTATGTTATTTTATATACTTACTTATCTATTTATTTGATAATTGATCTCAATTTGAATTATAACATGATCAAGTGATGTTTGAATTTTTAAATTCAAACATACTTAGTTGAATTCAATCATGCAACTTAAATTTGAGATGCACTATTCCCCTCTCTTCTCGAAAACCCTAATTGAGTGAAGTTAGGTCCAAGTCTATCGCACTCTCGAAACTCTAACCCTGTAAGGTGTCGAGAGAGAAACTTGTCCCCCTTCGATGCAGTTTTCTTTTAAAAGCGCGAAATTTCCCCAGATTTTACGATGCAATGCACATCCCTTTCTAAAATCTACCCCTCGATCGTCTCTAAACCTGGGACATTACATGAACCTTATTGGGTGATGATGTAGTGACTTAGTGTGTTGGTTTGTGGGTTTGAGGTGGCCCTGATAGCTCTTTGGTGCTATCCAAGGGTGGCTCCCCCTCTGTGGCTTTGCTGTGGCTCTCACATGCTATCTGGTTGATCCTTGATTGGATTTTCAGTGGCTTTTGATGTTGACAACATGAATAGACACTATATTGTCTATCTGTCTGATGGTGTAACTAGTTATAGGTGCTAGGTGACTTTGGCTGACTAGATAGGATCATATCCATGCTGGATTTCCTTGGTTATGCCACTGATTTGGCATAACCAGTGTTCCCTTGGGTGATTTCCTATTGGCTTCTCCCATATTTGCTTGCACCAAATGGCTAGTAGCCAGATAATGATACAAACAGGGTTTCTACCCATTTTTTGCTTCTGTGATTGGTGCATATGCTTATTTATGAGCAAAACAGTTGCTTGCTCATGTTTATCTTGGTATACCTTACTCCAGCTCCTAGAAAGGTGTTGGTGTAGAGGATTTGCTTCTGGATGGTTGGTTTGCTTGCCCTGCTCCTCCTGGCTAGCTTGTGCTTGATTCCCTCCTTGTGGGTTGCTCTACAACAACAGTTCTTGGTGGAACTGTTCTGGATGATTTGGCTGGTTTGGAAGGCTTTGGTGTTCTTCCTGTTTGTTGCGGTCAGAAACCCACCGGCGGGCAGCGACGGGCAACACCGTAGAGCCGGGAATCTCCCAGGACTGCGGCTGGCCCTGGTCCCTCCGAGCGACGGCCCGCAAAGCCTTCGGCACGCACGTCCGATGTTGATGCAAGGGCGTGCCACCGACCTATACCCGGTCGGGGAAGGTGTTGGATGATGCCTCGCTTAGTTTCCTGCATGGCATACACGTAAACGTTAAATACGAGCCTCGATCGGCTCTCGGGTTGTCCTGTGAATCGGCTCAAGGAGCCGATCCACCCATGATGCGTACGAGGTGTACGATCGGATGGTGGTCCCGCTTGATCAAGATGAAGCTAAAACGACCTACTACGATTTGGGGTTTTCACCGCATAATCGGAACATCCTACTCGTGATCGAGCCTGGCGGCCACGCACGGTGATCGTAAACCGACCCTAGACAAGGCCTAAAAACCAACACAAAGTTGATCCTCGGAACATCCTGTCTAGGGCTAGCAAACTACACCCTACGCGCCACTGGATCCTTCGACCCGTTTGTAAGGCCTAACGATGCAGATATTAAACTAATCCTTGAAGAACAAGGAGCAATCATAACGGATCGGATCTACTAAACAATGATCAAGCGGGGTGCCGCCCTTACACCCAAGATAGGTGTAAGGGCGGCTAGATGCCTAAGGGTTGCACGATGATAGCATATGATATGATGAACGATGCTAACCCTAAAACATCTATGATAACTACGTTGCTCGCCATCAAAAAGGCTTCAGTACGAGCAACGCATGGACGACGGATAAACGTGCGCTGCCTAGATCGCAAGATGCGATCTAGGCAGCATGGTGCTTACCCGGAAGAAACCCTCGAGACGGGGGAGTTGGCGATGCGCCTAGATTGGTTTGTGGTGAACGTGATTGTTGTTTATTTCATAAACCCTAGATACATATTTATAGTCCGGAGGACTTTCTAATTCAGGCGTGCACCTAACCGTGCACGGGTTAAACTCTAACTTTTAAACGACACGTATCCTACTATGTTACAGATACACGGGCAAACTAGCCCAAACTTGATATACAAGGCTGATTCATATATTCCTCCTATGTATATTCTTCAAGCCCATCTTCAATCGCGGCCCACCTCTGATCCGGTCAATTTCTGGTGATAACACTGTTCTACAAGTTCTTGTAGTTCTTACCCTTGGAGATCCTGTCGATGGATTTCTGGGGTTTGTTGGTGAAAACCTTTTATACTGGCCCTCCTGGTACTCCTTTGGTCGATAGCAGTGCATGTACTGGGGTTCTTCTCCCTTAGATGTGTGTGTAAGGCATGCAGCTCTCCTAGTGAGCTGCCTGTGTGTTTCACAGTTTGGGACTTGGTCCCTGGCTTGGCTCTCCCGGCAGTGTTGAGATTATCCTCTCAATTCACTTGTTTTGCTAACCTGCCAAGTGGCTTTGCCACTTGGCCTAATGTTTCATTTCCTTGTGTTGTTTTGTTTACAGGGATCAAATAAGATGATGAAGATGATCAAGAATTCATGAAGAAATATAGCTTGTAGTTTAGTTATGTGATCATATTTGTAATTTTTCATTTTCCTTTTTATTTCTTGTAATTTCTGTAAAGTGTTGTAATATTTATAATTCAATTTGGAATATTGTAATTGACAATGTAAATTGTGTGATAATCAATAAAGCTCAAATTTCTCTAATGAGCTTTAATTATATGTGATAGTCTTTTATATGTTTGCTTATCTATTTGTGTTCATGAATTTGAATTATGATATAGTCAATTAATGTTTGAATTTTGAAATTCAAACATATCTTATTTGAATTCAATCATGCAACTTAAATTGAGATGCAAAGTTCCCCTCTCTTCTCGAAAACCCTAGTTCATTGAGGTCCAAGTCTATCGCACTCCCGAAACCCTAACCCTGTAAGGTGTCGAGAGAGAAACTTGTCCCCCTTCGATGCAGTTTTCTTTTAAAAGCGCAAAATTTCCCCAGATTTTACGATGCAATGCACATCCCTTTCTAAATTCTACCCCTCAATCGTCTCTGAACCTGGGATATTACAGCCTTTCCCCCTTAAAGAAAACTTCGTCCCGAAGTTGTGGTTGTACTACCTGAACAGTTCTGGGTATGACTTTATCAGATCTTCTTCCTTCTCCCAGGTGGCTTCTCTCTCACGATGATGCTTCCACTGAATCGTGTAGTACTTAATAGCTCTATTCCTGAGTTGTTTCCAATTTTCCTCGAGAATCTTGGCTAGCTTCTCGATATATGTCAAATCTGGTTGTAATTCTAGCTCATCATGATATACTGGCTCATCTGGGGTCTTCAAACATTTTCTGAGTTTTGACACATGGAATACATTGTGTACTTGAGCTAATCTTCCCGGTAGATCCAATTCAAAAGCTAGCCCTCGGTTCTGGTTCAGTATCTTAAAAGGTCCGATGTATCTAGGGCTAAGCTTCCCCTTCACTCCGAATCTCTGGAGACCTTTCATCGGACTTTCTTTAAGGTAAACCATGTCTCCAACTTTTGGCTCCCATGTCCTTCTCTTTTGGTCTGCATAACTCTTCTGTCGGCTTTGGGCTATTTTGAGTCTATATCTTATGACATCGATGATCTGCTGCTTTTCCTTAACATAATCTGGATCAAACTCCTTGCTTGAACCTGTCTCGTACCAACAGATAGGTGATCTACACTTTCTTCCGTACAGAGCTTCAAACGGTGCCATCTTGATGCTGCTTTGATAGTTGTTGTTGTAAGAAAACTCTGCTAGTGGTAAGTGTTCCTCCCATGATCCTCCGAAGTCTAGGGCACAAGCCCTAAGCATATCTTCCAGTATCTGATTTGTCCTTTCTGTTTGTCCTCCCGTCTGAGGATGATATGCGGTTCTATAGTCTAACTTGGATCCTAGAGCTTCATGTGGTTGTTTCCAGAATGCTGATGTGAACACGGATTCTCGGTCTGATACTATGTTTTTGGGTACTCCGTGTTTACTCACAATCTCTTTGATATAAAGATCAATGAGTTTCTCTCCTTTGTCCTACTGGTTTACTGCTAAGAAATGTGCACTTTTCGTCAACCGGTCCACGATTACCCATATCATATCCTTCTTTTTATTGGTCATGGGTAGTCCGGTGATGAAATCCATTCCTATCTCTTCCCACTTCCATTCTGGGATTGGTAAAGGCTGCAATTGTCCTGCCGGACTTTGGTGTTCAGCCTTCACCCTTTGACATGTATGACATTCTGCCACGTATTGTGCTATCTCTCTTTTCATGTTATTGCACCAGAACAATTCTTTAAGATCCATGTACATCTTTGTACTTCCTGGATGTATTAAATATGGTGTTTGATGTGCTTCCCTGAGTATAACTTCCTTGATCTCATCATTATCTGGAACACATATCCTTTTCTAAAACCATAGTGATCCCGACTCTCCTCGGTGGAATTCTGATGGTCTTCCCTCATCAATCCTTCTCATCTCCTCCACGATGAATGGATCGTCCAATTGACCCATGATAATTTCATTCTTTAGATTTACACTTAGTTCATCGCCTACTTGTAAAGTCGATAGTCCCTCATGAGCTTCCTTCTCCCAAAGTTGTATCTGGGCTTGGCTTATTTCCTTCTTCAACTCCGGTGCTATTTCTTGATCAACTCCTCCAGTGCTCTTCCTACTCAAGGCATCTGCTACAACGTTAGCCTTTCCTGGAGTGTATTTGATGGTCAGGTCATAATCCTTGATTAACTCGAGCCATCTTTTCTGTCTCATGTTGAGTTCCTTCTGAGTGAAGAAGTACTTGAGACTTTTATGATCCCTGTAGAGCTCACACTTGGATCCATAAAGAAAATGTCTCCAAGTTTTTAGTGCAAATACGACCGCTGCTAGCTCTAGGTCATGTGTTGGATAATTTACTTCATGAGGTCTGAGTTGCCTTGATCCATAAGATATGACTTCCCGATCTTGCATGAGTACGCAACCCAATCCATGTTTGAATGTGTCACAATACACGGTGTAATCCTTACCAACTTCCGGAACTGCTAACACCGGTGCTGTGGTGAGTTTCTCCTTCAGAGACTGAAAACTCTTGTCACACTCATCAGACCACACGAACGGTGCGTTCTTCCTTAACAGCTTAGTCATTGGTCCTGCTATCTTAGAGAATCCTTCGATGAATCTCCGATAGTATCCTGCCATTCCTAAGAATCCTCGGATTTCCTTGACATTCTTTGGTGCTTCCCATTCTAAAACTGCTGCTACCTTGCTTGGGTTTACTGCTATTCCATCCTTACTGATAACATGACCAAGAAATTCTACTTGATCTAGCCAAAACTCACACTTGCTGAATTTGGCATAGAGTTGATGTTCTCTTAGTGTTTGCAACACTATCCTAAGATGTTCAGCATGTTCAGCTTTATCCTTGGAGTATATGTAACACCCCAACTTTTGCAACCTTGATTAGTTGTCCTTATTTCAAAAATCAGGGGGAACAAAAACTTTTTCTATAGACTAATTAAGATGAATTGCCTTGATCTGTCTGTTAAGATGAATTGCTTTGATCTGTTGGTAGATGTATTGTCTTGTTTTGCTTGCTGAGTTTTGTCTTGAGTTACCTCAAAGAACAACACCTCTAGTGGTCAGCCAAACAACTCACCTAATAAAACACATGTGTGACTTAGGAAAAATTGTTTTCCTTTTTACTACATCAAACTCTTCTCCTGATGACAACATGAGTGTGCCATCCTGATTTTTCTCTTTGCGGTACAAGATAGCTCAATCATCCTTAATTCAAAACATGGGATCGTCTACCCCTAGCTACATCCCTCTCTTATACCCACTCATCCTTGTTGGTTTTGAGGCCATGTTGACCATCTATGTTGACAGGCTTAAAATGTCCATACTTTGGCAGTTAATCTCTAAGCAACCACAACTGTTATTGGTAGCCTCAATACATGGATCTCATCTATGCAACACCCTCTTCAACCTCCACGTCCTGCATGTCTCAGTCAATCCTTGCAACTCATATATTCAACTTGATCTGGTATCCAATCCCATGTTCCAGCACTGGATCACTTCTTCCTCTTTTACCTCTTGTTTTTGTTTTCATCCAAGTTTATCTTCACAAAACCAAGAGTGGGAATGATGGATACATTTTGTAGCCATCATCTACCCTTGAGAACACTTCTCCCTAAATTAGTTCTCTTTCTCAAAACTCTACTGTTTTCTTCTCTAGTTTTGATCACAAAACTACCCCTAGTTTTATTAAATATTTTCAAGAAAATTTCTTCAAAGAAAACAAAGAACTAAAATGGATTTTGTTTTTCATCCCATTTCTACCAAATACTGATTTCTAAAACATTACTTTCTATTTTGTTTTCTTCTTAACAAAAGGCTTGTTTATGATACCTATACCATTTCTTGTTTTTCCTCTTGCTTATTTTTACATTTGAGAAAAACTCTACCTTACTTGAGAAAGTAAGTAGAATATTTTGAACTCCTATGTTCCAATAGTTTCCTTTCAACATTTTCAAAGTCCATTCCACTTGAGTTCATTCCCAATTGTCCCAAGACAATTGAGGTGTTTCAAATACTTTTCAAACAAGTTCTATTTCAAATGACAACTCTTGCACATCTTGTGTACATATCTGATCTACCCCATAATGTTCCTTCCTCCTCCAATTCTTGATCAAATAGATGATCTCTTGATACTTTCTATTGGACTCCCTTCAACTAAACCCTAGACTCAGAGAGTAATTCAAATCACTCGCAATTGACCTCTCATTTGAAGAACAAATTATATTTCATCATACCCATCTCGATCCTCTATTCTTTTCCATCACTACCTTGACCTCATGAATTGAAGATTTATGTCACCTTCATACTCCTTTTTATCTATATGTATCTACCCCTATCTTTTATCATCATCAAAGTCACTCATTGACATTATCTCCTCAACATCATGCATTGGCCTATGCACATGGAGGTTGTGCACCTTTCTCATTGTTCACTTGTTTGGCAAGATTGTAGCCGGCCAATTTGGGTATGCATTCAAATTTCGGCCAGCCATTTCTTCCTCACTTTCTTCCTCCACAAGACTTGCCTCCCACCTAACCCACTCAATAAATGGGCAGCCACCCACCATAGCCAATCAAAAAGGAGGCAACCACCCCTCTCCCTCTATACAAGGAGCTTGGCCAGCCACCTCCTTCACCTTTGGCTCTCATTTCTCTTCCTCCACTCCCTCACACTCTCCTCCTCCACTTCCCCACGAAATGCTGCTGCCCCTTGCTTGCATGGCCGGCCATGGCCATGGAAACCATCCAAGAAGCAACTCCCCTCCTCCCTCAAGCTCCTCCCCCACCATGAGAGCATCCCTCTCCTTCCTCTCCCCAACCCTAGATGGTTTTATCTCCTCTTATTCTTCCTCCATTGCTAATATTGGATCTTGATGCAGGTGCACGTTGGTCCAAGCATGATGAAGGTTGAGCAATCCTCAGATCTGAAGCTCTTGACCAAAGTTCGTCCAAAATCTTGCAGTAATTTCTGTAATCTTGCTGTTTCAGATTCTGGTACGAACTTGTAAAATCCACCAAATCTCGTATGCAGATCCAAATCGACTGATTCAAAGTTCCGCAGATAGATATTGAAAAGTTATACAAGTTGGCGTTGGTCTCATCCTCAAATTCGTTACGGATTGTCCTTGGTAAATAAAGTTCTGTAAACATGCAGAATCACTATTTGTTAGATTTGTTCCGTTTTACAAAACCTTTTTGAGCAAACTCAACTCTGGGTGAAAGTCCTCTTCAATACCTTCATTTTGGCTATGGTTTCACTTCGATTGACCTCCTGAAACTGAAATGGTTCACAGATCAAGATCTGGTCAGATCTGACTTTGTCGAATTAAACCAGGAGCTTGGGAACGAATTTTTGAATGAAACAAATTGGGTAAGAACCAGCTTCTCAGTACCTTTCAGATGCAACTGACCTCATATTTTTATGAGTTATGTACGATTTGTGGTGAATTAAACTTGTTCTGTGTGTTCTGCAGACATGGCTGTTAGCTTTTAAATCACCAAAAATCCATTTTTGAACCTAATTGAGTGATTCCAATTCGGTAGGACTACTGGATGTTTTCTTAATCATCTCAAACAAGTTTCAAGCATTTATCAGTTGTGTAAATCCAGAGGTAAAGCAAATGGTATAGACATGCAGTAATCTTGTCAATCCATTTGTGAGAGTTTCAGAAACGATTTGAGCCCAAATCAAATTGTGTGTGCATCTCTGTTTAAATATCTTTCAAATGCCAGTGGTCTCATATTTTTAGGATTTTCTATGATTTATGGCTTACAGATCTTGTTTTCTGTCCAGTCAGATTCAAAGAAATTCCTAAAATTGTAGGTTTAATATTTTTGGGTGATTCCAATTGGGTTAGTCTTGTATTAGTACTGGCCATCTAGGAAAAATATTATTAGTCTCTTTTCATGCATATTTGTTACTGTTAGTAAGGTATATGTGTGACATGCATTGTTGGACCAAAACTTGTTGGTTTATTTAAAACCCTTGACCAACTCTTTTTATTAGAAATGGGCAACCTTTGTTTTATGCTTGCAAAACAAAACCTCTGCAACTTAACATTAGCCCTATTGTTTTGCTTAAGTTTTCAAATGGTGTGGAATATGGTTTGCTTCCTGTTTTGGATGTTGTGTTATGTGAGCAAACTAAGTTAGGAAAAACTGTTTTCTACTTTTCCAAAAATGCTTGAAAATGTTTTGTGAATGTATTTGATGTCAAACTAATGCTCTTGTCCTCTTTATGATGTTATCTACCAGGGGATGTTTGGTTTATACCATGGTGATAACCGAGAGAGGCAATTGCTAAGTTGTGATACTCTCATACCTTTACTAGGTAAATAAAATGGGTTCTCTTTAAGTTGTTTGTGGTATCTATAAGTCCTTTGTATGTTAGCTCTTTATTGAATGGTTAAATTATGGTTGTTGTATGTTTGTTTTGTTGGTTCAATGTGATTGATTGTGTTCCTTTTACATTTTCCGGCGATAGATGCGAACAATTCCGGAGAAGAAGAAGAAGTGGAATCGGACGAGGATTTTATTTATGTTGTTGGGATTCTTATATTGATGGAGCTGAAGAAGTCCGGGGACAAATAAGCCAAGGCAAGCCATCTTTTGATCTCTGATTTGGTGTCTAGTTGGATGTCATTTGTTGATGTCCAAAGCACCTTGAATTCTATGTGTGTTATTCTGTCTATTTATGTCATCTATGGGTGTTTCCAAGTGGGGTACTCCCTAGTGGTGATACTCCACTATTGTCTTTGTGATCATGGGATGCATGATATTATGGCCGTGCTATTCCACTTGGTTATCTTGTATGCTCAACTTGAGCATGTTCCATCTCAAGATAGTAACTTACACCACATCCACCCCTTTGTAGTATAGAGGTATCAATGTCATGAAATTGGTATATTCTCAACTTGAGAGGAGTATGTCGTGTACCCATTGGAGAGTATATTGGATAGTGATACTCCACTATCTAAGTTGTATATTTAGCAAAGGAAGTGTTGTGTTTATGTGTACCGGAAAGGTACGGAAAATGGGCGTGTGTTGACCATATGGAGATGGTCGTGGTAAAAATTGAGACCAAGTGGGGAACTCTTACCTAATGTTTCTTGAAGAAGAACTCTTCTTTAACAAAGATATAGAGATGTCATAGGACTTCCATAGCGCCCGCATCAATTGAGATGCCGGAACGCTACCTCTTCTTTAAAGATATAGAGATGTCGTAGTCTATCTTTGAAGTATCTTCTTCAATAAAGATTAGAGATGTCATAGGACCACCATAGTGTCCCCATCACTTAAGATGTCGGGATGCTATATCCTCAAGAGAAACTATTTCTCTTTCACATGCTATATCCACAAGAGAAACTATTTCTCTTTCACATGCTATATCCACAAGAGAAACTATTTCTCTTCCACATGCTAATTCCACTAGAGATATTAGCTCTTCCCTCTTGTCATCTTAGATTAGCACTTGTTATCTCGCACTCTTGTAAAGTACCTTTCTTGATGGTTTGCGAGTACAATTCCAATGTACTCACGGCTTTGTCCCTGGCTATTTACTTGGCCAGACTTGAAGGAACTCGACAGATGAAGAAGGAGTTGGCGACGTCTATGCGAGCCAGGAACGTCTTCCCAGTCAGTTGCATGTAGGGTTATGGTAGATGACTCGGGTACTGCGCTGCTAAAGTGATGTTGCTACTCTGATGTTTAGTTAGGCCCTTCGAGGCTATTATGTAAGTATTGGTCATGTGACCGGATTGTAATTTTCTTATTCCGCTTTGTAATGGATGGTGTAATTTGATATCAGTTCGGTTATGTGTTCACGGCGCACTGATCATGGGATCGTGAACTGTATACATAACAGGGATTTTGGACAGCTAGTCCGGGGTCCCCACAGAGCTGGTATCAGAGCTATCCTGACTGTAGGAGACCTTAGTTAGCATGGACGTTAGTTAGGAAACAATTACTTGGGGAAAACTATTTATGAAACAAATTGTTTCTTTAGTCGGAAGTATAGCTTCTACTCCTCTTATTTATTCAAAGCTTCTAAATTCTTATCCCTCCGCTTTATAAAAAAATGTTTGAAAATTTTTACTCTATTGTCTCATCCACTTCAAACCTACATATTGGACGATGTCCCCAACTCAGACCGGAGACTCGAACTCAAAGATGGATCAATCCCTCAGGAATTCTCACGTATCTCCAACGACAACTATTGAAGATCAGACGCCGGCTTAGTCCTGCACATAAAGGGATAATAAGATCATGTCTTTGGTTGTCACCAAAGTCTGTCAAGGAGCTGACCTTCTTCCTCCATGGACTCGCACTTTTTGCAGTCGTCAGGGATCAAGTCCTCAGTTTCTTGACTAGTAATTTTTAGGCCAGCCACGAGAAGATCTCGACTTCGGGAGCACCTCAACAGCTACCTCTTCGAAGACCTCATGTTTCCGGGATGTCGAGACTAGAAGTTCTACACAGTTTTCTCCTCCGCCTCAACATCAACGACTCAACACCCGGCCCCTTCACCACCAACTGCTACAAGGATCCAAGTTGAAGCTGATGCTGATGATATGAAGACGTCAACATATGCGACCAGCCCCAAACCTATAGGGTGGATAGGACAAACTCAATCGCTTTGATTGAGCTACCCCCGCGCATTAGGAATTTCTGGGTACTTAGAGTACCATGTCTGGTTTGATGATTGCTTGTAGTTCCCTAGTGTGCTGCCTTGAGTGTTTGTATCTGTTTGTTGTGTGTATGTTTGTCTTGCTTTTTCGGTCTGAAAAACACTCTTAGTGTGATAACCCAGCTTAGAAAGCCTCCCAAAGATGTTTTCACCCACATCTACCTTGCTGTTAGAATGCTAACTGCTAGTTAGTTGGATAGGTTAACGGAAAACTCTAACTCTAAGCCCGTTAACAGTTGTTCTCAACCGTCAGAGAAACTAACCAGACCCCTATCTACGCCGACTACTTTCAAGATCAGCCGAAGCATCTCTGCTATGCCAACAAAGCAGAAGCCCCTACCTTCAAGAGTGACTGCACCTCTGCGAGAAGACATACTAACTTGGTCTAACCTTAGAGCATAATCACGCTAACCTCGAGGATATCTTTCCGAAACTACCCTCTAACACACCGTCTAACAAGCTGAACAATAGCGTCAAATCCGAGCTACATCACATGGTTCATCTGGTCCTCATCAAATGAAGCTCCTGAAGATACTCCAAGACTCTAGACTTTAGGCGTAGTTTACCCGCTAACTTCTTAGTTGTTACTGAAGTCAGCACCAACCCTCAAGCTGAAGATTGTCTTCGACGACCCCTGTTGCTGCTTCATATGGGTACCAACCAGGCGTTTCTTCAATTTCCTAACTCGCCGCGCGTCCCATATGGTTCAGTTAACACCGTGAGTGCCTCTTGAAGTGGTGGTCTGCACGTCGCCCCCGAAGATTCTTCAGCTGAACAAGGAAGACCGATGACTTCTTCAGAAGCCCCAGACAGAACTACAAGGCAGAAGCTCTGAGTTTTTCCGAGAACCCGATGAAAAATCTTAAGGGTGGAAGACTTCGTCTTCCACTAAAAGTTGGAGCTAACCCTAACATTTTAAACCTTTCTAACACACCGTTGGAAACGTGGGATGCACCAACCCCTCTTGTAATATCGCAGGTAATGGGGTTACAAAAATAGAGGAAACAGATGTGTGCATTGCATTCATGCATAGAAAATCTGGGGAATTTTCGCGCTTTAAAGTAAAACAGATCACGATGAATCGAAGTTTCACTTGACCTTGGTGGAATTGAAGTAGCTCACCAAGTCAAGCGCTATAAACCTCAAAGTGACTTTGCTAAAACCTTGCTTTGGGTAGAGATAGTTTGAACCAAGGGGTTAGATCAAATGGAACTGATAATCAACACAACCACACTTTACTTAATGATCAATTTCTTGATCTAATAAAAGATTATAATATGGTAATCCTTACCATAACATATGAACATACATCTATTTGGAAATCAAGTAACAATAAATGGAGAAACCATTCTTCACTTATCTTTTCCATGCCTTAAACTAATCCATGATCCTACCATGAACTTCATGGTATTCATTTTACTCCATTATTGGAAACAAGACATGGAGATCCAACTAAGGAATATAATTCTTCTCTATTCCAGATTATTAAGCATCCAACCTAGAGAAGTGAGAGTTCTATTATAATTATTAGAGAAGCATTAACAAACCTTGAGCTAAACCTTGGATATACATCCAAGTATCCAAATCATCATTCTCTATGGAACTTAATCTTAGGATGGAATTAAAGTCCTTCCCAAATGAGAGAGAGACCACTCATACCAATATTAGGATTACCTATTTAAGAATAAAGGACAACCTTTGAACTAAAGTATTAGGTTGTAAACCATTTCCCTTGGAGTGGTGAGATAACCTAATATCACATGAAATAATACCATACCCATGAATTGATAAAGTAAGGAAGAGATTAATTCAACCAAGATAGCCAAGTGGAGTTTTAGACTTGATACCTATTGAGATATTGTGAGTACACCCTAAACCCTAAAATAACTGTTCCTATGAAAGAGAGCTCAAGCTTTGGTGCTACACTCAAGTTAGTTGAGTCAGCACTTGAAATTGGAGGGAGAGAACTATCCATATACCAGATGATTATATCATCATTGTTTTAGTACAACCCTAACAGAATATCTCAGGTATTCTCCTGGGATATAAACTTTAGAGGCAACCATAGTAAGCCCAGCCTAGAAAGTGAAATATAAGTACTATACCCTAGCTGATCAAGACAGTGCTTGATCAAGGAAGTGAGAACCTCATTTAAGGAGAGATATCTTAGGAAGCCAAACCTTGATCATTATAAATTGGTGAATGATCATAAACCCTAAGAATTTGAAGTAAAGATATTAAGAACAAGATGATCATATATAATATATGATCATGCTTTGGAGATATGTGAGGATAAGTTAAACCCTACTAGTATAAGTAGATCCCATTTCCACATGAAATCATAGGGAGATCACAAGTAAGCAAACCCAGGCTTATATCCCAACCTTAACTTTTTGATCATAAGTAGAATCTTACAACATCCATATATCATTCATCCATCAATTAATGAACCTAAGAAAAACTTAGAGTTAAACATTATAATGTATATGATGAGAAACCATACACCCATATGACCAAAGTTAACTATAAAAAGAACTATCACTAATGTAGTTACTTTAATGATAAATTGGGGATAATAATAAAAGTTAATTGGGAGAAGATAAAACTAATTCTCTAGTCCTTAGTAATTAAAGGAGAACAGAAATAATTAAGCAAGTAACCATATTACCTTGGTTAGGAGAGATTAAAACCTAGCAGATGCAATATGATGCCATCTCACTTCTACAAACTAGAATGAAATCTCAATCCTAGTTTGAGTATCACTTGGGTGATCACAACTAAACCCTAAACTACAATTAAGTTCCAATCCATGTATCATTAGATAAATAGCAATATAACCCTACAAGTGCACTCTAAATTAAATCCTGTGTTTAATTATGGAACATAAGATGAATCTAGTGTTAAGTCTTATAATTGAAACTAAATGGGTAGCTAACAACCACTTATTTCCATATATCAAAACCAAACCATGATGAGAGTAGTACCTACTCTAAATATTTTAAGGTGTTACTAAACTACCATATAAAGACTACACTTGGAAGTAATTCAAGTAGAATTTCCAATTCATTATAACCTAGTTATGCCCATAAAATAATAGACAAGTAATAGCATTCTCAAATAATAGATAAAGCCCTTAGAGATATTTTAGTGCATGAAATCATATGTACATGACTAAATTCTCAAATAAGAATCAAGTCATAATAATAACCTATAAAACACTTGGGGTACAAATTATCAACTCCAATCATTCAAAAATGAGTTGTGTTCTAAATATAGAAGAAAGGGGAAATTAAAATAAATACCTAAAATATTACTCCCTCCGTTCCTTTCTATAATGCATATTGTTTTTTCGCTTTTGTTTCAGAATATAAGAGTAAAGCTATATTTTTTTGCAAAGAACCCCTTCCACCAATCTGTTCCGTCCAGAAAATCTGGAAACGAATCTGTTCGCATCCAGTAAATCTGGAAACCAATCTATTCACGTCCAGAAAATATGGAAACCAATCTGATTATGGAAAGAATAGCGGGAGAGAGGGAGTACATGACGCGATTGGTTATGGAAACAAGATTAATTCCGAGATCTGATTTCAGTTTCCTATTTTGTATCTAAGATCGCTAGGGGGTTTTGTGTCAAAAAATGGCTTGCGTTAATTTCCGTGCCAAAATACAATAGGCACTATAGAAAGGAACGGAGGGAGTACCTAATTTAAACATTGTCATAAGGCTCACATATTGAATGTGATTCATAAAACAATGCAGTAATGCATGTATCCTTTTCTTAATCCTAAAGAACTTCAAATTATAAACTACCTGCATGGTATAAAATTATTTAAGTTTGAATTAAAAACAGAAATGTAAAATAGAAAAGGAAAACAGAAAATAAAACAGAAAAGAAATAAGAGAAGAAAGAAAAGCTTACCTGGACTCACCTGGCCGCAGAAGCCCAGCAAGGCAGCCCAGCAGCAGCCCAGAACCGACCCACCTAGCAGCCCATACCTTTTCGTTGAAAAATCAACGAGAGGAGCTCGTCCTCATCCCTTCCTGGCGCATGGAGGCCACCGCGACGCCGTGGCGAGCTTCTCCTCGTCGCTGGCAGCTCCCCCTCGACCGACGTCGTGACGAGGCACAATTTGGCGCGGTATAAAGACCCCACGACGAACAACAGCTGCAGATTTTTTCCCTCTGCTCCAACTCCGCCCCAAACCGAAAACCTGGCCGCCCCAGTCTCCATTACCGCCGGTGAGAGGGGCCTTTCCGAGCCAAGCGAAGCTTACCATCGTCACCGCCGTGCTCTTCTTGCCCATCCCCCACAAGGAATCGAGAAACGGCGTGCTCAATCGGGAGAATTTGCCCGTTTCCTTTCGTCGGAGCCCGCCGGAATTCATGTCCCCGAGCTCAACTCCGACCACCCCCGTCTTCCTCGAGCATTCCATCAGCTCTGTGGTGAGTCCACGCATCCCTAGCATCCTCTATTTCGTAGAATCGACGTCCCTAGGCTCGAGATTGAAGTTCGCCGGGATGGCACCACCGCAGCACCATTCGCCGTCGCCGATTCCGGTGACCATTTGGTCACTGGCGCCGCTCCTCCGTCTCAGCACATCGAGGTGATTCGAACGCACACCTCGGTAGGGTAGCGGGAGCCCTGTAGCGCCGGAACTGTCACCGTTCTGCTCGCCGGTGACGCGTTCCCGTCCCGGTCGGCAGTTGGACTTGGTCCACGCTCACGTGGCAGTCCACGTGGACCTCTGGCCCACAGGTCAGTGCCTCTGTGGGTGGGCAGCCGGGTAGATTTAGCAGTATTGTTTTAATTTCAATTCAATAAATTGCTGCAACTTCAAATGATTATAGAAAATTCAATTTAAGTCCGAAAAATATAAATGAAATATCAAAATTCTTATAAAGATGAGATATACCCAATAAAAATATAAAATGAAATTTTTATTTTTAATAAAAATTTAATTGTTTAATACTTGTTATTTAAGCCTTTTCTTGTAATTCTAAATTCAAGTAAAATTCAATAATTAATAAAATTTCCAAAAGTAACTAAAAACCAGTAAATAAATAAAGAAAACATTAAAACTAATTTTATTTATTTATTATTTATTAAATCATTATTAGAGGGATTTAAAACCTGATTAATAATTACCCTAATTATTAATTGTTTAAAATAATAAAAAGCCAAAATTGAATATTATTTTATTCTAAAGTTATTAATAACTTCAACTTTATTATTGAAGTTATTAACTTATGAACTAATAATAATATTACAACCCTAGTTCCATATGGTAGAAAACTAGGAACTTATCATTTCGTGTGGAACCCTAAAAACCTAACTCTACTAGGAACCCTAGTTCCATTATTACATGTGAACCCTAAATTGCTTCTAACCTAAACCCTAGGTTAGAGCATGTGATCATGGTACATTCTTTCAAAGCATAGAACCCTAGTAACAAATAAATACCTTTGTTGGCCACATAAAATGTAGAAGACCTATCACTAATATATGGATATCCCATGTGTTCATCTTCATCAAACCTAGATAATCAAAGTAGGGTGAACCAAGTGTAAACCCTAGATCCTATTACCAAAGCCATCATCCATATTCATTCCTACTTAGCATCACACCAATGTGCTGAACCTCGAGAGCAACTATGCCAAAACCCGAGCATTACCTAACCATATTCCACTAAACCCTACTAGTATTGGATATTTATCAACCATCCTATTCAGGAGCCAATTACTCCTGACTTAATAGAACCAACGAGTAAAACCTAGACCACTTCCACCCTAATTGATATACTTCTTATTAATTAAGAAGTATGTTCTTCAAAAGTTATTCTTTTGAAGAAAATAAGGAATCATCATCAACCCCGCTTATAAGGACCTATAAACCCTAGCCGACTATCACTAGCAAGATAAACCAACCTTGACAACAACCATGTATAATGAATTGCTTAGGATGCCTAGGCTTATCTCAACCTTACAAGCCCTAGTTGCTGATGAATCCAACTATGTTGTGATCCATCTTATACTTACTCCAGAAACTACTTGGAACTAGAATAAATTATAGAAACCCACAAACCTAATTACCATACTTGTTCTTTATCAAATTACATGTTCTTCAAAAGTTATTCTTTTAAAGTATAGGATAATCAATCATTAACCATGCCATATAGTACTAAAACTGACCACTGTTCCTTACTTGTTAACATTATGCCAATCATCATTCTTTGTGTGCTCAATTGAATATTATGCTTTATTATCTACCTGTTTATAATACCAAGTAAATCACACCTGAATAAGAACCTTGTATGTGAATCACTCTAAAAGTGCAACACACCCTAAACCAATCATTACAACTCACTGATCCTAAATCATCGGGGTTAGGTCACGCTTAGAGCGATTGCATCTCATTCTTATGCATTATTGCATCCTTGCCAATCTTCTAAACATCGTCCTTACCGGACGATGAGGCTATTTCAGAATTTGGAGTTATTGCGTATCGAAGACCTTGCCTGCATAATCTTGCAGTCAAGAAAGGCAAGTTCATCACTTGCTCATGTCATTTGATTATTTCTATCAAATTACTTGCAAAGTACTATGATTATCACTATTGCATAAAAACCAAAACCACTACTTTCATAACTATGAATATGACTATGTGGTGGGCAATGGAACCATGGATTGTGTTGATATGGTGGAGGTTCCATTGCAAGGGTTTATATCCATCTAGGATTAAACAACAAATGTCGCCGAGTGATTCTTGTGCCGTAATACCCGTGTTAACCATAAGATCCGGAGTGGGACGGAGTAGTCAAAAGTGTTTCCACCTCTCGTTCATCAACGGATGCGCTTTACCATAGACACTTGTATCTGTCGGTGGCAAGCGGTAGGCTGGGGAAGCCTTAAGTCCCCACGGCATAGTCCGTAGACACTTGTCACTCGAAGAACAAGCGGTAGGCTGGGGAAGCCTTAAGTCCCCACGGTATTGCGGTCTATGATGGGTTGCAGCTACCGGCGTAGGAGTGTATGGTAGAGCCCAGCACTGTCGTCGTGGTCGGGGTCCACCTTGAAATCTACAGGAATAATGGGACCGGCGTGGACCCAGGGTCGGCGCATGCAACAATGATGGCGTGTATTTCACACGTACGTTGGGCAACCCCAAGAGGAAGGTATGATGCGCACAGCAGCAAGTTTTCCCTCAGAAAGAAACCAAGGTTTATCGAACCAGGAGGAGCCAAGAAGCACGTTGAAGGTTGATGGCGGCGGGATGTAGTGCGGCGCAACACCAGGGATTCGGCGCCAACGTGGAACCTGCACAACACAACCAAAGTACTTTGCCCCAACGAAACAGTGAGGTTGTCAATCTCACCGGCTTGCTGTAACAAAGGATTAACCGTATTGTGTGGAAGATGATTGTTTGCAGAGAAAACGAGTAAAAACAAGTATTGCAGACAGATTTGTATTTCGAGTATTAAAGAATGGACCGGGGTCCACAGTTCACTAGAGGTGTCTCTCCCATAAGATAAAAGCATGTTGGGTGAACAAATTACAGTCGGACAATTGACAAATAGAGAGGGCATAACAATGCACATACATGTCATGATAAGTATAGTGAGATTTAATTGGGCATTACGACAAAGTACATAGACCGCCATCCAATCGCATCTATGCCTAAAAAGTCCACCTTCGAGGTTATCGTCCGAACCCCTTCCAGTATTAAGTTGCAAAGCAACGAGACAATTGCATTAAGTATGGTGCGTAATGTAATCAACAACTACATCCTCGGACATAGCGCCAATGTTTTATCCCTAGTGGCAACGAGCACAACACAACCTTAGAACTTTTCGTCATCGTCCCGGTGTCAATGCGGGCATGAACCCACTATCGAGCATAAATACTCCCTCTTGGAGTTAAGAGCAAAAACTTGGCCAGAGCCTCTACTAATAACGGAGAGCATGCAAGATCATAAACAACACATATGCAATAACTTGATAATTAACATAACATGGTATTCTCTATCCATCGGATCCCGACAAACACAACATAGAGTATTACGGATAGATGATCTTGATCATGTTAGGCAGCTCACAAGATCCAACAATGAAGCACAATGAGGAGAAGACAACCATCTAGCTACTGCTATGGACCCATAGTCCGAGGGTGAACTACTCACTCATCACTCCGGAGGCGACCATGGCGGTGTAGAGTCCTCCGGGAGATGAATCCCCTCTCCGGCAGGGTGCCGGAGGAGATCTCCGGAATCCCCGAGATGGGATCGGCGGCGGCGGCGTCTCGATAGGTTTTCCGTATCGTGGTTTTTCGCCTCGGGGGTTTCGCGACGGAGGCTTTAAGTAGGCGGAAGGGCAGAGTCGGGGAGGCCGACGAGGGGCCCACACCACAGGCGGCGCGGGCCCCCTTGGCCGCGCCGCCTTGTGGTTTGGCCACCTCGTGGCCCCACTTCGTATGCTCTTCGGTCTTCCGGAAGGTTCGTGGCGAAATAGGCCCCCGGGTATTTGTTTCATCCAATTCCGAGAATATTTCGTTACTAGGATTTACGAAACCAAAAACAGCGAAACATGACAAGCGGCACTTCGGCATCTTGTTAATAGGTTAGTTCCAGAAAATGCACGAATATGACATAAAATGTGCATAAAACATGTAGGTATCATCAATAATATCTCTACTACCTAAAAAAGGGGAACGTGTTCCGTGATCAGACGGTACGTCGCTCCTTCGTCGAGCGCTTCCGACGTCTCCCGCATGGGCCTAAACGGGCCAAGCCCAACAATCTCGTCAGAGTGGAACGGGAACCCAGCGCCCGAAACCATCGCCCCTGATGTCGACATCCTCATTTTTGCTTCTCTCCCGATCTCCCTCCCTCTGCGTGGTGCGAACGTGACAGGAGCTAGGGTTAGCTTGCCGTGCGACCAGGAGAACAACGATCACGGCGGCGGAAGACTGGATCTGCCTCTAGCCGATGGTGGACGATCACCACTCTCGTCGCTCAGTCCCCGCTAATCCGGTAATCCCTCGCACAGTCCCTACTCTCCTCGCTCGTAAATCGTCACCGCAGCCGCAAACCCTGCCCCTCGGAGGCCCATCCTCGCCAGCGCCGCCATCCTCTCTCCTCCTCCGTCGCCCCTCTCTACCGACGAGCAGTTCGAGCTCGACGCCGCGCCGATGCCATCACCCCACCTTCTCGTCCCTCCAGATGTGCCTTCCAGCCCACATCCTGCACGTTGCCTCCCTACCAATCCCACTGAAGATCAGGCAATGCGAAACTTGACGATCAGACACCCACGTCTGTCGCCACCCGATCGATCCCCAGGTGCCGGCGACATCCACCTTCTACGGCCGGTGGAACGGGACAGGGAGGTCCTAGACCGCCCCTACCAGTGCACCCAACTCAAGGCCCTCTCACGCCTGAGTCCCCGTCTGGTTGCCTCTGCCGCAACTCATTCGATCTACCACCATCATCGTCGGCCGAGCTTCAGTCGTTACCGCGGCCGCGAGATCTTTTGTTTACGACAATGTTCAAAGAGTTGAATACGATAAGATTAGATCTTCCGTAGCAATGCTTATAGTCTATGTGGATTATTCTAGTAATCACTACATATTTCTTTTATGAGATATGCTAGTAGGATGGCAAAATACATTACTTATCAGAAGTATGTATTAAAGGTGTATACAAGATACAACCAAGAGTTTTGCTGGTCCATGGAATACTAGATAGGTATACAAGCTTCAATTGGATGAAGTAAGTATCACGGAGTTGGAATCTTCACTAGATGAAATAGTCAAAGAGTTTTTGATTTCATCAGAGACGATGAAGAGACTTGCATTTGCAAGAAATTAAGTGGGAGCGCTAAGACACATTTATAATACTTTATGTAGGTGCCATGAACACATCCTCCGCCTCACCGTCTACAACCTCATCGATTACTACTTCGGTACCCAAACGCTGCCCCTTTCAGTTAATTTCTGATGCGACATGGGGATTAGTAGTCTTCTGACATTGTGTGCGTTTCTTTTGATTAAGTAGATGTGCAAATCGGAGGTTTGCCACTGTGTGGAATCTTAAGGCAATCAGTGAAGTCATGTTCATCGCTCTCTACAATGACACGGGTCACTTGTTAATGGACATATACAAGGGATCATGATGCGATGCAAGGTTCTGTAATTTACCAAGTTGTTTGCTTTGAATTGCGCTGCCATGTCATCAGTATAATTTATCAAGATTTTTTTGGGGGGCATATAATGCAGAAATGGGTAATCTAGAATGAAAGTTACTGTCATGTTGGTTTGGAACATAGTGTCAACTTAACTTTCTTTACTTGTTCTACGCAGCACGTCTGGAGTCACTTCTACCTATGCTTGAAGGATGAAAATTTGTCAGATGATAGGGTAATATTGCTTGCAGATTGTAGAAAACATGGTGACGAGGTCCTGCTCTGCAAGTTGTAGTATGTGCATGTCAGTGCAGATTAGTGCTGCTCTGCTTGATCGGATTAGTAAGGATAGATGATCGACATAAATATCTAGCTAGGAGAAATCCTAACAACCAAAAGGCGCTGCTTGTATCGGAAGGAGCCCTGGAGTTCTTTTGTTGGCTTCAGGCATGCATCCATATTTGTAAAATTCATTATAGGCATAAGAACGACATAAGCGAATGTGCTCGAAAAAAGAAAACCACCTCAGCTTTTATCGCATATTAAATTCACAAAGCACAGGCACACCAGAAGGCCAAATT
This sequence comes from Lolium rigidum, assembly GCF_022539505.1. Classification (NCBI taxonomy): domain Eukaryota; kingdom Viridiplantae; phylum Streptophyta; class Magnoliopsida; order Poales; family Poaceae; genus Lolium; species Lolium rigidum. Next base: position 143,421,774 of record NC_061514.1, read on the forward strand.
TAGCCGCTTTCTCTTCCAGTTCAGGGTTTTGGAGGCTTTACCTGTAGCGACCAGATTTGGAGGCTGGGCAGACCGTCAGGACGCTGGGGGAGGCGTCGCTGGTCATGGAAGAGCTACACAAAGGCCGGAACTTACAGTTTCTCTGAAAACCGTAGGTACATTCTGGAGTGCAGGTGTTCTTCAGGTGAAACCTCCAACCAAGAAGGGAGAGGATACAACAACTTAAGATCAATTTGCGTGTGCTTTACGGCGTTTGCCTTGCTAGCGTAATGATTCCCATCATTTTCCGTCCCAAAGAGGTCTCCATTACCACACTGAAAATATATACCAATGGAAAATTGTGAAACAATGGCTCCAAGCGCATGGCTATCTGCTCAAGAGCATGGCGTAGTGCTGTCTGCTTGATTTCAATTCGGATGTTATTGAATCCTTGCTTTTTTCTATAAATTTATGTCTGTGAAAATAATGATGTCTCACTTCTACTTTGTACTTTTTCTAGAACTTTTTTTATTTTATTTGTGATCACATGAATTTTGATTGTTCAGTGTTTAAGACAAATAAATACACACTGGATTTAGTTCTAATAACAAGATTCATACTTAAAAATTGAGTAATCCAAACAGGTGGCCTGCATCATCATCCATGTAAGCAATCCAGGCCGCTGAGTTCTTTTTTTTTGTGTGTGTGCATATTTTATAGAAATAAAAGCAACTATTCAGGGCCAATTGGTTTCAAGCTGCACAGGTTAATTATGTTGCTCGTGATGCCTGACATTTCAGAAATATTAATACATGTATCTATCATTGTCTTTTGTTTCTCATATGCAGTTCCTTTCGTGACTGGTTTTGTTGCTCTTCACTCTTTCTGGAAGGGAGAAGTAAAGCCGGTAAGACCCCTGACCAGCTTCCTACCTTGCTCTTTAGTTTCAACTTTAGTGTAATACAATAAATGTTGTTCCTGGATGGTCAACACGCACAGTGGTATTTATGCGTAGAAAGTTTTGATGTTGCTCTTAATACTTTACTGTAAAATGTGGTAATGTATCAAATACTTGGACATGGCGACTTGCAAGGAAGGAGTTATATGATAGAAATATTAGATCACAGTATGATGATCCACATTCCAGAGTTAACCGTTCCTAGAGTTAGGGAAAATAGTTGAGAATCCGGAGCTTACTTGTGGCGTTGCTATAGTGCGTAAAAGTCATTCTACCGGTGTTCACAGATTGTTTGTGTTGCTGCGGTCAGCCATGCTAAAGAATTCTCAACCAACCAACTGAACTTTTTGAGCTCGCAAGTCTGGATTCCCTTAGCCCGTGATAAATAATCCTCGTACATGGCATGTGCAACATTAATACTCTCTCCGGTTCATATTACTTGCCGCTAATATGGATGTATCTAGAACTAAAATGTATCTAGATACATCTATATTGGAGGCAAGTAATATGAATCGGAGGAAGTACCAGTAAATTGCTTCTTCCTTTGTCGTCCTCAACTCCATAATAGTTGCTTGCTTTTATTTAAGCGTAGAAAGTTTTGATATTGCTCTTAATACTTTACTGTATGACGTGGTAATGTATCAAATACTTGGACATGATGTCCTCAACTCCATATGATTATTTTACCATGCCAAAAAGATGCACTTAGTTGATTCCAAAATAAATCTCTTTAGTTAGGTTTGTGTTGCAATGCCATCTTGATGTGAAGTGAACTGGCAAGATTATTGTTCAAAGCATCAGATCAGGATTGAAACAAAAATTAGAGACTGGTAAACGTATCCGCATCTCTTCTTTTTTTACCATCAACTGAATATCTTCTCGCGGGCAATCAAAAACATACTATATTTCTTTCTTGAACATGTACCTACAAAAATCACATTTTCATTTCTGCAGGAAAGTATTATATACGCTCTTCTTCTCCGACAAACTTAAGTTATTACTTATGTGCTTACATGAATATTGTGATAAAGATGGAAAGAGACTTTCAGGTATCACATTCATAAAGAGTTCCTTTAACCTGGGATTTTTTTTTTCATTTTACATGACAAGCAACACCTGTATTGCCTTGCATATTCATCTTACACAAAGAATACACTAAAAGTTTGTAGTAATCCCTCTGCCCAAATAAGAATTCTCACTATCATGGGAGCTCTGGCACTTTCTATTTCTGGTACTTGTGGAACTCATATGCAGATCAGTGACAACCTTGATGATCAACAAGTATGTAGCATGTCCCTCCCAGCAAAAGAACTTGCAAAGTGCCACTACAGAAGTAGGTATACTAAAAAAATTCAGTTGGTTGAGAAATGTGGGCCTGAAAAATTGTAGGAGTACCTTAGTTGAAATGATCTTGTAATATCATCTTCTCATAACCGAAGAAGTCCAGTGCATCAAAGTCTTCAATTTATTAACCAAGTGGTGATTCAGAGCTGATAGCGGTGCTTCTAAAGGTCCAGTAAAATAAGTTGTGAATTTTGACCTTGGTAATTTTTGTTGTTGTAATGGAAACCCAATTTGTCTATAGAGTAATATCCTCTCATGCATAAACCAGTTTCTTATTTCAGGCATTGTTTTAATGCATATTCTGCACATGTGGATGTTATAGGCAATTTGCCAATTCGACAGTAGATAAGTACATAATGTTGTCATGTACAGTGGTAAGATTATGTATGATGCTGCTTTTGTGATTTTACTATCTACACACCTTGAAAACCTTATTGCTATAAGCCTTTTTTTGAAGGATATCACCTACAAGAGTACCTTGATTGAGCATTTTCATCGAATCAAATATGCAAATTACTGGTGGTATTACTAAAACTGTAAACGCATAGAGGCCCTCCGTCTTCTATATTGAAACATCATCTATGCAATGCATCTTTTCTTGTAGGGACTATATTGCTAAGAGATCTCATTGGAAGTCTTGGTACAGCTAGAGATCTAGAATTTTTTCTTACTCCTTGCTTCATGACACAAGTCTAGAAGCTCTGCGTTAGTTTTTTTTTAGAAATTGTATGTAGTCAGATTTGTCTTTAAACTTTTTTAAAATACTTATGTTGTTCCGTAGCATGGAAGCACCATAAGAGTAAAAATCATTTAATATATCCTTGGTCTTGATATAACTATAGAAGTGGTGATCGAGGGTGGATGCCTTCCTAAAATGGATCAAACGTTATTGGACAGATTGACTTATGCATGTGCTTAGTGCTCCGTAGCAACACACTTGCATTTTTAGACTGTGTGATGTTGGTAGGAAGTTTTTTCACCTACATAGTTATACATATGTTGACTATGTTGACGTCACCGCTCCAATTAACTACTCCGTCTTATGACATAAGTTAGTGACGTTTGTATTTCACCCGTGGCAACGCACGGGCATTTAACTAGTGGCATTGAACATAAGAAATTATCGATACGTCGGAGACGTATCAAGCATCCCCAAGCTTAGTTCTGCTCGTCCCGAGCAGGTAAAACGATAACAAAGATAATTTCTGAAGTGACATGCCATCATAACCTTGATCATACTATTTGTAAACATATGTAGTGGATGCAGCGATCAAAACAATGGTAATGATATGAGTAAACAAGTGAATCATAAAGCAAAGACTTTTCATGAATAGTACTTTAAGACAAGTATCAATAAGTCTTGCATAAGAGTTAACTCATAAAGCAATAAATCAAAGTAAAGGTATTGAAGCAACACAAAGGAAGATTAAGTTTCAGCGGTTGCTTTCAACTTGTAACATGTATATCTCATGGATAATTGTCAACATAGAGTAATATAACAAGTACAATATGCAAGTATGTAGGAATCAATGCACAGTTCACACAAGTGTTTGCTTCTTGAGGTGGAGAGAGATAGGTGAACTGACTCAACATAAAAGTAAAAGAATGGTCCTTCAAAGAGGAAAGCATCGATTGCTATATTTGTGCTAGAGCTTTTATTTTGAAAACATGAAACAATTTTGTCAACGGTAGTAATAAAGCATATGAGTTATGAAAGTTATATCTTACAAGTTGCAAGCCTCATGCATAGTATACTAATAGTGCCCGCACCTTGTCCTAATTAGCTTGGACTACCGGATCTTTGCAATGCACATGTTTTAACCAAGTGTCACAATGGGGTACCTCCATGCCGCCTGTACAAAGGTCTAAGGAGAAAGCTCGCATTTTGGATTTCTCGCTTTTGATTATTGTCAACTTAGACATCCATACCGGGACAACATGGACAACAGATAATGGACTCCTCTTTAATGCATAAGCATGTGGCAATAATTATTATTCTCATATGAGATTGAGGATATGTGTCCAAGATCGAAACTTCCACCATGATTCATGGCTTTAGTTAGCGGCCCAATGTTCTTCTCTAACAATATGCATGCTCCAACCATTAAGGTGGTAGATCTCTCTTACTTCAGACAAGACGGACATGCATAGCAACTCACATGATATTCAACAAAGAATAGTTGATGGCGTCCCCGAAGCATGGTTATCGCACAACAAGCAACTTAATAAGAGATAAAGTGCATAAGTACATATTCAATACCACAATAGTTTTTAAGCTATTTGTCCCATGAGCTATATATTGCAAAGGTGAATGATGGAATTTTAAAGGTAGCACTCAAGCAATTTACTTTGGAATGGCGGATAAATACCATGTAGTAGGTAGTTATGGTGGACACAAATGGCATAGTGGTTGGCTCAAGGATTTTGGATGCATGAGAAGTATTCCCTCTCGATACAAGGTTTAGGCTAGCAAGGTTATTTGAAACAAACACAAGGATGAACGGTACAGCAAAACTCACATAAAAGACATATGGTAAACATTATAAGACTCCATACCGTCTTCCTTGTTGTTCAAAACTCAATACTAGATGTTATCTAGACTCTAGAGAAACCAAATATGCAAACCAAATTAGCAAGCTCTAAGTATTTCTTCATTAATGGGTGCAAAGTATATGATGCAAGAGCTTAAACATGAGCACAACGATTGCCAAGTATCAAATTATTCAAGACATTCTACCAATTACTACATGTAGCATTTTCCGTTTCCAACCATATAAAAAATGAACGAAGCAGTTTTAACCTTCGCCATGAACACTAAAAGATAAAGCGAAGAACACATGTGTTCATATTAACCAGCGGAGCGTGTCTCTCTCCCACACAAGCATTTATTCAAACAAAAACAAAAACAAAAGCACACAGACGCTCCAAGTAAAGTACATAAGATGTGGCCGAATAAAAATATAGTTTCAAGAGAAGGAACCTGATAATTTGTCGATGAAGAAGGGGATGCCTTGGGCATCCCCAAGCTTAGACGCTTGAGTCTTCTTAGAATATGCAGGGGTGAACCACCGGGCATCCCCAAGCTTAGAGCTTTCACTCTCCTTGATCATAGTATATCATCCTCCTCTCTTGACCCTTGAAAACTTCCTCCACACCAAACTCGAAACAAACTCATTAGAGGGTTAGTGCATAATCAAAGACTCACATGTTCAGAGGTGACATAATCATTCTTAACACTTCTGGACATTGCTCAAAGCTACTGGAAGGTAATGGAACAAAGAAATCCACCCAACACAACGAAAGAAGCAATGCGAAATAAAAGGCAGAATCTGTCAAAACAGAACAGTCCGTAAAGACGAATTTTAAAAGGGCACCAGACTTGCTCAAATGAAAATGCCAAAATTGAATGAAAGTTGCGTACATATCTGAGGATCACTCACGTAAATTGGCATAATTTTCTGAGTTACCTACAGAGAATTAGATCCAGATTCGTGACAGCAAAGAAATCTGTTTCTGCGCAGTAATCCAAATCTAGTACTTACTTTACTATCAAAGACTTTACTTGGCACAACAAAACTCAAAACTAAGATAAGGAGAGGTTGCTACAGTAGTAAACAACTTCCAAGAAACAAATATAAAACAAAGTACTGTAGCAAAATAGCACATGGGTTATCTCCCAAGAAGTTCTTTCTTTATAGCCATTAAGATGGGCTCAGCAGTTTTAATGTTGCGCTCGCAGGAAATAGTATCTGGAGCAAAAAGAGAGCATCAAGAAGCAAATCCAAAACACATTTAAGTCTAACATGCTTCCTATGAAGAGGAGTCTTGTACACAAATGAATTCATGAAGAACAAAGTGACAATCATAAGAGGATAAAACACGAGTAACTTCAAGATTCTCAACATAAAGAGGGGAAACTTAATATTATTGAAATGCATATAACCATATTTCCCTCTCTCATAATAACTTTCAGTAGCATCATTGATGAAATCCACAATATACCCATCACTTAAAACATTCTTATCATGGTTCATATGCATAGAAGTATCATTAAATTTGGCATAAGAAGAGTTATTCTCATTAATAGTAATTGGAGTAAGATTATTATCAAGAATTTGAACATGGTAAACAAATTGCATATTAAGGGAATTGTTTTTAGTAATCCAATCATGACTATGACAAGTTTCATAAGGATAGTTAGAACCTATATCATAGCATTCTTTATAATAATCATCGAGAGATCGGGGGCGCAGTGTCATCATAGGAAATAGAATAGTTATCTTTCACAATCGGTTTATCTGTGTCCACACCATCATTGTTATTAGAAGGAGATGTATCAAGAACATAATGACCAGTAGATAAAGGATTTTCAAACACCTCTTCCCCAAGCTTAGAGCTTTCTATATCATTATGGGAGGAAGCATGGATAGTACTGACACTATGGCAATTATTATCATCATTTTCAGAATTAGTTTCCCGGAGATTTGTAATATCAAAAGTAGTGTGCTCATTCAAATCATGATCACTAATGTATGTAAAGGGCATAGGAAGATCATCGTATTCAGATTCATTGTCACAATAATCATTAGGAGCAACATACTTACGGTTACCTAGCGTTATCTCATTCACGCGGGGATACGCCGTTACCTCTTTCTTTTTATTCTCCTTCTTCTTCTTCTTCTTCGTTCCCTTCTTCTTCTTCTCTTCCTTCTCCTTGTTCCCTTTTTTAGGAGGAAGAGGCTTGAAGGGTGGCTTGTCCGCATAACCTGATTTACTTTCAGAAACAATAGAAGAAACTTGGGAGGATCCCTCCTTTTCATTAATTAGTTGAAAACACACAGGTGGTCCTATCATATTTTGGCAAGGTGTCATCTTCTAAAATATTTTGTATGTAAGTATTTGTATGGCTATTATCAATGCAATAAGAAAAACACCCATGCAGGACATCATCAACATCAAGATCACTCATATGTAACAAAGAGATTTTTCTCGACAGCTTCTTCACACCCCAAAAATAAAGTAAGTTCATCATGCTGATTAGGAGTAATTTCATCATCACAATACAAATTTGCAGCACTCATTGGGTTCAATTTATCATTGGAGGAGCATTGAAAATTAAAATGACCCACTTCATGGCAAACTTCACAAATAAAAGGATAGAGGGCACAAACTTTTTTACCAAGATCATCTAGAGCCCTAAACCACTTTCTAGTTTTTTCATTAGCATGATGGATACAATATTCATCTTTGATTTGATTAATTCCACAAGGTCTATGTATTCCACAAAAATTAACATGCTTATAGGAAATAACATTCTTAGGAGTTTGAGCATGCTCATTACAATAATTAACAACAATTTCATTCTTCATACAAGCCTCTTTAAAAGGTTCATGATACTTATCAAAATTATTTTTAGGCAATTCAAAATGAGAAGCAAAGGCTTTATAAAGATTTGCAGCAACTTGAGAGTCAAGACCATAAGTAGCACTCATATTTTGAAATTTATCGGTATCCATAAAAGTTTCAATGCATTCATAATCATAATTTATACCCGACTCTTTACCTTTGTCGTTCTCCCAATCTTCAGCGTTCTCCTTAATCCGATCAAGAAGGTCCCTTTTAAACTCTTCTTTGTTGCGCGTGAATGATCCGGAACAAGTAGCAGCCAGCAAGGTCTTATCTTGAAAAGAAAGTCTTGCATAGAAATTATCAATAATGATATTACCCGGAAGCTCATGATTGGGGAATTTGAGCATTAAAGACTTCAATCTCTCCCATGCTTGGGCAATACTCTCTCCATCATGAGGCCGGAAATTATATATTCGGTTTCGATCTTTGTGAATTTCACTTGGAGGATAGAATTTAGAATAAAATAGATGCACAATATCCTTCCAATCAAGAGAATGCTCATCCTTCAGCAGTTTATGCCAATGCGCCGCTTTACCGTACAACGACATAGAGAATAATTTCTTCTTCACTTCATCCATAGAGATACCCGCACACTTGAATAACCCGCATAATTCATGCAAAAACAAGTAAATGATCTCCAGGATGCACAGCTCCATCCCCTTCATAGCGGTTATCCATAACACGTTCAATAATTTTCATAGGTATTTTATATGGAGTACTTTCAGTAGGTGCATTTAAAATATCACAAGCATCATTAGAGTTATCGCATATGGGAGATAAAGTATTATCAGAGCAAATTTTCTCACCTGAAGATGGGAAGCTAAAAAGATCACAAAAACTAGCTTCCCCAAGCTTAGACTTCTCCATAGCATTAGCAGTAATTGCATTCATACTAATAACATCGCTACTAGCATGCAAATGAGGTTCCATTGGTTTTTTAATGTTTGCACCAAACAATTCTAAATCAGGAAAAAGATTAAAAAGCTCACTAATTTTTTTTGTTGTTTTCCATTATGCCTAACTAGTGTAAACAAGAAACAAAAAGATGCAATTGCAGGATCTAAAGGAAATAGCTTCGAGCACAAACACAATGGCGCAAGAAAAGTACTGTTACCTGGAACCGAAGTATGAGTGCCTTTTTACCTTTCCTCCCCGGCAACGGCGCCAGAAAAGTGCTTGATGTCTACGGGAGCTTCTATTCTTGTAGACAGTGTTGGGCCTCCAAGAGCAGAGGTTTGTAGAACAGCAGCAAGTTTCCCTTAAGTGGATCACCCAAGCAGCGATAGCAGTATTTAGGAACAAGGCCTAGGGATTAGACTTTCACTAGTGGACACTCTCAACATTGATCACATAACAGAATAGATAAATGCATACTCTACACTTTTGTTGGATGATGAACACATTGCGTAGGATTACACGAACCCTCAATGCCGGAGTTAACAAGCTCCACAATAATGCTCATATTTTAGTAACCTTTAGTGTAAGATAGATCAACGAGACTAAACCAAGTACTAGCATAGCATGCACTCCGTAACCTTCATGCATATGTAGGAGGAATAGATCACATCAATATTATCATAGCAATAGTTAACTTCGCAATCTACAAGAGATCATGATCATAGCATAAACCAAGTACTAACACGGTGCACACACTCGTCGTCTTTACACACGTGCAGGAGGAATAGAACTACTTTAATAACTTTGCTAGAGTAGCACATAGAATAGTGGTGATACAAAACTCATATGAATCTCAATCATGTAAAGCAGCTCATGAGATTATTGTATTGAGGTACATGGGAGAGAGATGAACCACATAGCTACAGCGGAGCCCTCAGCCTCGGGGGTGGATTACCCCCTCCTCATCATGGAGGCAGCGATGGCGGTGAAGACGGCGGTGGAGACGGCTCCGGGGCAATTCCCCGTCCCGGCAGGTGCCGGAACGGAGACTTCGTCCCCCGAATTGGAGTTTCGCGATGTGGCTGCGCCCCGGAGTCTTTCCGGAGGTTCATCTTTTCTGTCGATGTTTTTAGGTCACGACGGCTTAAATAGGCGAAGAATCGGAGTCGGAGGGGCCACGGGGTGGTGCCACCATAGGGGGCGCGCCCCCCCCCCCTTGGGCCGCGCGGCCAGGTGGTGTGGGCCCCCCTGGCACCCCTCCGACTCTTCTCTGGTGCTCTGGAAGCTTCCGGGAATTATAAGGCCCACGGTCTTGATTTCGTCCGATTCCGAAAATATTTCTTTACTAGGATTTCTGAAACCAAAAACAGCAGAAAACAGCAACTGGCACTTCGGCATCTTGTTAATAGGTTAGTTCCAGAAAATGCACGAATATGACATAAAGTGTGCATAAAACATGTAGGTATCATCAATAATATGGCATAGAACATAAGAAATTATCGATACGTCGGAGACGTATCAATCTGTAACACCCCAACTTTTGCAACCTTGATTAGTTGTCCTTATTTCAAAAATCAGGGGGAACAAAAACTTTGTCTATAGACTAATTAAGATGAATTGCCTTGATCTGTCTGTTAAGAAGAATTGCTTTGATCTGTTGGTAGATGTATTGTCTTGTTTTGCTTGTTGAGTTTTGTCTTGAGTTACCTCAAAGAACAACACCTCTAGTGGTCAGCCAAACAACTCACCTAATAAAACACATGTGTAATCTTACCGGCTCG
>NC_061514.1:143432241-143482646 GCF_022539505.1 Lolium rigidum
CGCTCATGTGCGTGACTGTACTTGTATTCGCCCGTGTGTTCAAGTGTACTCGTCTTTTTGTTGTACTCGGATTTGTTCGTGACTCTATTCAAAATTTCACTACCAGCTGTTCGCTCGCGTGTTTAAAAAAGATTGCAATGGATGCTGTACTTGGGCGAAAGAAAACGAGCAAGTTCATTGTTCACGAAGTACTTGATGTGTTTGGAAAGAAGTACTGAGCATGGCAGAATGTACACTCGCTCGGGAGAAGAGCCTTGGTGGCTGAGCAATAGTCTTCTCTAGTCAACCGTTACTAGATTTAGATGTGCGCCTTGGCGCACGATCCCGTGAAATCCGTGTTTATTTACATTTTGTATAACAATGATAAAAATAAGTTGGGAAAACAAATAGCATTTGTAAATTTGAATTAACCGGTGCAAAGTCATTAGCTCGTGAAGTTAAGCACGGAACTAACCATTCTATGGTACAATGGAACCATATGCATACATGTGTAGGTTTACATAACGTAAGTCACAATCTGTTTCTCACGAGTACAAAATGCAATACTTTCTAAGTATGTGTTAGAAAGATTTACAAAACTAACCTTAATTTTTTTATTTTCTCGTGGTACAAAAAGACATTCAGTGGTCCAAAACATTTGAGTGACTCCAATAATTGTGATTATCCAAGTGAGTGCTTGTTATATCTTGAGGTAAATAGCTGAAATTGAATGATAATTGGAGTCTTTGGTGACACCACAAAGAAATGTTACAGGTAAAACAAATATAATAGCAATATTGCAATAAGAGCAGAGTATTGTAAATCAGCAACAATATTTCACTTGGATATAACATAACATGAAACTCAATCTGATTGACACCATCTAAGTCTCACATTCTGACAGAAGTAGCCTCTGAATGAAGTAAAAGCTCAACATCACAATAGGCAAAGACTAATAAGAACAGCTTATCCCAGTGTGATGTATGTATCCATGTTCCTCAAGTTTACACTTCTTATCTCGTCCAAACTACTCTTGAATACAGCGGAGAAACTCTAGACTGACCATATCTCTAGGTCACAAAACATAGCAGTACAAAGGTAAAAAAAAAAAAGAACACTTGGCAAACTGAATTAAGAATGTAATCTTTATCAAACTCCGAAAGTCCTACAACTCTTTTACATCTCCTGTAAAAAGAGCCAAAAAATAAGGAGAGAAAAATGGAGGCATCTTCCATGTTGTTCTCATACTGACTAAGTGGACATAAGTGGACACTGGAGGCACACAAGAAACGCACCATCAATGACAAGAGACTTTGGTTCGCAGTTGCTGAAAGAGACTCTTGCAAGTGGTGTGATTGATGTTGGGGAATCACAGAAGTTCATCGCAACACAAAATCCTTCACCATTCGTAGTCTTGTCTAGTTGTATGAAAAATAAAATGGAGAGCATCGGATAGGACGAACAGTAGATTTCAAGCAAGTATAACACAGAGCATGACATTGATAGCATGCTAGCAAATTTTGTAATCATGTGCAGCAAGAAACAAGGCACATAAATTGAGCAGCCATTTTTTTGCTTTGGCCAATATAAAAGATTTAAAAGTGCGCCTTGGCGCACGATCCCGTGCAATTTGTGCCGATGTTCATTTGTGTAACAACGATATAAAAGTTAACTACCAATATGATTAAACATTGCTTAGGTTTTACAAAATGATATTGTTATGATGAAATTAGGATAAAGCACATGAAACCGTATGACATGATATGACATCTACTCTAACTATTAGGAGTAATAAAAGATCGATGATATGTCATCAAGCAAATCGACAATGGTGGATTCACCAACTATTTAAGCAGATGCTCAAATCCACCTATATCGATGGAAAACATGCATCTTTGACACACAGAAATACATACCAATGGTAGTCTTAGTAAGAGCAAAGAACATTGCTCCTACATACATAAAGGTTATATTGGAGAGAACCGGGAAATACACATCAGTGGTAGTCTTAAGCTAGAGCAAATCGCACTGCCATACATACATAATTGTTACATATACAAAAGTCTGAAGAAATTATAGCTAGTAGATGAATGTATTCTTCTGGCACAACCTTCCTAATTAGGAAGCAACATATTTCTCATACTGTTCTCCGAAGCTAAATCTCTAACCTTCTTAAGTTGCAAGGTCTGGACGAATGTAGATCAGATACGCCGATCTTTTAATTGTGCCAGAAAGCATGATATACCTCCGTCGATGGCTGTCATTTCCGGAATGTGGATATTGATATACCAATGGGATAATGGAGTACTTTTAAATGTTGGCATGCGTGAAATAATTCATGTGTTATTATAATTAATGAGAGAGTTCATATGCAAATATTGTATAATTAGAATCTGAAGTTCATACATTGGAAGGGTAATAAGTACAAACAGTGGTTTTTGAGAAACTTAATTTTCACGACGCATGGAGCTGCGCGATTCTAGACGCACCCCGCTCCCACCTACCACCAACCACCTGTAGCCTTCTCGCCGGCGATCTACGACGGTAGGGCCTCTCCTCCTCCCCTCCCCCCTCGACGCCATGTCCTCCGGCGACAGCAGCTCCGGCACCACCGCCGCGGCGACCGCCGGGCCGGCCTCCGACGCCGGCTCCTCGGGCAGCGGTCTCGCAGCTACAGGCGAGGTGGCGCGACGCCGCCGCCACCACCGCCTCGCGCTCCGACCCCAACGCCGCCCTCTCCCCCTGCCGCCCGCCGCCGCGGCGCCGCCCCGGCGTGCGCCCGCGTCCACGAGGATCGGGCCCCGCTCGGAGATCCACCGCGCCGGCGACGCGGCCCGCGGAGCTAACCCGGAGGGCTGGCAGCGACCCAGGCGCAGGAATCACCAGCGCCGCCGTCCTCAGCGCGAGGCCGCGGCCTCCCAGCGCCAGCAGCGCCGCAGCCCTTTGCCGGAGGCGGAGGCGGGCTTCTGCTTCCGCTGCTCGAGCCGGCCACGCGGCGCGGGATTGCCTCAACGACCTCCGCCGCCGCCGTCCTCCTCTCCGGCCATAGCTCCAGGAACCGCACCCCGAGCAAGCCGTGACTACGACCGCGCCCGCGCCCGTCCTCCCACCTCCGCAGCCGTGCGCCCGCCTTGTTGACCGCGGCGGCCCTCCGCCGCCGCCGCCGCCGCTCCGCGGCATGCTCCTCGCTTGCGCACTGTGGCAGCCCCCGCGCCGCCGCCGCCACCTCCACTCTCCGCCGCGCGCGAGCGCGCCTTGACGCTCGCTTCGCCTCCCTCGCCGCCGACCTCAAGAGCCCGTCCATGTCATCATGCCGTGCACCGCTGAGATGGAGGAGGCGGAGTCCGTCCTTCGCCGCGCCATGGTCGCCACCATCACCGGTACGCGGCCTGCCGTTGCCGCCGAGGCGGTGGCTGACCTGCTCTGCGCTTCCTTCGACCTCCAGCACGATGACTTCTCCGTCCATCTCCATCACCCGGAGGACTTTCTCATCATCTTCGGGTCCCAGCACAACCGGGACCATGTCGCCGGCGACCACTTCCTCAGCGGCACCAACTTCTCGCTGAACCTCCGGCCGTGGTGCAAACTTGCGCATGCGGGCTGTGGCAGGCTTGATCAACGCGTCGAGCTCGTGCTCCGCGGTATCCCTGCCCAGGCCTGGCATCTTTCCACGGCGGAGTTTCTGCTTCGGGGAAGCTGCTGGGTGGAGAGCTTGCACGCCAGCACCCGCACCCGCTCCGACATGGCCGCCTTCCGCCTCACCGCCCGCGCTCGTGATCCCGCCGCCATCCGCCGCCACGCCGTCCTTGAGATTGTCGAGATCGTCCCTGCCAGTTCCATGTCGCAGGCGCCTACGCTACGAACCCTTACCTACCCCATCTCCATCACGGTGGCCAGCCCCGCTCCTGCTGCGCCGCCAGCTCCCCCGACCGACGCCCTCCTTCGATGGTGAAGGCGATGCGGTCATGACCGTGGCGGCCGTGACGATGGCGCGCCTTGGCTCGCCGCCGTGGCCGCGGCCGGAAGCGCCGGCGCCCAGACGACGGCGCGCCGCCACCAGGTAGGGCCGATGGGATGGCCCTGGACTCGTTCCCAGGGTTGGCGCTCCGACGAGGCCGACGCTCTGACGGTGTGGCGTGCGCTCCGCAGTAGCCGGACTCGCGTCGTCGGGCGGCGCCGCCGCCGCCGCGCGCAAGCGTCCACGACGTACGGACCATGCAGCCTTGGCCACAAGGTGGGCCACGACGTCCTGCCCGACAGCGCAAAAGCAAAAACTCCTATTGGAGGAGGAAGGATGCCGCCCTGGACCCACCTCTCGTCGCCGCTGCCCCTCCCCGCATCGGATCCAGCTTTGGCCAGCCGAGGGACAGGTGGCAACACCGCGTTGGCTGAGCCCCTGGTTGCTGCGGTCCCTGACCCACCCACGGTCTCCATCGGTTTGTCGCCTACCTCGTCCACGCACGATCCCGATGCGTCCTCGCCTGTTGGTGTGGCCCGCCATGCTTGTCGGAGCCCGGAAGTGGAGCGGACCAGCTCGCCTTTTGTGGAGACCTTGGTCCTCGACCCCGTTCCCGGTGCTTCCCCAAGAACCGAGGCCGATCCGCTGTCGGGCCGCGACAGCCCATCCCCGCGCCATCTCCCGTGCATGGTTTGGACTGGCACCGCCGACCATGTGCTCCAGATCCAACCAACAGAACGCGGGAAACACCTGGCCGCGCCGACCACGTCCGAGCCGGCTCCTCCCCGAGGCGGAGCCCCCGTCCTCCACCTTTGACGCACAAGCCGATCCGCTTCTCGTGTGGAGGAGACCCAGGCCCATGTTGTACCGGCCCAAGACAACCCTGCCCCCTCCAGCATCCTTGGGCCAAGATCCTCCACTGGCCCCGGGCCGGAGGCATGCGCGGCCACCTCGACGCCAAGCAGGTTTAAGTCACCCCCTGTGGTAATGCGCCGCCGGCGCTGCCCCCCGACCCGGCCACCGCAACAGCCGACTTTCACCCTCGGTGAATTCCTCACCGCTGCCACCAGCAATCTGGATGCTGCGCTGCCCACGCCTCGGAGGCGTCCCCGCAGGCCTCTCGTCTTCTCCCCTAGACGCGGCCGGTCGGCGGCCAAGAGTGCCAAGCGCAGCGCGGCGGCCACGGCACCACCCACGGCGGAGCGGCGCGCCCATGTCCAGGTCCTGCGCACGCTTGGCTTGGTCGACCTCGATGAGAAGATCACACCTGAGACCATGCTCGCCTATGAAAAGGTCTTCGCGATGCCGATCCCTCTCGACATCCTGCGCGCCATCGCGGCCATTGTCGACAAGGAGATCCCCGAGGACCTTGGGGCGCCGGCCTGCACGCCTATGCCTGACGTGCCCCTGGTGGTCTAGCCGTCCAGCTGGTCCATCAATCCGTCGATCCAAGAGAGTAATGTTAGACAATCTAAAGATCGTGATCTGGAATGTGCGTGGCCTCAATGCCCGTGCTCGCCGGCTTGCCATTCGTGCGTTGCTCGCTACTACAAACGCCAACATTGCATGCTTCCAAGAAACTAAGATCAACTTGTTCTACTCGGCTTGATCTTGGAAACGCTTGGCTCCGATTTTGATGACTTTGTATACTTACCGCCGATGGCACCCGTGGCGGTATTCTCCTCGGCGTGGCGTAGTAGGACGGTGACTATCACCGATCCCATATTCACCACCAATGCCTTGTCCGCCAAAGTCAAGATCACGGCCGCGGTGCCCTGGTGGATCTCCGTGGTCTATGGACCTCAAGAGGATGCGGACAAGATTGCCTTTCTCCAGGAGTTGCGTGACCTGCGCTTGGAGTGCCCCGGTCCATGGATGATCTGTGGCGATTTTAATCTCATCTACCGTGACGTTGACAAGAACAATGACCTCCTGGATAGGCGCATGATGGGTCGGTTTCGGCGCTGCATAAATGACTTAGCGCTCAAAGAAGTCTACCTCAACGGCCGGCGATATACGTGGACCAACGGCCAGAACCCTCCCACGCTTGTCCTCCTCGACCGCGTCCTTTGCACGGCTGATTGGGAGGAGCTTGCTGGCGAGTGCCACCTACGCTGCTTAGCGTCGGTTGTCTCCGACCACAGCCCACTCCTGTTAGACTGCTCCCCCTCGCCACCGGTGCATCGCCGGTTTCGCTTTGAGGATTTCTGGCTGCGCCTTGACGGCTTCCAGGAGGTGGTTGCTGAGGCCTGGGGCTCGGTGCACCACGCTGATCCCTTCCAGCGCTTGATGCTGCGGATGCAGGCGACCGCCAGGAGGCTCACAAGCTGGAGCGCCAAGTCGATTGGTAACGTGCGCCATAAGCTTGCGGTCTGTCGGGAGCTCAATGTCCGATTTGACACGGCCAGGGAGCTCCGGACCCTATCCCCGCATGAGGCTTGGCTGCATAATGCGTTGAAACTCGCCCACCTCGGATACGCCTCCCTGGAGCGCACGATTGCTCGGCAGCGGGCTCGGATTGCCTTCCTGAAAGACGGAGACGCGAATACCGCCTTCTTCCATCGTCAATGCTCCTACCGCCGCCAGAAGAACCGCATATACGCTTCCCGGTGGATGATCTCGTGCCGGGACCAGCCCGATCGGATGGCCGAGGCGGCCTTCGCCCACTTTGATGGCATGTTAGGCACCGAGGCGCTACGTGACCGCTCCTCAACCTCGAGCAGCTCGATCACCCCGTCTCCCGACTCTGGCCGATCTTGATGAGCCTTTCACCGAGGCTGAAATCTGGGCTGCGGTCAAGCGACTGCCCGCCCGCAAGGCGCCTGGGCCAGATGGGTTCACCGCCGAGTTCTTGCAAGCCTGCTGGCCCCTTGTCAAACAGGACGTGCTTGCGCTTTCCCCGCAGCTCAATGACCTGCGTGGAAGGGGCTTCCACAAGCTCAACCAAGCGCTGCTCACTTTGCTGCCCAAACATCCCGAGGCGCAGAAACTTGGTGACTTCCGCCCCATAAGCCTCGTGCACCTTATCGGCAAGGTGGCGGCCAAGGTTTTGTCGCTGCGGCTCGCGCCAAAACTCGACGACCTGGTGAGCAAGAACCAGAACGCTTTCATCAGTGGGCGCAGCTTGCATGACAACTTCATCCTCGTCCGCCAATCTATGCGGCTGCTGCACCGCCTACACGAGCCACGTCTGCTGCTGAAGCTTGATCTCGCCAAGGCCTTCGATACGATATCCTGGGCGTTTCTCTTGAGGCCTCGCGTCGCTATGGCTTTGGCAGCAAGTTCCTTGACTGGCTCGCTATGCTACTGTCCACCGCCAGCACGCGTGTGCTCTTAAACGGATGCCCTGGCCCCCCCATCTGGCACCGGCGCGGACTGCGGCAGGGTGACCCCCTCTCGCCGCAGCTCTTCGTGTTGGCGGTGGATACCTTGGGACGGCTCATCAAGCACGCTGCCGACGCCGGCATCCTGCGAGCGCTGCATGCCTCCCGCCCCATCCCTGGTGGTGTCCCTATATGCCGATGACGTTGTGCTTTTCGCCACCCCTCCGCTTCCGACATCAACGCCGTCAAAGCGATCCTGCAGCTCTTCGGGCAAGCGTCCGGCCTACTGGTGAACTACGCCAAGAGCTCGGCGACACTCGCTCAACCGCGAAGCCGAGGCTGCCGCCTTGGTCACGGACACGCCGGGTTGCCCCGTTGCGGACCCGCCACTCACCTACTTAGGGATCCCGCTAACTCTCCGACGCCCTACCAGGGTTCGGATGCTTCCCTTGGTGGAGAAAACAGCGGCCAAGCTCCCCATATGGAAGGCCAAGCTTATGGACCGCTCCGGCGGATTGACGATGGTAAAGGCGGTCCCGGCCGCGATCCCCATCCATCGGCCGATGGTGCTCCAGCCGCCCAAGTGCATCCTAAGGCTGCTCGAGAAGATTCAGCCGGGGCTTTCTTTGGGAGGGGCGTGCGGCGGCGAGCGGAGGCCACCGTCATGTCAATTGGCGCACCGTCCGCCGGCCAATCTCCCTTGGCGGTCTCGGGGTCCGAGGATATGGAGCGGGCGGGGCTGGCCCCGAGGCCGCGGTGGCTCCGGTTTAGCAAGACCGACCACGAGAGAGCTTGGAGTGGGCTCGACCTACGAGCCACGCAGCAGAGAGCAGGACCTCTTCTTCGCCTCGACGAGAGATGGTGGTCGGCGATGGACACTCCGGCATGTTCCGGGAGGATCGCCGGATTTTTGGCCGCGCCGTCCGCCGGATCGCTCCCGAGCTATACGCTCGCGTCCCGAAGAGGCGACGGAAGACGACGACCATTGCGGCGGGCCTGCATGCCCACAGCCTGGGCGCGTGATATTCACGGTGTCCCGGGCATCCGTGAGGTGGGACAAGCACTCGCTGTTGTGGAGGCAGGTGGAGTCCATCCCTCTCACAAACCAGCCGACCAACTACTGCGGCGTTGGACCGCAAACGGTGCTTACTCGGCGAAATCGTGCTACCCGGCCATGTTCCACGGCTCCAAAGCTTGCGCCTCTTGGAAGCTACTTTGGAAAACCCGGGCTCCACCTCGGGTCAAGTTCTTCCATTGGCTTGCGGCCAAAGATCGCTCGTCGGACGGCGGAGCGCCTTCGCCGGCGGGGCTACAAGCACCACCCTCGTTGCTTGCTCGCGATCAAGCACCGGAGACCATGCAGCACATCCCGCTAGCCCGCCCTTTCTCGAGGCAAGTGTGGTACGAAATCCCGGCTTGGCTCCGCCTTACCTCGCAGCCCTCCCGTCGATGAGTCCTCCTTGAACGATCGGTGGATCACCGCGCGACGTGAACACACCTAAGCCGATGCACAAGGGCCTCGCCACTATGGCGCTATCGCTACCTTGGATGATCCGGAAACAACGCAACGCTTGTGTCTTCGAGGGTGAGCGGCCCTCGGTCTCCGGCACATGCGACGAGGATCCGGCAGAAGCTACCATTTGGGCTAGGGCGGGGCGTTAGGTCTCGCGTGCCGTGCCGCTGCAGATTGGGATGTCCACTGAGCTATATCTTACCATGCCTTGTAACACACCTCCCTCGTGAGTTGTGATCTTGTAAAACTATCCTTCTTTGCAATGAAATGAAACGCAATGTCATTGCGTTTTCTCAAAAAAAAAAATAAGTACAAACAGTATTGTTATAGATTCTTTCAGAGATACGATGTGGAGGGTGGAAGCATCAAATTTCTTCGCATTATTATCTCCCTAAGGTGTTAGAATTAGCCATTGGCCTCTTCAAAAAACAATTTTGTGTATATCAATTGTATGATTACACGTAAAAGGTAAATATAAAATTTACATTTTTTGCTTTGTGAAGCGTACTTTGGATTTGCTAAATATATGTGTCTCCATGGTCGTTGGCTTGATCGGCAGTCACCTCTCATACCATAATCCTACAACTTCTTGTTTGATGAACAATAAATGGTATTAGGCAATCTGCATGCACGATTTAGATTACTCTATTAATTCTAAGGATTTAAATTGTTTACTTCAGACTTCAGAGGAGTGTTACTTCCAATGCATGTAATGTAAGAAGAATACCGAAGGGTTATGCATTCAGCCTAAAGAAGGACCATTTTCCTGGAGGAGGTGCGACTTGCTGGACCTCAGTTCAGTGAACCGAATTATGTATCAATAATGCGCTGATCTATATGTATCCCGGGCTTCCATGAAGATAAACCTCCTCACTATAAATGTGGTATAAATAATGGTAATTATTCTTAAGAAAGGAAAACTGAAAAGAAGTGCGTTACGTAATATGTACCTCACAATTTGCCATGGCTACACCCAGTTCATGTATATAATCTTGCCAGTCCCTTGGTATCTATTTTCTCAGATCCAAGCATAAACCACAAGTTGCTAACGATGAGAAAGCGTTGACAAATAGTAGATCAAGGCTCGTTGTTTGCGGGGTCTAAATGGAAGGAATCGATCGGGATGTGAAAAGGCAGAAATGGTTCGAATGCCATATATTGAGATTAGGAATCATGTATGATCAAAGAAGTGATGAATATATAAAAAAATTGTAGACTTTCGAAGCATGTGTGATCGGAGAAGTACGAATATAAAAAATTGCACACTTTCAAATAGATTGAGAGAGTAACTTTGGAATGGACAGATTGAGTTGCATATGGTTTATGGTGGAGCTTTCGAAAAAAAACTGTGCAAGCATCGCTAAACAATATTGCTTGTCAAAATAACGTGAATGAACATGTCCAGTTCTATATGTTCATGGCAGCTTTGGCCGGTAAACTTATCAAGTTTTCACTTGCACGCCAAGTGGTCTTAGTCACTCACTCATATCCCCTAGTCGGCTATTTTTCGATCAAAGGCATTTAACCCCGCTTTATAAGAAAGGGGACAGTCTTACAAAAGCTGAGAACACCGAGCTTTTACAAATGAAGAGCATCGGGAAGAAATAAAAGGTCTCTAACACACTCGTCAAACACCACTCCCGGACCAAAACCCCCAAGTTCGAATACATAGGACATTCAAACAGCTTAAAAGACACACCTTTTCAATCTAGAGACAATCTTCTTTGAACGCTCCACCACCCCTGGAATATCAACCGATACTTCTTGCTCCATAAAACCGCCCATTGCTTCGAAAAAATAATATTGGATAGATAGCATCGGTAGGATTCTTAAGACATATCTTCTACAAAATGAACTTATTTACGGTAGTCCATAAGTTCCACCTAACAACACCAAAGCCAATCCAAATCTGAATACAAAAACGCTTCCTCTTTTGTTTAATCCAAGAACATAAATAGGGCCAGCAACATAATATCATGTTTTTTTACCCAATTGAAACGATGAGCAGGATGCTCCTCCCCTCCATACAACAATGGTGAGGAAGATAGAGAGACAAGTTTATACCGAGAAGGTGAGCAAGATCCTTCTATGTGAATTAGAATATTTGAGTTATGCAAATGGTATGCTCTTAATTTAGGTGGAAAGAGATACAGTACAAATACTATTTGAGTTATGAAAGCTTGAAAAATCATCCTATGTGAATCATTAATATACTGGTATAGTTTAGGAACAAATTGCACAAATTGTAAGCATAGTGCAAAATCTCCACACAAAAGATACATGGTATAGTTTAGGAACAATAGGTGTAGCATTTAAAAAATGTGTTCTTAACTCCAACACTAATTATCAAAAATACACAACCATGCTTTATTTATGTCGTAGCATAGTAAAACAACATTTAGAAAAGATCGAACATTGTACCGTAAAGATTCAATTTCAAAATAATATGAGCCACTACAATCATCGCAACAAACCAATTGACTGCTTGGATTATATGAGACCTACGACTTATTCTAGCGAAGAATACTATCGTGACATATAACCGGAAAATCCACTTACGAAACTACAATTTTACCTTCACCACCAACTGTGGCCTACCATGGATAGTAAATAAATCGGAGTAGCAATCGTTTGAAAAACGAAACCGACCGAGACTATTAACCGAACCACGAAAACCGAGTTACACACCAAAAGAAACCGCAACATAAACTAACTAAACAAGGCAGAATTGAACAGAAAATATTCTTCATCCTGCTACAGATAAATCATCACCTTGCACACAAAATGAGCGGATTTCGCCCGAATAAGTCTGAATGATGATTAAGAATCCTGAAATCAAGTATTAAAAATGTATATAAATGTCACCTGTAACCACTCAGAACAAATACTACAGCCTCCGCAGGGCAGAGATCAGTCCTCACGAGATCCTGAGGAGAGGCAAAAATGACAAACTATGGTCATGGGTAGCTGCAAAGTAACATGGGGCTGTGTCTTGAAGACAACACGGAGATGAGGATATTTGCTAGAGATTTGGGTTTAAAAAGACCTTTAGACACGTAAGAATGTGTGTAACTATAAATTTGGTGAATGAGCTACATACTGTGTAAACATAGCATGCTCCAAAAAAGATATGTTTCTTATAGAATAATGGTAGCAGGCCATATTATGAACTGACCACAAACAAAACAGTAATACATTTCTTAGAAAGCAATGTGTATTCAGAAAAGCCAATAAGAAAAGTCAGACTTGGAGATGATACCAGCAGCTCCACACAAAGCTCTAAGTGCATTTTCTTTTCATAGATAATATAAACAACCTAAATTATCTGAAACGGAACCAAATGAAAAATCGACTCCTAGCACACAGATCTCTGCTAAACCTACGACCTAAATTGCGGTGGACATTGATAGGACCCATGTGATGTGTAGAAACTATATATAACCAACCAGGTTCCAGCCTATTAGGCCTACAGTTTGTTATGATAGAAAAAACATTTAGGAAAGCATTCGGTGGATATGACGATATATATCATATTACATCATGTTACATGGTATTCTATCTAGCGTAAATAGAACATCATTTAGAAAACACCGAAACCTCGAACTTTCTAAGCATCATTATTCTAGACCGATATACTCCGAAAAAGAACCAGAAAAAGGAACCTATATGAGAAGTGAAATCGGTATAGTGAAAGCATCTCGCTGCATAACCCCTTATAGAAAAGGTAAATGGTCATTTTGGTTGCTCTTTTAGATAGAAAAGCAAGCCTTCTTCACTACTCAATTTCCCGAAACGAATGTTATATACATGATCATAAGCAAGAAAAGGAGCAGGTATAATAGTACTTGGATGCAATGAAAAAAATCAACCAAAGTCGGTGGAGCTCGCATTTGTCACACCACCAAATCCAATAGGCCACTTGCGACCATATAACACAACCACACAAACTCAATAAGCCACCGAGACGACTTCGTTGATAATTTGAAGGTATGAGTTGTACCTTTGGAATAGCAACCCAAATGTTGTCATGCCAAAGTCAGCGGGCCTTGTCCTAAGATTGGATGTGTGTACCCTCAATTCTTGGGAGGATCCAAGGAGCCTGATGAGATAGTACTCTTGACCAAGCAATCTCACCACTTTCGCAACCTTCCATGAATAGCTGTCAAAGACTTCAAGGCACTTGTATTATGTTCATAAGGGAAAAATCCAACAATATTGCAAGAAACATAAATTAATGCAGAGAACATTAAAAACTATGATTGATGTATTGTACTTTACGTTGAAACATTTCAACATAGACTTCCCTAAAACAGAATAACCAGGTAATGTGCCTATTAACCGTATGAGATGAAGCCTAAATTTCTGAGTGTACACCAAAGCAAACAGTAAACATCCGAAGAAGGCTATAGTGAGTATTTACGCACATCTCGGATTTAATTTTTATCCGAAATGAGAGTTCGAGGTATTATGGAGCCAATTTCCAATTTAGCATGGACATGCTTGCTCGAATATTGTAAAAAGATATTTAGGCTACTGCAGTAAAATAAATTAACAGATCACTCATTTTCTTGTTCCTGGGTGTGTTCATAAAGCCGCACGAGTATTCCAAAAAAGAGACAAACTTGTCTTTTAAAAACCAGCTTTAGTATTACTAATTTGCCTTACACCCAGGTTTGTCATGATGGTGGCCATGTTTTTGTTCCCAAAAAACTTAAACAATGTTAACTGGTACACCATTAGAAGCTCGTAGGCTGTTTTTCCTCAATGCCTAGTGCCACAGACAACAAAAGTATGTCTTAATTATAATTTGGGCCTTTTATCACCAAGATGTTGGTTGCACTACAGACTTATGGTCTGATAAATACCAAAAATATAAATTAAGTGGACATATAAAGTTAAATCGAAAAGGACACCTTGATATATCACAATATTTCAAGTGGGCATGTATAATGATAATGAAGCAACAAAATTGATAGGTTCTCACTCTAATTATCTTTGGATACTTTTGTGTTCAACGGGGATCCTTAGGCACCAACCTACCCAAATGCTTCTAGCTAGCGAGTTCAACATCCCCGTACCCCCAAGGTAAAACACATTTAGAACTTCATAGAAAATGCTAGGTGAGCATTTTGGTGGTGCCAAAATAACATTGATAGGAAAATGATTCGGGAAGAAAAACCAACATGAATGCGAGAGCGAGGAAGGAGGCATTTACATTTGTACAAGACACATGTGTCTCACTACCTGGACAAGCGACGGCCAACACCTGCTCCTCGTCGCCATTGATATCCAGGTCCTAGGTGCCACACTACATGCCAAAAGATCGAACACACGGATGTCGTTACCTCTGCCAGGAAAAAAACTTGATTGCCTCATATATCTTTTGGAGGACAAAATAATCCCAAAGGCTGATTCCAGCACTAAAATAAAAGTGAGATGAGAAACATAAACTCTTCTAGCTTTCTTATTTTAGCATTTCCATAAACCAAATGCAAAAGCTAGATTACAAAGAATAACCATCATAAATATATACAATGAGATTTTGCACATGGTACAATCAGCCTAGCTAAAAAGGCATGAACCTTAACCTGACTTACGGTACACAAATCCTTATAGTTATATGCTATGACCTAGAATGTGGACATAAATGCTAACCAAATCGTTTCCTTCCTCACTTGATATCTACTAGTGGTTGGGGCGCCCCATGGGGCGCCTCATAGCTGGTCGAGTGAGTCATAATCAACGCCCAGTCATGCACACTCCTTGATCCACAGTTATTTATGTCTATAAATATATCTTGAAAGCTAGTAAACAATAATACAGACATTTGATCATTTTACAACATATATACCCTATATAAAAGTTGGACTGTTTCACGCTCTTGGGTTGATTGGCCACTGTAGAAACGCATTTTATATCCAATTACATTGCGACGCGTTGGTGATTGCCTCATAAATCTGGTGCTCATCTATCAATTTTTCTTTTTTTTTGGTTGCTTTGCTTCCCAGTCAGTTCCGGTTTCTTTCCTTTCCTTCCCGGTTGCCGGTAGATTTGGTATGGTCAAAGCGGTGCGTGCCCAAATGGCCCAAGATGCACACGCGTCCTGCGTGGGCTCCACCCTGCACGGGAGAGGCCTTGGCCCGTTCGCCCCTCAGGCTCATCTCCCCCAAACCGTCCCTCGCTCCCTCATCTCTCTCGCCTCAGCGTGCGTCCCGTCCTCCTTCTGTTCCTCACCGTCGGCCAGAGAATGTGCCTAGGGAGAGAGCAGCGGAAGACACGTACATGGGACCAGCGGTGGGGTTGGAGCGGCGCTGGGAGAAGCTCGAGGTGAGGAAACGGCGGCGGCCGGCGCTCCAGCGGGACATGGTCGACCGCGGCCGGGAGTGGTGGTAGAGATCGACTAGGTACTCCCCGCGCTTGTGCTCCCTTCAATCAGTGGGCGAGGTGGCGCGGCCGCCGTAGGCCCGCCATGGCCGGCACCACGGGGCCAGCAGTGCCCCCGCCCCGGGAGAGGAAGGCGATTGAGGAGCCCCACTCGCGTCCCTCGGTGCCTACTCTCCGGCGGAATATGTTCGCCCCATCGACGAAGTAGTCGCCCGAAGCTCATGCCGATGGAAGCCGAGAACAGCTTTATAATTCATTGTTTTTCTTGATTCGTGCCTTTGATGGGTGAATGATGTGTTGGTCCGCCGGCCAGGTCGTCCAGTTTTTGCAGACCATGGAGATGGATATCGGCTTCCATCCGTATCTGCAGCGTATCTGCAGTGCTGCAACATTTTGCAGCGAGTTGGTGTTTTATATTGTAGGTTTCAGTACAAAGATGATAGGAAATTTTCAGAGATGCATTGGTTCACCTACAAACTGATCGTTCTTTTGTGATGACCTCAGATTTTGAGCACTGGAAAGAACAAGATCTATCCATAAGTGATTTCTCTGTTGGATTTAGAATCATAAACTAAGGTAAATCAATACCCTTGGTAACCTATTTTCTCTTTTTCTTTCCCATATTGTAATATTTGTATATATATGTATTCCACTGTGCAGAAAGTTTGGGCTTCTTTCCTTCCATCGTGTGTTCATAGATGATACCTCTGATTGTGAGACAATATTACAGAAGTAAATATTCAGTACGCATCATCAAAGTGTTGTGACAGCCTACTTTTTCTAATATGGGGTTTAGTTCATTAATTTGCAAACAGAATAAAAAGGTAGGGAACACATTATCAGGCCCACATCTTTACCTAGGTAGAGATCGGTTTATAGTTTTGAAAAGTAGAGCTTATTTTTGATTGGAGCTTATTTGATATATTGGCGACCTCAGGAACCCAGGTAGCCAACATTTAGAAGATGTGAGAGCATAACAGTTAGACAAGAGAAGCAAAGCTACTGTAATAGTCTACCTTTACATCCTTGAAATATAGAATGGGAGGAAACGGCGGTTTTTATGGGAGGCATACCAACCTGGAATTTTAAAACTACAATGGTGTACCTAGAATTACAACAGTAGTATCCCCTTTTTAAGGATAATGTTTCCTAGATTCGTCAAAATCACATAAGAAACTTCAAGTTAAATCCTCAAGGTACTATCCCCAATTACAAAATAGAGAAATCAAATGTGAGAACTTCGGCTAGGGTTGCTCCAAACTACACTAACAATGTCTTTGATAGCACATTTCAAGTTGTCACCTATTGCAACGACTACTCAAAACATCAAAAACAATAAATTAACTTATCAGGTTTAGCCCAAACCGTATCTTCTATTTGGAGCAGTCACAAATCACAGACCAAAATCAAATTTAAGTCGTTCCTATCCGACAGATTATATCACAATAAGCTACTATAAATTACTGGAATTCAGGAGTACTGTGAAAACATGTGCCTAGCACGACCAATGCCACTATTATAGGAGGAACCATGGAAAGCTCTGTTCCAGGGAAATTGGACTTTATAGCACCTTCGTACTTCCTGATAAACTAATTGGTAAAATAGTTGTAATGTATATCCGTGTGTAATTACT
The DNA here is from genome assembly GCF_022539505.1 of Lolium rigidum. Taxonomy (NCBI): domain Eukaryota; kingdom Viridiplantae; phylum Streptophyta; class Magnoliopsida; order Poales; family Poaceae; genus Lolium; species Lolium rigidum. Next base: position 143,449,032 of record NC_061514.1, read on the forward strand.
TTTCCCTGCTCTCGCTAAAAATAGTTAGTTAGTTTCAGCAACCAATGCTATTTTGCTACAGAGCTTACAAGTCTTGAATCGATGAGTGATGACTTCATATATTATCAACAATTTGTTCTTTCATGAGTTTATCAATGTTCATGTATTTTATTGAAAGGTCTATGTTGCTTACTTTGCAGTTGAATTTTTTCCATTATGCCAAAGTAGGCTGAAATGGTTAGCTGCTATGTTATATTGTATTTCAGCTAACGCAGGCGGAAAGGTATTTCATCCGTTCCTCTACTTTTTTCTTACCAAATAGTACAATACTACAAATTTATCAACAGCTGATTATGATATAATTTAGTGGACACCTAAAATTATTCGACACTATTACCTTAATAAAATCCTAAAGAAAAAACCAGTTAAGATGCATCTAGAATAGAGTATGATCACAGAACTGTCACATTTGTTATGAAGAGAATGATGTACTAAACACTTTCAGTTCTGACGTGCTCTGGTCTTTTTGGTGTGGTTGAGAAATGAATACTGCTTTCAGAAAATAAGATGGACAATCATTGATTTGATCTGGAACAAGGAGGTCGCAAATGTTAGAAGATGACCGGTGCTTTGCAATCATTCTCACACTTCAGTGCTGGACACGAACCTGCTGCTGGTAGCGGAAACAAGGGGCGAATTATTGCTAATTGCCTACATATAAACTATGCAAGCTTCATGAAGATGTTGGAGCGCTCCCCTCTTCTAGCTTAAGTTTCCAGCTGGTTCTCCTTAAATCTCATGTGTGTTTTTTGCTTGCTGGTTGAGCTTCACAATTGTAACTGAATGTTGTATGAGATTTATTCTGGTCGAGCTTCACAATTGTCACTGAATGTTGTGTGAGATCTATTCTGGTTACATGTCAATGGAACCAAGGGCAACCCCTATTCTAAAACACTACTGACCAACACTTCAATCGTGGTGTCATAACCATGCAACACATCTAAGCTAGAGAAAGAGAGCACGAAAAGAGAGTACCTTCTGAATTGGTTTAGTTTTGGCTGTTGCATGTTTTGGTCATCCACACCTCATGCTTCGGTGACATCACATCCGAGTAGATTTGGCCTGCTGATGCCTACCGGCGACTGCCCATGTCCAGCTCCAACGCCGCTTTTCTCTTCTTCGGCCTCACAAACAAGATGACGTCTTGCTATTGCTCGCAACGACGCCGCACCATGCAACGACTGTCACATCCGACGACGACCGGCCACGCCGGCGCGGCCCTCTCTCCTTGGCCCTTCAGCTCTACACATCGACCTTGAGGCTGAGGTTTGGCATAGTGACCTCGCTGGCATCATGCGTGCATGCTTTCAGCCACCCAAGCATCCTGTCCATGGCCGCAGGTGCCCTGAGCACTTGACCGCCCACTCCCCGCCACAACGGCGGCGCACAATACACACTCCGAGTACGTGCCCGGCCACCACTGCACGAGTTCCATCTTCTTGACCCGCTCTCCAACACAGCTATCCTATCTCTACGACAGCATACTTCGACGGCCAGGCCGCCATGGGTTAGATCTTAGAGAGGAGAAAGGGATAAGGATGGAACGGCAGCTAGAGTTAGGGACTGAGACAGGCAGTGATGGGTGGCTGTAGGTTGTAGCCGTGTAGCGGCAAGCCGGCAAGCACTCGCCACATAAAGTTCGCGTGTTACAGCCTCACGGGACTCACAGTGTGTGCATGTGTGGGTGATATGGAAGGGAGAATAAGCATGTACCATTGTGTTACCTCTATTTTTAGCTCCCTATCACACTCAAATATAACAAAATAAACATACTCCAGTTGAAAACAAAATTAACCATGTTAAAAAATTCATCTCTGTTTTCGTTATCCTATTAGTGCTACCTGCGTATTGAACTTTCTAAAATATTGATTTACACTTTTTATAGAGGAAAAATGTTCCTTCATAGGTTAAATACAATCTAATTCTTCTTCCAACCTAATAGCTTACAATATGCTAAAAAAACTCAATTGTTTGGAAAGAAAATTACCAAGATTGGTATAATAAAAATAGGCATTCCTATTTGTAGGTCATTTAAGTGAATTCATTGGTATTATGAAAAAAACACTTAAGTTCAATATTCAATTGTACAGATCGATTCCGAATAGCTTACAATATGCTAAAAAAAACTCAATTGTTTGGAAAGAAAATTACCAAGATTGGTATAATAAAAATAGGCATTCCTATTTGTAGGTCATTTAAGTGAATTCATTGGTATTATGAAAAAAACACTTAAGTTCAATATTCAATTGTACAGATCGATTTACTTTTCTCCATGTTCTGGTTTATTTTGAACACCATATGCTCATGTGTTCTAATGCAAAGAAACAACTTCACAAAAGATCACATAAAATTGATCTGTTTTTTGTCTAGATTTGCAATTTAAGTTCACAAGTTTGAGAGAACAATATGTGTAGTGGGCTACATAATTAACCATTATATACTATCTTCTGTTCTTGATCTATCAAGCCCAACTTTCATATTCTAATGTCAAAATTATAGATATAGTATATTTATCACATTTAAACCCTTTTGTCCTCCATGTGGTAGCATGTATAATTGTTATGAATTTTTCAAATCTACTTCGCCACTAATGATTTCTAAGGGCAAGTATAATATTTCATAAATATTTGCAGCTCATAAGATATACAGCCAGAGTGAAGTTTGTGCCTTTTCAAAAAGTCGTAAGAGAGGTAATACCACGGGCGCGACGTGCCGCCGCGCCAATGCATCCTAGTCTTAAGCAAAAGCTAATCCTTCCTATAATGACATTACCATACTTAGAGTACATTCAGAAGTTAACTCTAGAGAAAAAATAAAACCAAAAACAGCATCAATGGATACCAGCCCTGATGACATATCAACAATGGAGAGAAAAAAGCTCAACGGTAACATGCTTTATTCTGAAGTCGGCCCCTTTGATATAAACTTCGGTATCTCCCTGCACGAAATAAATTTTGTTTATCGATATTTTTATGAAAACAGTGAATTGGTACAGATCTAACGTAGTAATGTTCTTACTATGCTCTCCTTATCTTCTTATGGGATCTGATTCACCTCATACACCGAAAATAAAGTTTTCCATTAGCAAATTTCACATATTGCACAAAGTAGCGAAATTTATTCTAGGAACTCGAGTTCTCTCATTCAATCCAGTGGTTGCAGAAGACAAACATAACAATTATATGACCAATGGTCCAACCACCATTTGGGTCACAGACAAGGAGATACGGGGTGCAGCTTGTATGGAAATGCCGCCACAACGCGCATAGGCTGGGGGTTACCACCGATGCGAGAGAAGCGGAATCAACAAAGAAAGGGGTATGCAAAGTGTTATGGGGACAAATACCCAACCGTGTGCGGCTCATCGGGCTGTCACAAGGTACCGAGTTGTGGCAACATGCAGAATCATTGTTTGCCAAGGTTCATAGGACATGAGGCCACTGCCCCCAAGCATGGACAATGGCCCCCGCTGCCCGCTGGCCATCTTCCGGCATTCTGAAACTTTGTAGTTTTGCATGTCAACCACTGAGAGATTAAGCTATAACATGAGTCTAGATTACAGCGAGGCTATGGTATATGTTTCCCCTCAGATGGGAAGTACGACATTTGCTTTTATTTACCAACATAACAACCAAATCCATTATACCAAGTAACATACACAGCCGAATAAAGGAATGATAAAAGTTACTGGATCTTACAAAAGGATGACCAACAATAAAATCATGTAAGCATTCACGCACTTTGGTTTCTGATGCCCTAGAAACTTGCAAAATTCTTTATGCCCCAGATAAAAGCATTGCAATCATGCAGAAATCAACTATATTGCTTCAGCTTGAAATAAGCTGCAAAACTTAACATATAAAGCAAGAATAATCCTTTGGTACTGAAAGCATATCCACGGAAGTAAAACTTCTGGTCAAATTGTAGATTGCATGCACATAACATACAAAGCAAGAACTGTCGATGAGAACTGAAAGCATCTCGATGACAGTAAAATTTTTGGTCAGTTTCTAGCTTACATGCAAGGTCTCTGGAAGACCATTTGCATTTGGCAAGACTTTCAAGGCACTTGAAATTTAAACCAAGACTGTAGAATCCATAGCACGAATTGGAACAGAAAACAAAAAACAGAGGCAAACTTACTAATAGGTCTTCCTGCAAAATTTGAAGGCTCCATATGCCAAGCAATATATATTGGTGAAAATGCACATTTGTCATACAACCTGCAATTTAAAGTATTGATATCCAGATATGCATACTCACTCCATATGCATCTCTCAATAGGTTCTATAAATATCACAGGAAACCACAAAATGCAACTTGCATCTATTTTTAAGCAGCTTATTTGGAACCGGAGGGAGTACTAAAGATTGATATCTCGGCTTCAAAAGAAGATTAACATGTTGGACTGGAACTTACACCTGTATCAAAAAGGTTTTCCTCGACTCCCATTGTTGTAGCTGAAAAATCAACCGCAATGTCTATGTTATATAGTGAATAAAATGCAATAGAACTACAATTTCAGGTTATTAACCGTGACAGCAGTGCAAATGGAACAAAACTGAAATAAATACTATGGACCACTATATACATACGTTTTCTCAACTGGACTAAATGGTGTAGACGATCTGATTTCCCTGCAACAGCAGACAAACTACATACAAATATGCTGCTTGTTCTACATATCCAAATTTAGTCTCACAGAGCTGAAACCAAAGTAGATGCATAGATCTCAGTATTATTTTTTGGAAGCTGTATACTCGACTGATTTTACAAATCTCAAAATTGTGGGTAAAAGTACAACACAATCCGGAAACCATAAAATATGGGATTAATATGTAAAATAGGCTGGTATTTTCAGAGATTAGTTGAATCAAACTTGTAGGTAATACAAATTATGTGTTTCATTACATCCGTGTTTTCTACAAACTCCTTTTTTGGCTGAAACCCGTTAAGCCCGACACCAAGGATGCACGCAAATGAGCACAGCGTAAAGAGAGAAAATTTTCATGACAAAAGTTGGGATGAAAAGATATCTTCCAATAGGAAAAATAACTTTGCATCCTAGTAAACCCTGAAAAGCACTTTTTCCACATACGACACTACAATAGATTTGTTTGAATCCCATACAAATAATTATCCAGTAGAATGAATCATATAAACTATGTGATAAACGACACATCCAACATGTACCTAAATATCGGATTTCTGCATGAAAAGAAATGGTATGGAAAGAGACCTGCCAATACGGGAAATAGCTTTGCACAGATATGGCTCCAGTTACCTTGCACGAACTGAACAAGAATTTTTTTGGCATATCATTGCAACACAAATACTGTAATATTGTCAAACGAAAGACACAAACCGTAAAAATCTTGCAGAATGGGACACTCACTTGATGGTGTAGGTCTCCATTGCTTGGGGAGGCAGAAGCTAGGTTGGAGGAGGACGTCGATGTGGTTGTCCATCAGCAGGCCATCATTATTGATAGATCGCATGGCTGCAGACCATTAACTTCCATGAAACACACGCTCCATATAAATAGGCCAAAGAGTATGGCTTGATAGTTTTCTTCTATGAAACCCAGAAATATGCATGGAAGCATACCTGCAAATTGTTTTGTGCGTGCGGCAAATTCCAAATGACTAATTAAACCAACTTCATCCTTCACAAGTAGCCTCCATCTGCAGCCATGTTTCATAATCAATCCAAAATCTAAACGGTGGAAATAAGTTAAAAAATACATATGTGAAATGCGTTCAATAAATTAAAATGATGGGTATCCTGAAGTTTTTTATCCACAACTTTGACAATACCACATCTATAGAAAACGAAAATTATTTCTTGCATGTACAAATCAAAAGAAAAGGATAGACAAAGCAAACCAAGAACAGAAAATCTCGAACATGGGCATACCTCATCTATGAATGTGGTGCAGCAGCTTCATGTGTGTATGCTACTTGCAATCTAGACAATGGCAAGGAATCGACCCTGGCATACTACAGTAGAGAGAGAGAGACGCTGCACCAGTGGAGATCCAGGGAATCTATCCAATATTAACAACAGAATAAGTACAGAAAATGATACGGCACTAACAAATCGTCAAAGATGCTCAACCTTTTTCCACCGGTGACGTCGTCCGTGAGGCGCGTGCTGGGGAAGAAGTGCTCCCAGCGGCGGCGACCTTGGCACGGTGGGGCTTGGGGCTAGAAGACCTTGGGGCAGGGCAGAGGAGGAGGAAGGTGCGGGGACTCGGGGCGCCGAGTGGGAGGATGCGCCCAGCACCGAGGCAAATCGCAGGTCGAGCATGCCGCTGCCGCATTTCCCTCCTTCCTGCAGCTCACCACAAATCCATCTTCTCCTCCTTGCCACCAGCTGCAGTGTATCGGAGCGGCGGTCGACGCGGCGGAGCACGTGAGGGAGGGCGTCGGCGGGGAACGGGAGCAGATGAGAAGGCGAAGCAAATGGAGAGACGTTTTGAGTCATGGAGAAGACCGACGAATTGCCCAGATCGACGCGGAGCTGGCTCGCAGATCGGATGGCTCAGGGTGAGCCTACCCGCCGCGCGCCCACCAGGCGATCGTGGATAGCCCCAGAGGCTCGCTAGACCACACGCACTTGCTTATTCTCAATGCCAACTCTAAATCTGGCAAGAATTGATGCACAAGGGTACCTTAACACCTTGATAAGCTAAACTGGTGTTTCCGTTTTCCATCTAAATTCTTATTTTATATTCTCACAACCATGTATCAGACCAACACAAAAGCAAGCCAGAAAACAGATTCTTAGCGCAAGCGTAAGGTTCTACCTGATTGTTTGAGGATTTGGAGACGTTATGGTCGCCTAAGATCTGGATAATTTCTCATCGCCGGTGCCAGCTTGGATAATGGGTGTCAAGCCTCCGACAGGCTTGGCGTCCTCCACCGACGGGATGATATTGCAGCGCCCGGCAACGTACCTCCTGATGCTCAAGACATCAGCCTCGACTTTCAATTGCACAGATTTAAAACAAAATATCATTCAATAAGGTCATCAAGCAAATGATGTGCAAATGAAAACATACAGAAATAAGTTTCTAATTCAGCATAGCACAGGAGAACACTGCAGCTGCGTTTACCTTTTTACAACTGTAGTGAAACATCTGAATTAGAGAAAAACAAAAGATCACATGGACTTAGTAACACTTGATAAACCAAAGTTCATTGGATGTATATATTTCACATGGACAACATGCGCGTACTTTTCTGAACCAAAACATGGGCGTACTTACTGGGGTCTTATACACACCATCTTTCAGTACTGCCATGTGGTTAGACTTCACCAATTAAACAGGTTAACCTAAAAATTAGTAAGAATGAAATCTTCCGCATATAGTATTGAGAAAAACATTTTTAGAGCCTGTGTGCAATATTATAAAAATAAAACATATGCAATAGTTGCCACATTATTTTTTAACACTCCAGAATAAGGCAATACATTTTTAGTGGGAAATCAATCAATACTCCCCAAAAGACAAACCAGTGGTCGATTTAATTTCATTGTTATACTCATTCAACTACGAAGTGAGGCAAGAATTTTGCACATACCTAGATCTGTAGCAAAGGGGGACATGGTGAAAACATGCACCTTGCTGGCATATCTAAACAAAATCAGCACAAACACAAACATTTTAGAGATTCAATTGAGAGAGAGAGAAAGTGGGAGAGGGGGGATAGAGAGGACGGAGAGCTGGAGGAGCCATTGCTACGGAGGAAGGAGCTTCCATGGGAATGGTAATCAGTAGGGAGGGCTGCTCCTCATGCTCGCAGCAGCATGTCGAGCTAGGGGCGAGCGGGGAGGGGCGTGGTGGAGGCCCTGCTGCCTTCTTCTGCTCCGGCCAAGGGGAAAGGAAGGGCTGGAGGAGAGGGAGCCTGGCCGGCCGCGCGGGCTCCCGTGCGCCCTCCCTCGCGCCCGCGAGACCATTGGCGGCACCATTCCCGCACGCCTCCACCGACTGCGCTGCTCCGGGGGCGAGCACTGGGAGAGGAGATCAAGGAGAGAGAGGGACGCGTCCATGGAGAGCGGGAGCCAGGGACGAAGACCAGTAGTGCGATGGGGATTTGCTAGGGTTTGAGAAGTATGGGAAGGGAGTGGAGGAAAAGAACGGGAGGAGATTGGGGGAGATGGCCTTTTTGTCTTTCACGGGAAGGGATACTGTTGTCCTGCCCAACCACGCCTGACCAAAACCAATCTCACCCACAGTCACCGACAAGCGGGCCCAGACGATGGTGGGGCCCACCAGCAGCCTGAGGCGGGTAGCACACGGCCATTGCATGGCTTTATCTAGTGTGAGGAGAGGCAACAACGAACGGACCAGATCGCACAGACGAGAAAATCCGACGGTTCAGAAGCGAGGATCACTGTGAGACCCCCTATGGGGGGCATCTATTATACCTCGCTCACGTACGCGGAAAGGAACCACGTAGGTACAGCGCGCACGTCGTGGGAAGAAGGATGTATGTCGTCGCGCGGGGGCAATTCTCGTTCGGAGGGATACCTGGTTCGCGTTATGCCACGTGTCATTTTCTAGCTGATCGTGTTTCCCTTCGGGAAGATCACCCTTTTTCTAGTCGTACCCGCTTTTGAGCTGGCTCGGGTCGAGTCAGACGAGCTTTCGGCCTGCCGCGAGTCAGAAAAACAGGCCCAACTCGATCTCTGTCTAACGTGGACCGAGCTCAAAACGGGCCGAGCCAAGAAAAGCTCGGGCCGAGGCAAAAGCTCAGCCTGAACGTCCAGCCTTAGTTGTGGCCGCGCGAAGCTCACAGTGCGCTGATCGAACCTGCAGGGTCATTCGTGAGCTCGTCCAAGCCAGAAGGTCCAAGCACCCAGTGATGACGGAGAACTAAGGGCATCTCCAGCGTTGGACGCATTTTGGATGCATTTCGGACGTCTAAATATTTTTCGCTGGGTCCGTTTGCGTCGCCTGACGGACGCCAAAATGACCGTTAGGGGCCAAATGTCCGTTTGCGTCGGGGGCTATCTCCAGCGGTCCGACGCATTTTGGACATGCAAGTGTATTTATTGGTGCTACTTCTTTTCCATTTTTGTTGAATGAGCAAGTTTAAACGCGAAAAAGTAGTACTCAATAATATCATGTTGCTCCAATCGAATAGATTATAGCCTAAACAATTAACCGGATATTTCAATCGAATAGATTCAAACATATTTAACATACAAAGAAGAACAAATTTAAAAACATATAAACTAAAACTAATTTTTGGCCTTCTTGTTAGAAGGCACTGCCTCGTCGTCGAAACTCCTGCGCCTCTTGCTTGTCACCTCCTTGTCGGAACTGGAGGACGACGCGCCCGTCGATGAGTTGAAACTGGAAGAAATGACGTCTTCGTCATCGTCGTCGGTGAACGGACGATGACGCGCCGCCCGCGCCAGCGCCCTTGCCCGGGCCCTGGACTTCTTCCTTGCCGCCGCCTTGTCGTCCGCCGCCTCCTGCGCCTCCAACCGAGCGAACTTGGTGTTGGAGTCCTCCTCCTCCTCCTGGCCCTCCTCCTCGTCCTCGGCGTCGCTGGCAGCGCCGCCTCCGTCCTCCTCATGGCCTTCGCTGCCATTTCCGCCCCCGTCCTCCTCCTCCTCACTCGGCGTGGAGGCAGGGTCGTTGGGCGTGGCGCCCGGATCGCTTGGCGTCGCAGGGGATTCCCACCAATGCAGAAATCCGGGCGATTTTCCCTCGCTCTCCGAGTTGGACGACAGCGTGTAGTCGCTCATGGCGTGCCGGTGTTGGAGAAGAAGAACACGAGGAAGAAGAAGGAGGCGGTTGAACTTGAATTACCATAGACGCGGGGGTTATAATGTGCGGGGATTAGGTGGCGCGTATAACGAAGAGGCCGGTGGTTGCTCTTCCGCGGCGGTTCGGCGCTCCATTGCGGCGGTTGATCGGCGTGGTTGCCACACTGATACGTCTCCGACGTATCGATAATTTCTTATGTTCTATGCCATATTATTGATGATACCTACATGTTTTATGCACACTTTATGTCATATTCGTGCATTTTCTGGAACTAACCTATTAACAAGATGCCGAAGAGCCAGTTGCTGTTTTCTGCTGTTTTTGGTTTCAGAAATCCTAGTAACGAAATATTCTCGGAATTGGACGAAATCAAGACCCAGGTCCCTATTTTTCCCGGAGCCTTCCAGAACACCCGAGAGCCGCCAGAGGGAAGCCCTGGGGGCCCCACACCACACCCTGGCGCGGCCAGAGGGGGGCCGCGCCGCCCTATGGTGTGGGCCCCCCAGGCCCCCTCCGAGGCTGCCCTTCCGCCTATTTAAAGCCTCCGTCGAGAAAACCCCGATACGAAGAACCACGATACGGAAAACCTTCCGCAGCCGCCGCCATCGCGAAGCCAAGATCCGGGGGACAGGAGTCTCTGTTCCGGCACCCCGCCGGAGCAGGGAAGTGCCCCCGAAGGCTTCTCCATCGACACCGCTGCCATCTCCACCGCCATCTTCATCACCGCCGCTGCTCCCATGAGGAGGGAGTAGTTCTCCATCGAGGCTCGGGGTTGTACCGGTAGCTATGTGGTTCATCTCTCTCCTATGTGCTTCAATACAATAATCTCATGAGCTGCCTTACATGATTGAGATTCATATGATGATGCTTGTAATCTAGATGTCATTATGCTAGTCAAGAGAGTTTTACTTATGTGATCTCCGGAGACTCCTTGTCCCACGTGTGTAAAGGTGACAAGTGTGTGCACCGTGTGGGTCTCTTAGGCTATATTTCACAGAATACTTACTCACCGTTATGAATGGCGTAGTGAAGTGCTTATTTATATCTCTTTATGATTGCAATGTATTTTGTATCACAATTTATCTATGTGCTACTCTAGCAATGTTATTAAAGTAGTTTTATTCCTCCCGCACGGTGTAATGGTGACAAGTGTGTGCATCCGTGTTAGTACTTGGTTTATGCTATGATTATGATCTCTTGTAGATTATGAAGTTAACTATTGCTATGATAGTATTGATGTGTATTATTCCTCCTACATAGCATGAAGATGACAAGTGTGCATGCTATGTTAGTACTTGGTTTAGTCGAATTGATCTTTCATGCACTCTAAGGTTATTTAAATATGAACATTGAATTGTGGAGCTTGTTAACTCCGGCATTGAGGGTTCGTGTAATCCTACGCAATGTGTTCATCATCCAACAAGAGTGTAGAGTATGCATTTATCTATTCTTTTATGTGATCAAAGTTGAGAGTGTCCACTAGTGAAAGTCTATTCCCTAGGCCTTGTTCCTAAATACTCGCTATCACTCGCTTGTTTACTCGTTTTACCGCGTTACTACCGTTGCGTTACTACCGCTTGTTTATCGTCCCGGGCAAAGCACTTTTCTCGGTGCCGTTGCTACTACTTATTCATACCACCCGTATTTCACTATCTCTTCGCCGAACTAGTGCACCTATTAGGTGTGTTGGGGACACAAGAGACTTCTTGCTTTGTGGTTGCAGGGTTGCATGAGAGGGATATCTTTGACCTCTTCCTCCCCGAGATCGATAAACCTTGGGTGATCCACTTAAGGGAAACTTGTCGCTGTTCTACAAACCTCTCGCTCTTGGAGGCCCAACACTGCCTACAAGAATAGAAGCTCCCGTAGACATCAAGCACTTTTCCCGGCGCCGTTGTCGGGGAGGAAAGGTAAAAAGGCACTCATACTCCGGTTCCGTGTAACAAGTACTTTTCTCGGCGCCATTGTGTTTGTGCTCGAAGCTATTTCCTTTAGATCCTGCAATTGCATCTTTTTGTTTCTTGTTTACACTAGTTTGGCATAATGGACAACAATGAGCTTCTTATTCTATTTCCTGATTTAAGACATGGATGGTTTGATGCGAAAATTAAAAAACCTATGAAATCTTATTTGCATGCTGGTAGTAATATTAGTATGAACGCTTTGAACACCATTGTTGATAATAATATAGAGAGTTCTAAGCTTGGGGAAGCTGGTTTTCATGATCTTTTTAGTCCCCCAAGCATTGAGGAGAAAATTTTCTTTGATGATACTTTGCCTCCTATTTATGATGATTATAATAGTGGTCTTTTGGTACAACCTACTATGGAGAGTAAATTTTATTGTGATTATACTATGCCTCCTACACTTGATGAGAATAATAATGATAGCTACTTTGTTGAATTTGCTCCCACTACAACTAATAAAATTGATTATGCCTATGTGGAGAGTAATAATTTTATGCATGAGACTCATGATAAGAATGCTTTATCTGATAGTTATATTGTTGAGTTTGCTCATGTTGCTACTGAAAGTTATTATGAGAGAGGAAAATATGGTTGTAGAAATTTTCATGTTACTAAAACACCTCTCTTTTTGCTGAAAATCTTGAAGCTGCACTTGTTTTATCTTTCTATGCTTGTTGCATTATGCTTCATGAACTTGTTTATTTACAAGATTCCTTTTCATAGGAAGCATGTTAGGCTTAAATGTGTTTTGAATTTGCCTCTTGATGCTCTCTTTTGCTTCAAATACTATTTCTTGCGAGTGCATCATTAAAACTCGCTGAGCCCATCTTAATGGCTATAAAGAAAGAACTTCTTGGGAGATAACCCATGTGTTATTTTGCTACAGTACTTTGTTTTATATTTGTGTCTTGGAAGTTGTTTACTACTGTAGCAACCTCTCCTTATCTTAGTTTTGTGTTTTGTTGTGCCAAGTAAAGTCTTTGATAGTAAGGTAAGTACTAGATTTGGATTACTGCACAGTTCCAGATTTCTTTGTCTGTCACGAATCTGGGTCTACCTCCCGTAGGTACCTCAGAAAATTAAGCCAATTTACGTGCATGATCCTCAGATATGTACGCAACTTTCATTCAATTTGGGAATTTTCATTTGAGCAAGTCTGGTTCCCTAATAAAATCCATCTTTACGGACTGTTCTGTTTTGACAGATTCTGCCTTTTATTTCGCATTGCCTCTTTTGCTATGTTGGATGAATTTCTTTGATCTATTAATGTCCAGTAGCTTTATGCAATGTCCAGAAGTATTAAGAATGATTGTGTCACCTCTGAACATGTTAATTTTTATTGTGCACTAACCCTCTAATGAGTTGTTTCGAGTTTGGTGTGGAGGAAGTTTTCAAGGATCAAGAGAGGAGGATGATATACTATGATCAAGGAGAGTGAAAGATCTAAGCTTGGGGATGCCCCGGTGGTTCATCCCTGCATATTTTAAGAAGACTCAAGCGTCTAAGCTTGGGGATGCCCAAGGCATCCCCTTCTTCATCGACAAATTATCAGGTTCCTTCTCTTGAAACTATATTTTTATTCGGTCACATCTTATGTACTTTACTTGGAGCGTCTGTTTGTTTTTGTTTTGTTTGAATAAAGTTGGATCCTAGCATCCTTGTGTGGGAGAGAGACACGCTCCGCTGGTTCATATGAACACATGTGTTCTTAGTTTTTAATATTCATGGCGAAGATTGAAACTGCTTCGTTCATTTTTATATGGTTGGAAACGGAAAATACTACACGTAGTAACTCTAAAATGTCTTGGATAATTTGATACTTGGCAATTGTTGTGCTCATGTTTAAGCTCTTGCATCATATACTTTGCACCCATTAATGAAGAAACACTTAGAGCTTGCTAATTTGGTTTGCATGTTTGGTTTCTCTAGAGTCTAGATAATATCTAGTATTGAGTTTTGAACAACAAGGAAGACGGTATAGAGTCTTATAATGTTTACAATATGTCTTTTATGTGAGTTTTGCTGTACCGTTCATCCTTGTGTTTGTTTCAAATAACCTTGCTAGCCTAAACCTTGTATCGAGAGGGAATACTTCTCATGCATCCAAAATACTTGAGCCAACCACTATGCCATTTGTGTCCACCATACCTACCTACTACATGGTATTTCTCCGCCATTCCAAAGTAAATTGCTTGAGTGCTACCTTTAAAATTCCATCATTCACCTTTGCAATATATAGCTCATGGGACAAATAGCTTAAAAACTATTGTGGTATTGAATATGTACTTATGCACCTTATCTCTTATTAAGTTGCTTGTTGTGCGATAACCATGCTTCTGGGGACGCCATCAACTATTCTTTGTTGAATATCATGTGAGTTGCTATATATGCATGTCCATCTTGTCTGAAGTAAGAGAGATCTACCACATTTATGGTTGGAGCATGCATATTGTTAGAGAAGAACATTGGGCCGCTAACTAAAGCCATGATTCATGGTGGAAGTTTCAGTTTTGGACATATATCCTCAATCTCATATGAGAATAATAATTGTTGCCACATGCTTATGCATTAAAGAGGAGTCCATTATCCGTTGTCCATGTTGTCCCGGTATGGATGTCTAAGTTGAGAATAATCAAAAGCGAGAAATCCAAAATGCGAGCTTTCTCCTTAGACCTTTGTACAGGCGACATGGAGGTACCCCATTGTGACACTTGGTTAAAACATGTGCATTGCAAAGATCCGATAGTCCAAGCTAATTAGGACAAGGTGCGGGCACTATTAGTATACTATGCATGAAACTTGCAACTTGTAAGATATAATTTACATAACTCATATGCTTTATTACTACCGTTGACAAAATTGTTTCATGTTTTCAAAATAAAATCTCTAGCACAAATATAGCAATCGATGCTTTCCTCTTTGAATGACCATTCTTTTTTACTTTTATGTTGAGTCAGTTCACCTATCTCTCTCCACCTCAAGAAGCAAACACTTGTGTGAACTGTGCATTGACTCCTACATACTTGCATATTGCACTTGTTATATTACTCTATGTTGACAATTATCCATGAGATATACATGTTACAAGTTGAAAGCAACCGCTGAAACTTAATCTTCCTTTGTGTTGCTTCAATACCTTTACTTTGATTTATTGCTTTATGAGTTAACTCTTATGCAAGACTTATTGATGCTTGTCTTGAAGTACTATTCATGAAAAGTCTTTGCTTTATGATTCACTTGTTTACTCATGTCATTACCATTGTTTTGATCGCTGCATCCACTACATATGTTTACAAATAGTATGATCAAGTTTATGATGGCATGTCACTTCAGAAATTATCTTTGTTATCATTTTACCTGCTCGGGACGAGAAAAACTAAGCTTGGGGATGCTTGATACGTCTCCGACGTATCGATAATTTCTTATGTTCTATGCCATATTATTGATGATACCTACATGTTTTATGCACACTTTATGTCATATTCGTGCATTTTCTGGAACTAACCTATTAACAAGATGCCGAAGAGCCGATTGCTCGTTTTCTCGCTGTTTTTGGTTTCGAAATCCTAGTAACGAAATATTCTCGGAATTGGACGAAATCAAGACCCGGGTCCCTATTTTTCCCGGAGCCTTCCAGAACACCCGAGAGCCGCCGAGGGAAGCCCCGGGGGCCCCACACCACACCCCGGCGCGGCCGGAGGGGGCCGCGCCGCCCTATGGTGTGGGCCCCCGAGCCCCCTCCGAGGCTGCCCTTCCGCCTATTTAAAGCCTCCGTCGAGAAAACCCCGATACGAAGAACCACGATACGGAAAACCTTCCCGAGCCGCCGCCATCGCGAAGCCAAGATCCGGGGGACAGGAGTCTCGTTCCGGCACCCTGCCGGAGCAGGGAAGTGCCCCGGAAGGCTTCTCCATCGACACCGCTGCCATCTCCACCGCCATCTTCATCACCGCTGCTGCTCCCATGAGGAGGGAGTAGTTCTCCATCGAGGCTCGGGGCTGTACCGGTAGCTATGTGGTTCATCTCTCTCCTATGTGCTTCAATACAATAATCTCATGAGCTGCCTTACATGATTGAGATTCATATGATGATGCTTGTAATCTAGATGTCATTATGCTAGTCAAGAGAGTTTTACTTATGTGATCTCCGGAGACTCCTTGTCCCACGTGTGTAAAGGTGACGAGTGTGTGCACCGTGTGGGTCTCTTAGGCTATATTTCACAGAATACTTACTCACTGTTATGAATGGCGTAGTGAAGTGCTTATTTATATCTCTTTATGATTGCAATGTATTTTGTATCACAATTTATCTATGTGCTACTCTAGCAATGTTATTAAAGTAGTTTTATTCCTCCGGCACGGTGTAATGGTGACAGTGTGTGCATCCGTGTTAGTACTTGGTTTATGCTATGATTATGATCTCTTGTAGATTATGAAGTTAACTATTGCTATGATAGTATTGATGTGTATTATTCCTCCTACATAGCATGAAGGTGACGAGTGTGCATGCTATGTTAGTACTTGGTTTAGTCGAATTGATCTTTCATGCACTCTAAGGTTATTTAAATATGAACATTGAATTGTGGAGCTTGTTAACTCCGGCATTGAGGGTTCGTGTAATCCTACGCAATGTGTTCATCATCCAACAAGAGTGTAGAGTATGCATTTATCTATTCTGTTATGTGATCAAAGTTGAGAGTGTCCACTAGTGAAAGTCTATTCCCTAGGCCTTGTTCCTAAATACTGCTATCACTGCTTGTTTACTGTTTTACTGCGTTACTACTTCTGCGTTACTACTGCTGCGTTACTACTGCTTGTTTACTGTCCTGGGCAAAGCACTTTTCTGGTGCCGTTGCTACTACTTATTCATACCACCTGTATTTCACTATCTCTTCGCCGAACTAGTGCACCTATTAGGTGTGTTGGGGACACAAGAGACTTCTTGCTTTGTGGTTGCAGGGTTGCATGAGAGGGATATCTTTGACCTCTTCCTCCCTGAGATCGATAAACCTTGGGTGATCCACTTAAGGGAAACTTGCTGTTGTTCTACAAACCTCTGCTCTTGGAGGCCCAACACTGTCTACAAGAATAGAAGCTCCCGTAGACATCACACACCAGCGCGCGTTGTGAATTCGAGGCCGATCGAACCTGGGTCGCTACCATGAGGGCCCGTGGGGAAGCGAGCGGACGCTAGGCGCGACCGCGGAGCGTCCACGGAGACGCAAACCTGACGCATATTTGGGCCAGGTTTGCATCTCCGCGGACGGCCCGGTCACTTTGCGTCGCCCCGCTGGAGGTGGTGTCAGACGTATTTCCGGTCACGGCGGACGAAAACGGTCGCTCGGCGTCCGTTTGCGTCGCGCCGCTGGAGATGCCCTAACCCCTTGCATGGATCATATTATGGACTGAAAATGGAAAGTTTGTGGATGTTGCGAAGTCTGCGGACGCGTCATCAATCCCGCAGTTTTTTTAGGAAAGGGATTGCGCGCTACGGCCAATGGGAAATCGTTATCCGAGCGAGAATCAGCTAAGACTAGCCCCAATGAGAGTATCAATAAGTAGTATCATGTATGTCATGTTGGTAAAAATCTAATGTGGCGCATCAATTAATGAGGTGAGAGATGGGAGTGGTATCATACTATACCGTATCATAGCACGTAAAACTAGAAAACTTAATAACAAACACATCATGTACACCAATTTGCATTGAGATTCTACAAAATATTAAATATGATGATACTATGATACTATCTTATGATACTATGCATTGTGAGGGTAGTATCATAAACTAGTATCATGTACATGTTACTAGTGTATGATATTTCCCATTATGATTAGTCTAACAAGAAATTACGCCACCTTTAGTTAGGGAAGGTTGCCGCATTTAGTTAGGGAAGTTAGAGAGTGCGGTGGCATTTATTCCGTAGTTTCTTGAAGTGTGACACCAGGCACTCGCATGTTTCACCTTAATACGGGCACCCCGGACCCCTGGTATGCCGTCCGATTTCTTTCAGCTGGAGCGTCTGATTTGAGCAAGACCCACGCGTGAACTAAATACACAGATGGCATGCTTCCTTATTTAATGCTCCTTGATTCCATCCTTGCAGAAATGGCGCGTCTGATTCTCATCATTTTTTCGGTTAACTAATGCTAATTAAGTAGGTTCCAGAATTAAGTATACTCTGATTTAGTATCTTTTTTTATTTTCGGAAAGTAATTTTGGATTTTATGAGGAAGCAAATTTTGTTTCTTGTTATTTTACATTTTTACATAACTCTAACGACTTTTTTGTGGTATAACACAATAGAAATTGTGTTGCATGGGAAAAAAATGTACCCACAGTAGCAGTTTCCAGGCCATGGATTCTACCGGTGTCACACGTATGCTTCCTTCTACCAATTTAATTGCTCCCAAAAGCCAAAAATTAATCACTATACCATCCTAAATTACAAAGCTACCGTTGTAATAATTCCGTGCTTCTATATAAAAAATTGTGCTTCACATCTAACACAAACTCTCCATCGAACTAAATCTCATGTGTCCATTTTCCCTCCTTGTTTCGAAGAAGCAACCCCGGGGAAGTATTGCTTCCATTAAATTGTGCTTCCAACATGCTAATAAGAATCATTTTGCGTCAATAATGAATTTTTTTTCACTGTCATTACTAGGCATGCTTCAACAAAATAGGGGATGTTGCTTCAAAAGAAATAACTATTTGCTACCATCGTATGTAAATTTGCTCCATGGGCAAAACATATCTGTTTGAAATCCGTCATTTTCTTACAAGATAGGTAATGACAAATGTCTCCACTAATTTCGCTACTTTCTTCTTGTATGCTTCCCAATTACAAGATGCTAAACATGCCGTTACGCTTGACGAAGTGCAATTTCTAGAAGACAAGTGACAATTGTTTTCGTTAATTATGCTAATTGTTTTCTACTTGCTTCATTTTTGTTTCTATGAAACAAAGCATTCCGCATAGTGTTAGGGTTTGAGTCATCTAGGAAAATACAGATGCCGCTGGACGATGATGGCAATGCTTCTTTCAGATGTTGGCCATGCTCATTCAGATGGTGGTCGTGTTTCATTCAGATCTTGGTCGTGCTTCCTTCAGAAACCACCGGTCTATGTTGGAATGCTTCCTTCCAATAGTCAGTGTACTTCATTCAGATGGTGGGTGTGCTTCCTTCAAATGGCACCAGTTGTTTTTGGCCTTACTCCTTCCCATAGTCACTATGCTTCATTCAGATGGTTGTAGTGCTTCATTCAGATGGTGGCCGTGTTTCATTCAGATCTTGGCCATGCTTCCTTCAGAAACCACTGATCTATGTTGGAATGCTTCCTTCCAATAATCAGTGTACTTCATTCAGATGGTGGGTGTGCTTCCTTCAAATGGCACCAGTTGTTTTTGGCCTAACTCCTTCCCATGGTCACTATGCTTCATTGAGATGGTCGTAGTGCTTCATTCAGATGGTGGGTGTGCTTCCTTCAAACTACACCTATCGATGTTGGCCTACTTCCTTCCCATAATCATATGCTTCATTCAGATGGTCATAGTGCTTCATTCGGATGGTGATCCGGCTTCCTTCCGCTACTCCACAATGCAGGGACGAGAGCGGCATGGACGTAGTGACGCTGCAACATGGTTACTTGGTTAGCCGAAGGCCTGGTTGATAATGAATTAGGCATGTTGAAGGGATGAATTATAAAGCCTTACACAGATTTAAACTTCGAAACTAGATAATATAGTAACATATTGGAGCATGAGTCACTAGCAATCACCTTTCTCCGATTCATGTCGTCGTTGATGGTGACATAAACCAGTGGAAGCAACCTGTAGCCTGCTTTGGAAGCATGGAAACCCAGAAGCATCAAATTATTTGTACGCAATATATTAAAATCTATGTAGAAGCAGGCAAACTTGAAAAATATAACATAACACTAGTACAAATGCCCGTGCGTTGCTACGGTCCTTCAATTTTATTTCGCAATACATATATAATTCATGACTCACTATGAAAATTCAAAATAAAATAGGGATATCATAATGTATTAATACCGAACGCAATAATAAGACATCATTGTTGTGCATCTGCGTGATTCCAAGTTCTAGATCGTCTAATTACGCTTCCGCGGTAAGTTTCACACCTGGATTCTAGGCTGTGTCATAACCGTCAACTCAATAACCTCTCCATTGCTACGATTCATTAAAGATATTTCTGATGGCACATAGAATATAATGCATATAAATATTTAAAGATTTCGACGCGTCAAGCGAACAGAGAGAACATGCATGTGGCACGAGAAAGTTTGAGCTGCATTTTATCGAAAGGATTTGACTATAAAATCTTTGCTTATCCTCCCTCATTCAAAGATAGTTCTTTGCCCTTATCATATCAACTAAAACATGTTGTCAGGCAAGCAAAAAATTAATAGTCCAATCGTGCAACCATAAGCAAGTTGACTGTAGGTCCCCTACCGATCTCTCTATCTCATTCCTGGACTTTGCTGGCTTCAAAGTTAACCATAGACCCAGACCCTACATAGACACATCTGTCAATCTACAATATAATGTATTTCCCATAAGGATAATAGAATAGATTTTCTGCATTTGTTGCACAACATTTTCTTGGTTTTACATTAGGAGGCAGAGGCAGTGGAAAGTTTCTTGAACAAACCAAGAGATCACTCCCCGATTTCTATTAAAAAAACCAAACATTCTACATAGTTCTTCACCACAACACAGCTACCACCATCAACGTAACCAAAAAAAGAAAACTAAGTTACTACATTTCCAAAAAAAGGCTACACCTAAAAGAGAACCAAACAGGACACTTACATGCCACAGCCAAGCAAACTGCTAGAAGTAAATATCTAGAACCCAACATCTTCTTTCTTTTCCAGAGTACCAATGAACCACATATCCTTTATTTGTGATCTTTTTACACAACTCCAAATTCTTCACCCTCCTTCTTGATCTATTCTCCCAGCCTTGGTCTCCATGCTGGCCAGCTTCGACTTGCTCTGAAGATTTCACACGGTGACTTGCTCCAAAAGCTTTGCGCCCAGTTGTAACTTCAGCTGCGCTACCTACAGATTTTCCCACCATTTAATCCAAATAAATATATCCTATTCATCATTTCTATAGGCTCAGATGGCCATTTATTTACAAAGCAGACCATGTTTCTTGCTTTCCAAATACCCCGAAACATAGCAGCTATCCCTATAGTCACCAGTTTCTCTTTTTTCCTACTGAAAGTTTTAACCAATCCACCAAACATTGCTGAGCATTGTCGAACTGGCACTTAAATCCAGTCGCACAACTGACAGTATTCCATAAATATCTGGCTTCTAATAGAACATCTTAGATCAGCTCCAAGAAGGTTTTCACTCGCAATGGGATCTTCGTTTTGCACGTAAATTTATATGTGACAGACCCACTATTTTAGGAATTTCTTAACCAAATTGGCTTGTCCTCCTCAGAATTCAAAGAAATATTTCTACAACACTCTAACAAGGATCTGCATTCTGAATGTATTTCTCCTGCTAAAGTTCTTCTAAAAGTTAGAGAACTGAGCCCTAGGTATTTTGTTCGTCGAGAAGCCCAACTTGACACAGATTGCTACAATAGTTTCATTGCTAGCTAGTAGGGCGAACCCATAAAATCTTAAGACCTTATGGTACAACACCTACTTAATTCGGGGTTTAAGAAGCACAACAGTGTATTGCGGGAAGCGTCTCATAAATATAGCTCTTTCCTTCGCCAAAACTCCTACTCCACATGTACCAGTCAGGTGAGAAAAGATGAACATGTTGAAGGCTACGCACTCAAACTCAGACGCAAAATCTCACATATATTTGTTTGAATTCTTATAACTACCACCTATCCCACTCACTTTCCAGCACAACATGTATATAAAAGTGGAGTAAAGAATGATAAATTCCACTCACTTCTTATATTTGTTTTTGGCCTAACTCCTTCCCATGGTCACTATGCTTCATTGAGATGGTCGTAGTGCTTCATTCAGATGGTGGGTGTGCTTCCTTCAAACTGCACCTGTCGATGTTGGCCTACTTCCTTCCCATAATCATATGCTTCATTCAGATGGTCATAGTGCTTCATTCGGATGGTGATCCGGCTTCCTTCCGCTACTCCACAATGCGGGGACGAGAGAGGCATGGACGTAGTGACGCTGCAACATGGTTACTTGGTTAGCCGAAGGCCTGGTTGATAATGAATTAGGCATGTTGAAGGGATGAATTATAAAGCCTTTCACAGATTTAAACTTCGAAACTAGATAATATAGTAACATATTGGAGCATGGGTCACTAGCAATCACCTTTCTCCGATTCATGTCGTCGTTGATGGTGACATAGACCAGTGGAAGCAACCTGTAGCCTGCTTTGAAAGCATGGAAACCCAGAAGCATCAAATTATTTGTACGCAATATATTAAAATCTATGTAGAAGCAGACAAACTTGAAAAATATAACATAACATTGGTTGCTGACTTGCTACCAATTCTTCTGTATATGAACCCAACTTCGTCTTCGTTAGTGTATAATTTTTGACAGTCATGGTAAACATGAATCAAGAATATGAATCTCACACAGCATGACACTTCATGTTAGCTGAAGTAATTAGCTATTACCATCTGACCATTACTGATAGCACCGTTAAGATTTACAACATAGCAGATGCAAAAAATATATGACCACATATCAGTATATAAATCAGATGTTGAATTTGATTTCACAATTTCGTATGTTGAGGACTACAAGGGTTGAGTGTCCAGAAAATTTAGAAAATAGGCGCAGATGGGGACTGTGTCGTTGGATGTATTCGTTGAAGTGAGCGGTTGAAGTTGAATTTGATTTCACAAAATATCGTTCTATTACCTTCTCGGTGAGCCGGTGAAGCAGCATGCAACCCTCTGATTTGGCTGCCGGATTGGATCATGGACGGCCTGGTTAAGCTACCTCCACCACCTGCACTGGCTGCCATTCATTGATTCCCTGATGACGAATCCTCGCGGTGGAGAGTACCGCCGGCGCACGAGATGAGCCATGCGGAGGCGGAGGTGATGACCAGGAGGGGATAGATTAGGACCTTGCAGGGAGAGCAAGAGCAGTCGACGAATAGGAGAAGGACGCCCGGCGGCGTGGCGTG
This sequence comes from Lolium rigidum, assembly GCF_022539505.1. Taxonomy (NCBI): domain Eukaryota; kingdom Viridiplantae; phylum Streptophyta; class Magnoliopsida; order Poales; family Poaceae; genus Lolium; species Lolium rigidum. Next base: position 143,471,991 of record NC_061514.1, read on the forward strand.
ATTCGGGGGCCGATTGGGAGGCAGGGGTCTGGAGGCTATGTCCACAAAAATCGCAAATTTTGGTCAGCAAGGGTGCGTAGTTAACGGGGAAAAAAATAGAGGCGGAGGAAGCCCAATCCGTTTGATCGCAACCAGATGGACGTCGCTGGAGAGGTCCGATGAATTGCTTCCCGTCGGACTCTGATACATAGTGTTTACCTTAATAGTAACTAGTTCAATACATGTGTGTTGCTACGGGATCACAACAAATTAAAAGTCTTTAACATGTGGTGTGAAACACGAAACATGTAGTTTTGAAACATAACAATGATGGTTTGTGTTATTTGTTCTACCACTTCTTTTAATCAACACATGAACCCTCTCGCTCCCTCTATCTTTTTTTGTTTCTTGTCTATGAGTTCTTCTGTTTTGAAACATGAACTTGTATATCTATTTTTCTGATTCGTTTGGTCGCCACTTCCATGGAGTGATGGATCTCGCTATCCTTCATGCTTCGAGTCAGCATGCGCTGAGATAAACATTCGGGACCATGCAAGTTGAGATGGTTGGATTTTTTTGCGGCATAGTTACGTTTGGAGTTTTTTTCTCGAGTTCCTTTTTTGAAGATTAGTTTTTCCTCGTTGTGGCATATTTTTTGAGACAAGAGCCAAATTTTCTAAGTAAGGGCAGTGTTGTGCGATGGATATTTTTGTGCTAACCCCACGTTGGCAGATCAGCCCCGGATCAGCCCCCCTCGAGGAGCTCGTTGTGCCATCAAAATGTTGATCAATCGATATACTCAGGCTGATCTACAAATTAAATGCTAAAGATGTTCACGGTCGCAGCATGGAGATGCTCCAAAATCCCATAAATGACTACACAACAAGGCATATGCATTTTTCGTCAGTTTACATAAGAGAATAGGAACGCTTCACTTTCATGGGTCAAGCCTCAAGCGCAAACGTTAGTTGACCTCTACTTGCAGAAGCAAAAGGACGACTCCTAGCAACCCATATTGCTACAGCCCTCAGCTTCCAAGCCATATTCCTCACATACACCATAATCTTGGCACGTGCAACAACTAACAGTCAAGGCTCTTCATCAGTTGTCAATTGCGATATTCAAGCAGACCTTGCAGATTTCTTCTATATTTTCGAAGATCTTCAGCCAAGAGTCTACCACATACACAGAAGCCTCAATGGTGTAACACACATTTGTGCGCCGGCGACCTCCTGTACATCAACCCTTCTTAGCACCTTTCCCAAATCCTCCACAAACATCTCACTCCGTGATACGTCCCAAACGTATCTATAATTTCTTATGTTCCATGCTACTTTTATGATGATACTCACATGTTTTATACACATTATATGTCATATTTATGCGTTTTCCGGAACTAACCTATTGACGAGATGCCGAAGGGCCAGTTGCTGTTTTCTGCTGTTTTTGGTTTCAGAAATCCTAGTAAGGAAATATTCTCGGAATCGGACGAAATCAACGCCCAGCATCCTATTTTTCCACGAAGCTTCCAGAACACCCGAGAGCCACCAGAGGGGAGCCCTGGTGGGCCCAGATGATAGGGCGGCGCGGCCAGGGCCTGGGCCGCGCCCCCCTATTGTGTCACCACCCCGTCAGCCCTCCGACTCCGCCTCTTCGCCTATTTAAAGGTCCCTGACCTAAAACCTCGATACGAAAAAGCCACGGTACGAGAAACCTTCCAGAGCCGCCGCCATCGCGAAGCCAAGATCTGGGGGACAGGAGTCTCTGTTCCGGCACGCCGCCGGGACGGGGAAGTGCCCCCGGAAGGCTCCTCCATCAACACCACCGCCATCTTCATCACCGCTGCTGTCTCCCATGAGGAGGGAGTAGTTCTCCATCGAGGCTGAGGGCTCCGCTGTAGCTATGTGGTTCATCTCTCTCTTTATGTGATCTAGTTGAATATCATCTATGTGCTACTCTAGTGATGTTATTAAAGTACTCTATTCCTCCTCCACGGTGTAATGGTGACAGTGTGTGCATCGTGTAGTACTTGGCGTAGGTTATGATTGTGATCTCTTGTAGATTATGAATTTAACTATTGCTATGATAGTATTGATGTGATCTATGCCTCCTTCATAGTGTGATGGTGACAGTGTGCATGCTATGTTAGTTCTCGGTGTAATTGTGTTGATCTATCTTGCACTCTAAGGTTATTTAAACATGAATATCGAATATTGTGGAGCTTGTTAACTCCGGCATTGAGGGTTCGTGTAATCCTACACAATTAGTGGTGTTCATCATCCAACAACAGAGTGTAGAGTGGTTCTATTATGTAATCATTGTTGAGAGTGTCCACTAGTGAAAGCAGGATCCCTAGGCCTTGCTTCCAAGCATCGAATCTCCGTTTGTTTACTGTTTTGTTGCATGTTTACTCGCTGCCATATTTTATTCAGATTGCTATTACCACTCATACTCATCCATATTACTTGCATCTCACTATCTCTTCGCCGAACTAGTGCACCTATACATCTGACAAGTGTATTAGGTGTGTTGCGGACACAAGAGACTTCTTGCATTGTGATCGCAGGGTTGCTTGAGAGGGATATCTTTGACCTCTTCCTCCCTGAGTTCGATAAACCTTGGGTGATCCACTTAAGGGAAACTTGCTGCTCGTTCTACAAACCTCTCGCTCTTGGAGGCCCAACACTGTCTACAAGAATAAAAGCACCCGTAGACATCAAGCACTTTTCTGGCGCCGTTGCCGGGGAGGAAAGGTAAAAGGCACTCATACTCCGGTCCCAGGTAACTAAGTACTTTTCTGTTGCCGTTGTGTGTGTGCTCTGATACGTCTCCGACGTATCGATAATTTCTTATGTTCCATGCCATGTTATTGATGATACCTACATGTTTTATGCACACTTTATGTCATATTCGTGCATTTTCTGGAACTAACCTATTAACAAGATGCCGAAGTGCCGCTGTCGTTTTCTGCTGTTTTTGGTTTCAGAAATCCTAGTAACGAAATATTCTCGGAATTGGACGAAATCAAGTCCCGTGGGCCTATTTTGCCACGAACCTTCCAGAAGACCGAAGAGCATACGAAGTGGGGCCACGAGGTGGCGACACCACAAGGCGGCGCGGCCAAGGAGGGGCCCGCGCCGCCCTATGGTGTGGGCCCCTCGTCAGCCCTCCGACTCCTCCCTTCCGCCTACTTAAAGCCTCCGTCGCGAAACCCCTGATGCGAAAAACCACGATACGGAAAACCTTCCAGAGACGCCGCCGCCGATCCCATCTCGGGGGATTCTGGAGATCTCCTCCGGCACCCTGCCGGAGAGGGGATTCATCTCCCGGAGGACTCTACACCGCCATGGTCGCCTCCGGAGTGATGAGTGAGTAGTTCACCCCTGGACTATGGGTCCATAGCAGTAGCTAGATGGTTGTCTTCTCCTCATTGTGCTTCATTGTTGGATCTTGTGAGCTGCCTAACATGATCAAGATCATCTATCCGTAATACTCTATGTTGTGTTTGTCGGGATCCGATGGATAGAGAATACCATGTTATGTTAATTATCAAGTTATTACATATGTGTTGTTTATGATCTTGCATGCTCTCCGTTATTAGTAGAGGCTCTGGCCAAGTTTTTGCTCTTAACTCCAAGAGGGAGTATTTATGCTCGATAGTGGGTTCATGCCCGCATTGATACCCGGGACAGATGACGTAAAGTTCTAAGGTTGTGTTGTGCTGTTGCCACTAGGGATAAAACATTGATGCTATGTCTAAGGATGTAGTTATTGATTACATTACGCACCATACTTAATGCAATTGTCCGTTGTTTAGCAACTTAATACCTGGAGGGGTTCGGACGATAACCTGAAGGTGGACTTTTTAGGCATAGATGCAGTTGGATGGCGGTCTATGTACTTTGTCGTAATGCCCAATTAAATCTCACTATACTTATCATGACATGTATGTGCATTGTTATTCTCTCTATTTGTCAATTGCCCGACTGTAATTTGTTCACCCAACATGCTTTTATCTTATGGGAGAGACACCTCTAGTGAACTGTGGACCCCGGTCCATTCTTTTATACCGAAATACAAATCTGCTGCAATACTTGTTTTTACTGTTTTCTCTGCAAACAATCATCTTCCACACAATATGGTTAATTCTTTGTTACAGCAAGCCGGTGAGATTGACAACCTCACTCGTTTCGTTGGGGCAAAGTACTTTGGTTGTGTTGTGCAGGTTCCACGTTGGCGCCGGGATCTCCGGTGTTGCGCCGCACTACATCCCGCCGCCATCAACCTTCAACGTGCTTCTTGGCTCCTCCTCGGTTCGATAAACCTTGGTTTCTTTCTGAGGGAAAACTTGCTGCTGTGCGCATCATACCTTCCTCTTGGGGTTCCCCAACGAACGTGTGAAATACACGCCATCAAGCTCTTTTTCCGGCGCCGTTGCCGGGGAGATCAAGACACGCTGCAAGGGGAGTCTCCACTTCTCAATCTCTTTACTTTGTTTTTGTCTTGCTTTATTTTGTTTACTACTTTGTTTGCTGCACTTATATCAAAACACAAAAAAATTAGTTGCTAGTTTTACTTTATTTACTATCTTGTTTGCTATATCGAAAACACAAAAAAATTAGTTTACTTGCATTTACTTTATCTAGTTTGCTTTATTTACTACTGCTAAAATGGCCACCCCTGAAAATACTAAGTTGTGTGACTTCACTAGCACAAATAATAATGATTTCCTATGCACACCTATTGCTCCACCTGCTACTACAGCTGAATTCTTTGAAATTAAACCTCGCTTTACTTAATCTTGTTATGCGAGAGCAATTTTCCGGTGTTAGTTCCGATGATGCTGCTGCCCATCTCAATAATTTTGTTGAATTGTGTGAAATGCAAAAGTATAAAGATGTAGATGGTGACATTATAAAATTAAAATTGTTTCCTTTCTCATTAAGAGGAAGAGCTAAAGATTGGTTGCTATCTCTCGCCTAAGAATAGTATTGATTCCTGGACTAAATGCAAGGATGCTTTTATTGGTAGATATTATCCCCCTGCTAAAATTATATCTTTGAGGAGTAGCATAATGAATTTTAAACAATTGGATAACGAACATGTTGCTCAATCTTGGAAAGAATGAAATCTTTGGTTAAAAATTGCCCAACCCATGGACTGACTACTTGGATGATCATCCAAACCTTCTATGCATGACTAAATTTTTCTTCGCGGAATTTATTGGATTCAGCTGCTGGAGGTACCTTTATGTCCATCACTCTTGGTGAAGCAACAAAGCTTCGATGGTTAATTACTCTGAATGGCACACGGAAAGAGCTCCACAAGGTAAGAAGGTAAATTCTGTTGAAGAATCCTCTTCCTTGAATGATAAGGTTGATGCTATTATGTCTATGCTTGCGAATGATATGACTAATGTTGATCCTAATAATGTTCCGTTAGCTTCATTGGTTGCCCAAGAAGAACATGTTGATGTAAACTTCATTAAAAATAATAATTTCAACAATAATGCTTATCGGAACAATTCTAGTAATAACTATAGGCCATATCCTTATAATAATGGTAACGGTTATGCTAATTCTTATGGGAATCCTCACAACAATAATAGGAATACACCCCCTGGACTTGAAGCTATGCTTAAAAAATTTATTAGTACACAAACTGCCTTTAACAAATCTGTTGAGGAAAAGCTCAATAAAATTGATATTCTTGCTTCTAGAGTTGATAGTCTTGCCTCCGATGTTGATCTTTTGAAATCGAAAGTTATGCCTAATAGGGATATTGAAAATAAAATTGTTACTACAGCAAATGCCATCCAAGTTAGAATTAATGAGAATATAAGATTAATGGCTGAACTCGCGTGCTAGGTGGGATAGAGAAGAAAATGAAAAACTAGCTAAAGAGAAAAATGTAGCTAAAGTTTGGACTATTACCACCACTAGCAATGCTAATGATTCACATGTTGCTGCACCTCCTACTATTAATGGTAAAATAATTGGTGTTGGCAATGTTTCTACTCCTATTGCAAAGCGCGCAAAATTACCCTAAACTGCTAAAACTGCTGAAACTTCCTGTGATAGAACTGCTGAAATTTTTTCCAACCTTGGGGATGATAATCCCATTGCTTTAGATTGTAATGATTTAGATTTTGATGATTGCCACATCTCTGAAGTTATAAATTTCTTACAAAAACTTGCTAAGAGCCCCAATGCTAGCGCTCGTAAACTTGGCTTTCACAAAACATATTACAAATGCTCTCATAAAAGCTAGAGAAGAGAAACTAAAACTTGAAACTTCTATTCCTAGAAAGCTAGAGGATGGTTGGGAGCCCATCATTAAAATGAGAGTCAAAGATTTTGATTGTAGTGCTTTATGTGATCTTGCTGCAAGTATTTCTGTTATGCCTAAGAAAGTCTATGATATGCTTGACTTGCCACCATTGAAAAATTGTTATTTGGATGTTAATCTCACGATAATGCTAAAAAGAAACCTTTGGGGAGAGTTGATAATGTTCATATTATGGTTAACAATAACCTTGTCCCCGTTGATTTTGTTTTCTTGGATATTGAATGCAATGCATCTTGCCCCATCATATTGGGAAGACCTTTTCTTCGAACCGTTGGTGCTACTATTGATATGAAGGAAGGTAATATTAAATATCAATTTCCTCTCAAGAAAGGTATGGAACACTTCCCTAGAAATAGAATGAAGTTACCTTATGATTCTATTATTAGAACAAGTTATGATGTTGATGCTTCATCTCTCGATGTTACATGAGTTACACTTTCTGCGCCTAGCTGAAAGGCGTTAAAGAAAAGCGCTTATGGGAGACAACCCATGTTTTTACTACAGTATTTTTGTTTTATATTTGAGTCTTGGAAGTTGTTTACTACTGTAGCAACCTCTCCTTATCTTAGTTTTGAGTTTTGTTGTGCCAAGTAAAGTCTTTGATAGTAAAGTAAGTACTAGATTTGGATTACTGCGCAGTTCCAGATTTCTTTGCTGTCACGAATCTGGGTCTACCTCCCTGTAGGTAGCTCAGAAAATTAAGCCAATTTACGTGCTTGATCCTCAGATATGTACGCAACTTTCATTAAATTTGAGCATTTTCATTTGAGCAAGTCTGGTGGCCTAATAAAATCCATCTTTACGGACTGCTCTGTTTTGACAGATTCTGCCTTTTATTTCGCATTGCCTCTTTTGCTATGTTGGATGAATTTCTTTGATCCATTAATGTCCAGTAGCCTTATGCAATGTCCAGAAGTGTTAAGAATGATTGTGTCACCTCCGAATATGTTAATTTTTATTATGCACTAACCCTCTAATGAGTTGTTTCGAGTTTGGTGTGGAGGAAGTTTTCAAGGATCAAGAGAGGAGTATGATGCAATATGATCAAGGAGAGTGAAAGCTCTAAGCTTGGGGATGCCCCGGTGGTTCACCCCTGCATATTCTAAGAAGACTCAAGCTGTCTAAGCTTGGGGATGCCCAAGGCATCCCCTTCTTCATCGAAAACATTATCGAGGTTCCTCCCCGAAACTATATTTTTATTCCGTCACATCTTATGCACTTTGCTTGGAGCGTCGGTTTGTTTTTGTTTTTTGTTTTGTTTGAATAAAATGGATCCTAGCATTCACTTATGGGAGAGAGACACGCTCCGCTGTAGCATATGGACAAGTATGTCCTTAGGCTCTACTCATAGTATTCATGGCGAAGTTTCTTCTTCGTTAAATTGTTATATGGTTGGAATTGGAAAATACTACATGTAGTAATTCTAAAATGTCTTGGATAATTTGATACTTGGCAATTGTTGTGCTCATGTTTAAGCTCTTGCATCATATACTTTGCACCCATTAATGAAGAAACACTTAGAGCTTGCTAATTTGGTTTGCATATTTGGTTTCTCTAGAGTCTAGATAACATCTAGTATTGAGTTTTGAACAACAAGGAAGACGGTGTAGAGTCTTATAATGTTTACAATATGTATTTTATGTGAGTTTTGCTGTACCGTTCATCCTTGTGTTTGTTTCAAATAACCTTGCTAGCCTAAACCTTGTATCGAGAGGGAATACTTCTCATGCATCCAAATACTTGAGCCAACCACTATGCCAATTGTGTCCACCATACCTACCTACTACATGGTATTTATCCGCCATTCCAAAGTAAATTGCTTGAGTGCTACCTTTAAAATTCCATCATTCACCTTTGCAATATATAGCTCATGGGACAAATAGCTTAAAAACTATTGTGGTATTGAATATGTACTTATGCACTTTATCTCTTATTAAGTTGCTTGTTGTGCGATAACCATGTTTTCTCGGGGACGCCATCAACTATTCTTTGTTGAATATCATGTGAGTTGCTATGCATGTCCGTCTTGTCTCGAAGTAAGAGAGATCTACCACCTTTATGGTTGGAGCATGCATATTGTTAGAGAAGAACATTGGGCCGCTAACTAAAGCCATGATTCATGGTGGAAGTTTCAGTTTTGGACACACATCCTCAATCTCATATGAGAATAATAATTGTTGCCACATGCTTATGCATTAAAGAGGAGTCCATTATCTGTTGTCCATGTTGTCCCGGTATGGATGTCTAAGTTGAGAATAATCAAAAGCGAGAAATCCAAAATGCGAGCTTTCTCCTTAGACCTTTGTACAGGCGGCATGGAGGTACCCCATTGTGGCACTTGGTTAAAACATGTGCATTGCAAAGATCCGGTAGTCCAAGCTAATTAGGACAAGGTGCGGGCACTATTAGTATACTATGCATGAGGCTTGCAACTTGTAAGATATAATTTACATAACTCGTATGCTTTATTACTACCGTTGACAAAATTGTTTCATGTTTTCAAAATAAAAGCTCTAGCACAAATATAGCAATCGATGCTTTCCCCTTTGAAGGACCATTCTTTTTACTTTTATGTTGAGTCAGTTCACCTATCTCTCTCCACCTCAAGAAGCAAACACTTGTGTGAACTGTGCATTGATTCCTACATACTTGCATATTGTACTTGTTATATTACTCTATGTTGACAATTATCCATGAGATATACATGTTACAAGTTGAAAGCAACCGCTGAAACTTAATCTTCCTTTGTGTTGCTTCAATACCTTTACTTTGATTTATTGCTTTATGAGTTAACTCTTATGCAAGACTTATTGATGCTTGTCTTGAAGTACTATTCATGAAAAGTCTTTGCTTTATGATTCACTTGTTTACTCATGTCATTACCATTGTTTTGATCGCTGCATCCACTACATATGTTTACAAATAGTATGATCAAGTTTATGATGGCATGTCACTTCAGAAATTATCTTTGTTATCGTTTTACCTGCTCGGGACGAGCAGAACTAAGCTTGGGGATGCTTGATACGTCTCCGACGTATCGATAATTTCTTATGTTCCATGCCATGTTATTGATGATATCTACATGTTTTATGCACACTTTATGTCATATTCGTGCATTTTCTGGAACTAACCTATTAACAAGATGCCGAAGTGCCGATTCTTGTTTTCTACTGTTTTTGGTTTCGAAATCCTAGTAACGAAATATTCTCGGAATTGGACGAAATCAAGTCCCGTGGGCCTATTTTGCCACGAACCTTCCAGAAGACCGAAGAGCATACGAAGTGGGGCCACGAGGTGGCGACACCACAAGGCGGCGTGGCCAAGGAGGGGCCCGCGCTGCCCTATGGTGTGGGCCCCTCGTCAGCCCTCCGACTCCGCCCTTCCGCCTACTTAAAGCCTCCGTCGCCAAACCCCTGATGCGAAAAACCACGATACGGAAAACCTTCCAGAGACGCCGCCGCCGCCGATCCCATCTCGGGGGATTCTGGAGATCTCCTCCGCACCCTCGCCGGAGAGGGGATTCATCTCCCGGAGGACTCTACACCGCCATGGTCGCCTCCGGAGTGATGAGTGAGTAGTTCACCCCTGGACTATGGGTCCATAGCAGTAGCTAGATGGTTTTCTTCTCCTCATTGTGCTTCATTGTTGGATCTTGTGAGCTGCCTAACATGATCAAGATCATCTATCCGTAATACTCTATGTTGTGTTTGTCGGGATCCGATGGATAGAGAATACCATGTTATGTTAATTATCAAGTTATTACATATGTGTTGTTTATGATCTTGCATGCTCTCCGTTATTAGTAGAGGCTGAAGGAGATATGCCCTAGAGGCAATAATAAAGTGGTTATTATTTATATCTTTATGTTTATGATAAATGTTTATATATCATGCTATAATTGTATTAACCGAAACATTAGTACATGTGTGATATGTAGACAAACAAAGAGTCCCTAGTATGCCTCTTAACTAGCTTGTTGATTAATGGATGATTAGTTTCATAATCATGAACATTGGATGTTATTAATAACAAGGTTATATCATTGTATGAATGATGTAATGGACACACCCAATTAAGCGTAGCATAAGATCTCGTCATTAAGTTATTTGCTATAAGCTTTCGATACATAGTTACCTAGTCCTTATGACCATGAGATCATGTAAATCACTTATACCGGAAAGGTACTTTGATTACATCAAACGCCACTGCGTAAATGGGTGGTTATAAAGGTGGGATTAAGTATCCGGAAAGTATGAGTTGAGGCATATGGATCAACAAGTGGGATTTGTCCATCCCGATGACGGATAGATATACTCTGGGCCCTCTCGG
>NC_061514.1:143482746-143575349 GCF_022539505.1 Lolium rigidum
CTTTAGTGATCGAATGAACCATTCACATACGATACCAATTCCTTTTGTCACGCGATATTTTACTTGTCCGAGGTTTGATCTTCGGTATCACTCCATACCTTGTTCAACCTCGTTTCCTGACAAGTACTCTTTACTCGTACCGTGGTATGTGGTCTCTTATGAACTCATTCATATGCTTGCAAGACATTAGACGACATTCCACCGAGAGGGCCCAGAGTATATCTATCCGTCATCGGGATGGACAAATCCTACTGTTGATCCATATGCCTCAACTCATACTTTCCGGATACTTAATCCCACCTTTATAGCCACCCATTTACGCGGTGGTGTTTGGTGTAATCAAAGTACCTTTCCGGTATAAGTGATTTACATGATCTCATGGTCATAAGGACTAGGTAACTATGTATTGAAAGCTTATAGCAAATAACTTAATGACGAGATCTTATGCTACGCTTAATTGGGTGTGTCCATTACATCATTCATATAATGATATAACCTTGTTATTAATAACATCCAATGTTCATGATTATGAAACTAATCATCCATTAATCAACAAGCTAGTTTAAGAGGCATACTAGGGACTTCTTGTTGTCTACATATCACACATGTACTAATGTTTCGGTTAATACAATTATAGCATGACATATAAACATTTATCATAAACATAGAGATATAAATAATAACCACTTTTATTATTGCCTCTAGGGCATATCTCCTTCATTTATTTCATTGCATCTTGTTGCTTTGCATAGTTGAATATTTTCAGGAAACTCCACTAAGCTTTGAATGCTAATATATGCAATGAAAGTCAAATTCATTCACACATGCATATATTATGGGGGAGTTTGCTCTATATATTCAACTTGTTTGTTACTTAAGTTCCTTATATAAACCCTCTCAAAGAGATTATCATCAATTACCAAAATGGGGGAGATTGAAAATGCATGGAGCCCCCATGTGTGGTTTTGGTAATTAATGACAATCCCTATGGACTAATGTTTGCATTGAGTTATATGTGTAGGAGTTGTCCATAGGCAATGCTTGAACCATATGTTGGCTTCAAGGTTGCAATAAGAATAAATTGATGAAGGATATCAAGTATGTCTTGAAGATGAAGATGAACTGAGCCCTTGATGTCTACGCACGCTTCTATTCCTGTAGACAGTGTTGGGCCTCCAAGAGCAGAGGTTTGTAGAACAGCAGCAAGTTTCCCTTAAGTGAATCACCCAAGGTTTATCGAATTCAGGGAGGTAGAGGTCAAGGATATCCCTCTCAAACAACCCTGCAATTACGATACAAGAAGTCTCTTGTGTCCCCAACACACCTAATACACTTGTCAGATGTATAGGTGCACTAGTTCGGCGAAGAGATAGTGAAATACAAGTAATATGGATGATTATGAGTGGTAATAACAATCTGAAATAAATATGGCAGCGAGTAAACATGCTATAGAACAGTGAATAAACGGTGATTCGATATTTGGAAACAAGGCCTAGTGATCATACTTTCACTAGTGGACACTCTCAACATTGCAATCATAATTGAATATAAATATAAGCACTACATCGTACTACTCTCTTATTGGATAGAGAACTCAAATTCATTGGGCAAGTGTGCAAAAGCACACCTCAAAGGCGTATTCCCAAGTACTAATAAACACCCCACACCGTCACCGTGAGCATTCATAGGAGGTACTAACACACCACAATTCATAAAGGAGTTACACACGGCGCACACACCATTACACCGAGGTCACAGTAACCCCAAAGTTCACATAATTAAGCACTTGAATAGCATATGACATCTAGATTACAAAGCTCATCATATGAATCTCAATCATGTAAGGCAGCTCATGAGATCATTGTATTGAAGTACATGGGGGAGAGAGATTAACCACATAGCTACCGGTAGAGCCCTCGGCCTCGGGGGAGAACTACTCCCTCCTCATCATGGGAGACAGCGATGGCGATGAAGATGGCGATGGTGTCGATGGAGATGACTCCGGGGGCAATTCCCCGTCCCGGCAGGGTGCCGAAACAGAGACTTCTGTCCCCCGAATTGGAGTTTCGCGATGGCGGCGGCGTTCCTGGAGTCTTTCTGGAGTTTCGTCAATCGGTGTAGGGTTTTTACGTCCCGAGAGATTATATAGGCGAAGAGGCGGCGTCGGAGGGGCACCAGGGCGCCCTCCCCATAGGCCGGCGCGGCCAGGGGCCTGCCCGCACGGCCCTATGGTGTGGGGGCCCTGAGCCTCCTCTCCGTCTCCCCTTCGGTGTTCTGGTCCGTTTCGGTGAAATAAGATGGTTGGTCTTTGTTTCGTCGAATTCCGAGAATATTGCCCGAACAGCCTTTCTGGAACCAAAAACAGCAGAAAACAGGAACTGGCACTGTGGCATCTTGTTAATAGGTTAGTTCCGGAAAATGCATAAAATCATTATAAAGTGTGAGCAAAACATGTAGGTATTGTCATAAAACTAGCATGGAACATCAGAAATTATAGATACGTTTGAGACGTATCAAGCATCCCCAAGGTTAGTTCCTACTCGCCCTCGAGTAGGTAAACGATAACAAGGATAATTTCTGAAGTGACATGCTATCATAATCTTGAGCAATGCTATTGTAAGCAAATGTAATGAATGAAGTGATTCGAAGCAATGGTAAAGACAATGAATAAACAACTGAATCATATAGCAAAGACTTTTCATGAATAGTACTTTCAAGACAAGCATCAATAAGACTTTCATAGGAGTTAACTCATAGAGCAATAGATTCTTAGTAGAAAGTTTTGAAGCAACACAAAGGAAGATATAAGTTTCAGCAGTTGCTTTCAACTTCAACATGTTTATCTCATGGATAATTGTCAACACAAAGTAATATGATGAATGCAAATAAGCAAGTATGTAGGAATCAATGCACACAGTTGACACAAGTGTTTGCTTCTAAGATAGAAAGAAGTAGGTAAACTGACTCAACATAAAAGTAAAAGAATGGCCCTTCGCAGAGGGAAACATGGATTGCTATATTTGTGCTAGAGCTTTTATTTTGAAAGCGTAGAAACAATTTTGTCAACGGTAGTAATAAAGCATATGTGTTATGTATAAGATATCCTATAAGTTGCAAGCCTCGTGCATAGATTACCAATAGTGCCCGCACCTTGTCCTAATTAGCTTGGATTTACATGGATTATCATTGCATAGCATATGTTTTAACCAAGTGTCACAAAGGGGTACCCTCTATGCCGCCTGTACAAAGGTCTAAGGAGAAAGCTCGCATTGGATTTCTCGCTTTTGATTATTCTCAACTTAGACATCCATACCGGGACAACATAGACAACAGATAATGGACTCATCTTTAATGCATAAGCATTCAACAACATATAATATTCTCATAAGAGATTGAGGATTGTTGTCCAAACTGAAACTTCCACCATGGATCATGGCTTTAGTTAGCGGGCAATGTTCTTCTCTAACAATATGCATACTCAAACCATTTGATCATGATAAATCACCCTTACTTCAGACAAGACGAACATGCATAGCAACTCACATGATATTCAACAAAGGTGAAATAGTTGATGGCGTCCCTAGGAACATGGTTATCGCTCAACAAGCAACTTATTAAGAAATAAGATACATAAGTACATATTCAATACCACAATAGTTTTTAAGCTATTTTTCCCATGAGCTATATATTGCAAAGACAAAGAATGGAATTTTAAAGGTAGCACTCAAGCAATTTACTTTGGAATGGCAGAGAAATACCATGTAGTAGGTAGGTATGGTGGACACAAATGGCATAGTTTTTGGCTCAAGGATTTTGGATGCACGAGAAGTATTCCCTCTCAATACAAGGCTTAGGCTAGCAAGGTTGTTTGAAGCAAACACAAGTATGAACCGGTACAGCAAGACTTACATAAAAACATATTGCAAGAATTATAAGACTCTACACTGTCTTCCTTGTTGTTCAAACCCTCACCAGAAAATATCTAGACTTTAGAGAGACCAATCATGCAAACCAAATGTCAACAAGCTCTACGGTATTTCTTCATTAATAGGTGCAAAGTACATGATGCAAGAGCTTAAACATGATCTATTGAGCAAAACAATTGCCAAGTATCAAATTATTCAAGACATTATACCAATTACCACATGCAGCATTTTCTTTTTCCAACCATATAACAATGAACGAAGCAGTTTCAACCTTCGCCATGAACATTAAGAGTAAAGCTAAGAACACATGTGTTCATATGCAACAGCGGAGCGTGTCTCTCTCCCACACAAAGAATGCTAGGATCCAATTTTATTCAAACAAACAAAAACAAGAATATAAAGACGCTCCAAGTAAAGCACATAAGATGTGACGGAATAAAAATATAGTTTCACTAGAGGTGACCTGATAAGTTGTCGATGAAGAAGGGGATGCCTTGGGCATCCCCAAGCTTAGATGCTTGAGTCTTCTTGAAATATGCAGGGATGAACCACGGGGGCATCCCCAAGCTTAGAGTTTTCACTCTCCTTGATCATATTGCATCATCCTCCTCTCTTGATCCTTGAAAACTTCCTCCACACCAAACTCAAAACAAACTCATTAGAGGGTTAGTGCATAATCAAAAATTCACATATTCAGAGGTGACATAATCATTCCTTACACTTCTGTACATTGCACAAAGTTACTGAAAGTTAATGGAACGAAGAAATCCATCAAACATAGCAAAACAGGCAATGCGAAATAAAAGGCAGAATCTGTCAAAACAGAACAGTCCGTAAAGACGAATTTTTCTGGGGCACTAAACTTGCTCAGATGAAAATGCTCAAATTGAATGAAAGTTGCATACGTATCTGAGGATCACGCACGTAAATTGGCAGATTTTTTTGAGTTACCTACAGAGAATCCTACTCAAATTCGTGACAGCAAGAAATCTGTTTCTGCGCAGTAATCCAAATCTAGTATCAACCTTACTATCAAAGACTTTACTTGGCACAATAATGCAATAAAATAAAGATAAGGAGAGGTTGCTACAGTAGTAAAAACTTCCAAGACACAACAAAACAGTAGCAAAATAAAGACATGGGTTATCTCCCAAGAAGTGCTTTCTTTATAGCCATTAAGATGGGCTCAGCAATTTTAATGATGCACTCGCAAGAAATAAGAGTTAAAGCAAAAGAGAGTATCAAAAATCAAATATGAAACACTTTTAAGTCTAACCCACTTCCTATGAAAAGGAATCTTGTAAATAAACAAGTCAATGAAGAACAAAGTGAATAGCATAGGAAGACAAAACAAGTGTAACTTCAAGATTCTCAACATAAAGAGGGGAAACTTAATATTATTAAGATGCATATAACCATGTTTCCCTCTCTCACAATAACTTTCAGTAGCATCATTGATGAAATCCACAATATAACCATCACTTAAAACATTCTTATCATGGTTCATATGCATAAAAGTATCATTAATTTTGGCATAAGAAGAACTCCTCTCATTAATAGTAATTGGAGCAAGATTATTATCAAGAATTTGAACATGGTAAACAAGTTGCATACTAAGGGAATTGTTTTTGGCAATCCCATCATAACTATGACAAGTTTCATAAGGGTAATTATAACCTATATCATAGCATTCTTTATAATAATTATCAAAGATTGGAGGCATAGTGTCATCATAAGAAATAGAATAGTTATCCTCCACAGTATGTTCATCTGTAACCATACCATCATTGTTACTAGAAGGAGATGTATCAAGCATATAATCATCAGTAGCAAAAGGATTTTCAAACACCTCATCCCCAAGCTTAGAGCTTTCTATATCATTATGGGAAGAAGTATGGATAATACTAATACTATGGCAATTATTAACATCATCATTTTCAGAGTTAGTTTCCCAGAGATTTTCAATATCAAAAGTAGTGTGCTCTTTCAAATCATGATCACTAATGTAGGTAAAGGGCATAGGAAGATCATTGTACTCAGATTCATTATCATAATAATCATTAGGAGCAACATACTTACGGTTACCTATCGTTATCTCATACACGCGGGGATATGCCGTTACCTCTTTCTCTTTATTCCCCTTCTTCTTCTTCTTCTTCGTTCCCTTCTTCTTCTTCTCTTCCTTCTCCTCGTTCCCTTATTTAGGATGAAGAGGCTTGAAGGGAGGCTTCTCCACATAACCTGATTTATTTCCAGAAACAATAGAAGAAACTTCGGAGGATTCCTCCTTTTCATTAATAAGTTTAAAACACACAGCGGTCCTATCATATTTTGGCAAAGTGTCATCTTCTAAAATATTTTGTATGTAAGTATTTGTATGGCAATTATTAATGCAATAAGAAAGACACCCATGCAGGACATCATCAATATCAAGATCATTAATATGTAACAAAGAAATTTTTCTTGATAACTCTTCACACTTCAAAAATAAAGTAAGTTCGCCGTGCTGATTAGGAGTAATTTCATCATCACAATACAAATTTGTAGCACTCATGGGGTTCGAATTATCATTCGAGGAGCATTGAAAATTAAAATGACCCACTCTATGGCAAAGTTCACAAATAAAAGGATAGAGGGCACAAACTTTTTTACCAAGATCATTTAGAGCCCTAGACCACTTTCTAGTTTTTTCATTCCTATGATGGATACAATATTCATCTTCGATTTGATTTATTCCACAAGGTCTATGCATTCCACAAAAATTAACATTCTTATAGGAAATAGCATTCTCAGGAGTTTGAGCATGTTCATTGCAATCATTAACAACAATTCCATTTTCCATGCAAGTGTCTTTAAAAGGTTCATGATACTTATCAAAATTCTTCCTAGGAAATTCAAAACGAGAGGCAAAAGCTTTATAAAGATTTGCAGCAACTTGAGAGTCAAGACCATAAGTAGCACTCATATTTCGAAATTTATCAGTATCCATAAAAGTTTTATTGCATTCATAATCATAATTTATACCTGATTCTTTACCTTTGTCGTTCTCCCAATCTTCAGTATTCTCCTGAATTCTTTCAAGAAGATCCCATCTAGCTTCAACCTCCTTGCTTGTGAAAGATCCCTCCAAACAGGCATCTAGATAGTCCTTGTGGTGTCTCGAAAGCCTTGCATAAAAATTATTAATAATAACATTACGGGGAGCTCATGAATGGGACATTTGAGCATTAGTGACTTCAGTCTCCCCATGCTTGGGAAATACTCTCTCCATCACGAGGATAAAAGTTATAAATGTAATTCCTATCAATATGCACTTCATGAGGAGGATAAAATTTAGAATAAAAGAGAGATACAATTTCCTCCCAACCAAGAGAATGCCTATTCTTCGGCAATTTATACCAATGCGCCGCTTTACCAGACAGCGACATAGAGAATAGTTTCTTCCTCACTTCATCCATAGAGATACCTGCACACTTGAATAACCCGCATAATTCATGGAAAAACAATAAATGATCTCCAGGATGGACAGTTCCATCCCCTTCATAACGGTTATCCATAACGCGTTCAATAATTTTCATGGGTATATTGAAAGCAGTACTTGCAGTAGGTGGATTTAAAATATCACAAGCATCACTAGAGTTATCGCATATGGGAGATAAAGCATTATCAGAGCAAATTTTCTCCCCTAAAGATGGGAAGCTAAAGAGATCATAAAAACTAGCTTCCCCAAGCTTAGACTTTTCCATAACATTAGCAGTAATTGCATTCATACTAATAACATTGCTACTAGCATGCAAATAAGGTTCCATAGGTTTTTTAATTTTCACATCACACAATTCATGTCTTAACTCAGGAAATAGATTAAAAAGCTCACTACAATTTTTGTTGTTTTCCATTATGCCTAACTAGTGAAAAATAAAAACAAGAAACAAAAAGATATAATTGCAGAATCGAAAGGAAATAGCTTCGAGCACTCACACACCGGCAACAGTGCTAGGAAATGGGTTAGTAGTCGGAGGATGTGAATACCTTTTACCTTACCTCCCCGGCAACGGCGCCAGGAAATAGCTTGATGTCTACGCACGCTTCTATTCCTGTAGACAGTCTTGGGCCTCCAAGAGCAGAGGTTTGTAGAACAGCAGCAAGTTTCCCTTAAGTGAATCACCCAAGGTTTATCGAACTCAGGGAGGTAGAGGTCAAGGATATCCCTCTCAGGCAACCACTGCAATTACGATACAAGAAGTCTCTTGTGTCCCCAACACACCTAATACACTTGTCAGATGTATAGGTGCACTAGTTTGGCGAAGAGATAGTGAAATACAAGTAATATGGATGATTATGAGTGGTAATAACAATCTGAAATAAATATGGCAGCGAGTAAACATGCAATAGAACAGTGAATAAACGGTGATTCGATATTTGGAAACAAGGCCTAGGGATCATACTTTCACTAGTGGACACTCTCAACATTGCAATCATAATTGAATATAAATATAAGCACTTCATCATACTACTCTCTTATTGGATAGAGAACTCAAATTCATTGGGCAAGTGTGCAAAAGCACACCTCAAAGGCGTATTCCCAAGTACTAATAAACACCCCACACCGTCACCGTGAGCATTCATAGGAGGTACTAACACACCACAATTCATAAGGGAGTTACACACGGCGCACACACCATTACACCGAGGTCAGAGTAACCCCAAAGTTCACATAATTAAGCACTTGAATAGCATATGACATCTAGATTACAAAGATCATCATATGAATCTCAATCATGTAAGGCAGCTCATGAGATCATTGTATTGAAGTACATGGGGGGGAGAGATTAACCACATAGCTACCGGTAGAGCCCTCAGCCTCGGGGGAGAACTACTCCCTCCTCATCATGGGAGACAGCGATGGCGATGAAGATGGCGATGGTGTCGATGGAGATGACTCCGGGGGCAATTCCCCGTCCCGGCAGGGTGTCGGAACAGAGACTTCTGTCCCCCGAATTGGAGTTTCACGATGACGGCGGCGTTCCTGGAGTCTTTCTGGAGTTTTGTCAATCAGTGTAGGGTTTTTACGTCCCGAGAGATTATATAGGCGAAGAGGAGGCGTCGGAGGGGCACCAGGGCGCCCTCCCCATAGGCCGGCGCGGCCAGGGGCCTGCCCGCGCGGCCCTGTGGTGTGGGGGCCCTGGGCCTCCTCTCCGTTTCCCCTTCGGTGTTCTGGTCCGTCTCGGTGAAATAAGATGTTTGGTCTTTGTTTCGTCGAATTCCGAGAATATTGCCCGAACAGCCTTTCTGGAACCAAAAACAGCGAGAAAACGAGGAACCGGCACTTGTGGCATCTTGTTAATAGGTTAGTTCCGGAAAATGCATAAAATCATTATAAAGTGTGAGCAAAACATGTAGGTATTGTCATAAAACTAGCATGGAACATCAGAAATTATAGAGATACGTTTGAGACGTATCAGCCCTCAAGTTACTTCAAGACATCAACATGATGAAGAATGAAGAAATGAACTGCAAGTTCAAGATGAGCTAACTCGAAGAGATCATATGCTTGAAGCTTGCCATCCATATGGTGATCATGGATATGTGAAGATGCGCCAAAGAAGTAGCTCTCCCATAGTGGAGTATGGGGAGCATTTCGCATGACTTCATCAAGCAAGCACAATCAAGAAAGGCGTTCCATCTTGTTGCGGTCAAGACCGTCATCATCAAGCTCAAGTGGGATGCGCAAGGTTAAGGTTTGCTATTGATAGGGTTTCTTTCTCACCGGTCTCATGGTGTAGTTGGAGACCGGTTTATAGTTTAGTTGTCGTACTATCAAGAGGGCTCTCGAGTGAGTAACTCGATCGTATCCTTCGGAGAGCTCAAACCTTTGCATCCTTGCATCATCTTTCTTGGTTGTTATTTGGATCTTATCCATATGGTGTTTTAGAGCTTGTGCTTATTCTCATGACAAACTCTAGTTCATCGAAAACGGATTCCGCATGAATCACTTGTTGCGTTTTCGATATTGGAGTTTTTCTCGGTTTCTCATATTGAGAGGTTTCACTCTGAAATACATAGAAAAATCTACCCCACTTGTTCTTAAGATTTTCAGTCTTTGTGGGGTAGCTCTTGTCATCTTCTTTACAACAAAATTGGTTTCACCTAAATCCGAGTTTCCTAACTCAAGTTGTTGCATTTTCCATATTGGAGGTTTTACCGGTTTGCCTTTTATAGATAGGTAAAACCTTTATTCATTTGTTTCTATCCTTCTTTGCTGGACTATGATGTTTCTATGCATATTGTTGTAGAGCTCGTTGTTGTGATTTCAACGAGCCCAAGATCATCGAAATCGGAGTCCGGATGCAAAAGTTCTTAAGGTTTTCGTACCGGGTGTTTGGGTATAAACAGGGAGGCCGGCAGTGCCGCTGGGAGCACTCCGGCACTGCCGCCGGGAGCACTCCGGCACTGCCGCCAGGACGCGTTTTTGGCCCCAACGGGCAGATTTCTTTGCCCCTATTTAAGGGGGTCTTCTTCCCCAAAGTTCCCCATCTCTCCTAGCTCGTTTTGTCCCCCATTGCTGACCCTCTTGAGCTTGCTATCTTCCTCTCCCTCCAATGATTCTTGCATCCATTTGAGGGAAAAGGAAGAGGAGATCTAGATCTACATTTCTACCAATCAAATTCATCTCTTTGTGAGTGGAACTCTCTAGATCTTGATCTTGGTGTTCTTTGTGAATTCCTTTGTTATTCCTCTCTTATTCCCCCAATAGCTTTTGTAGCTTTGTTGGAATTCGAGAGAGAAGGACTTGAGCATCTTTGTGGTGTTCTTGCCATTGCATTTGGTGCATCGGTTTGAGTTCTCCACGGTGTGTCGGGGGGAAGACTCCGGGTAGGGCAATGGACGCGGAGCAGCCGGCTAGAGGTCGGCCGGCTCGCGGCAAAGGCCGGCTGAGGAGCAGCCGGCTGGAGCCGTGGCCGGCTGCCTCGGAAGCCGGCTGGCTCTAAGTCCCAGTCGGCCTGGCTACGGCCATCTGCGCTGTGGCTGGGCCGGCTTCTACAAGCCATATCCGACTGGGGTCTATACCTCGGACCGACTCGAGGCTGGCGAGTCTTGCATGAGAAGGAACTGGGTAGGTGGTCCGGGTTCAAAGGTCCACGCTGACCTCACTTACCGTAAAGCACGGGGCACTGTAGAGCAACAGTGCCACGCGGCGGACAGGCCATCATCGCCTACGACGGTCCGTACCGGCTACAGGGCATGATGGCGACAGGGACATCTCCTCGCCATGCCGCTGACTCCCTCTGGCGGACGGGACAGGCCACTACGCCTCAACGGCTCCATGACGTCAACGCCTCGGGAAGGAGCGGAAGCCGCAGCCGACCAAGCCGGCCAGTAGACCATAGGGACTTCTATATAAAGTGCCAGCGCCTATATAAGCTGGGCTACCCCCCTCGTGCGGGGGACGATCAATGACTCTTACTTCATTCTAGTCTTTGCGCTGCCTTGTGAGAGAGACCTTCGTCTACCTTAGCCTCCCAGGAGCAGCCGGATACAGCTCTAGGAGCACCATTGTACTGTGATATCATCATATACACACATAGCAGGAGTAGAGGTGTTACCTCCATCGGAGGGCCTCGAACCTGGGTACGTCGCCGTGTCGCTCGTGCCCATACCCGCATCCGGATACCGCCGTGAGTCCACTAGGAACCACCTCGATTAGCCACCCTATGGCATATGCCGTGACGATACCACGGCACGGTGATTCGTGGAGGTGAAAGCCAGATAGTTGTTTCTCTTAGGTTCTTGGAACCCTAGACGGATTCTAAACCTTTGTGGTGATTTGTTGGGAGCCTCCAATTAAGTTGTGGAAGTGTGCCCCAACCTTTGTGTAAGGCCCGGTTTCCGCCTCGAAGGAAATCCCTTAGTGGAACCGTGAGCTAAGCCTTTGTGGCGAGGGTCACCGGAGATTTAGGTGAGCCGCCTTCGTGGCGCTCGGTGTGTGGTGTGACTACCGCATCTTGGGGTGATGCCTTTGTGGCGTAGGTGTGCATCGAGCAACCCATCTCAAGGTGAAGCCAGCTATGGCGTTCGGGAGCACTAAGCCACCGCACGTCTCCACCGGAGATTAGCACTCGCAAGAGTGTGAACTTCGGGATAAATCATCGTCTCCCGCGTGCCTCGGTTATCTCTATACCCGAGCTCTTTACTTATGCACTTTACCGGGGTCCTCACCCGGGCTTGCCGGATCTAGACCATGCCGTTGATACCGGGGAGACACATTTGAGAAATACTCCTGTTGCGCTTCGTTTGTAGAGCTGTCCATCAACGATTGTGTAGGATCTTGCTCGTCTGATGATCTGTCGTGCGAGGACCTCGTCCTTCGGCAACTTTTGATCGATGAGGTAGTCCAGGAAAGGCTGCGTCCAGGCCGGAGTGATGACCATCACTTCCCTAGCCGGAGATACTGCCACATCTGGATTTTCCGGGTTAGCGCCCTTCACCGAGGGTATCCGTAGATGCTCCAGGAAAATACCAGGCGGAATCGGTTTCCTGCCGGATCTGAGCTTGGATAGCATGTCTGCCGTTGCGTTATCGTCTCTCCTGACGTACTTGACTTCGTATCCGAGGATGCATTTGGCGATCTCATCAACTTCATCTCTGTAAGCCGCCATGACGGAGTTTCTGGCGTTCCAGGTTCCGGCTACTTGTTGTGCCACCAGGTCGGAATCTCCACAGCAAATGATGTGTTTGATCCAAATTTCCTTAGCGATGCGCAGACCGTGTAGTAGAGCCTCGTATTCTGCCATGTTGTTTGTAGCTTCGAAGTGAATCTGCAGAACGTACTGCAGTTCTTCTCCGGTAGGGGAATTCAGGGTGACTCCGGCTCCTGAGCCTTGATGCTGCTTGGATCCATCGAAGTGCATAACTCATGTTTCTGGTTCCGGCTCCAAATTTGTATCCGGAGCTTCTGTCCAATCTGCAACAAAATCTGCCAAGATCTGGGATTTGATCGCAGTCCTGGCTTTGTAGTTGATGTCGAATGCAGATAATTCAATGCCCCATTTTGCTGTCTGTCCTGTTGCGTCAGCGTTGTTGAGAATCGTTGACAGCGGAGCTTTGCTCACGACTGTTACTGGATGCTCCTGGAAGTACTGCCTCAACTTCTTGCTACCTAGGAACATGCCATAGGCTAGCTTTTGAAAGTGAGGATATCTTTGTTTGGATTCCGTCAGTACCTCGCTAATGTAGTAGACTGGCCTTTGGACTCCATACTCGTGACCTTCTTCCTGTCGCTCCACCACGATGACGAGGCTGATGACTCTGTTAGTAGCTGCCAGATAAAGGAGCATGGGCTCTGACTCTTCTGGTGTTGCTAGGATAGGCTGGGAGGTGAGTATTTCCTTCAACCCTTGAAGTGCTGCGTCCGCTGCGTCGTCCCAGACAAATTTGTCTGTTTTCTTCAGCAGCTTGTACAGAGGTGGCGCCTTCTCGCCAAGACGGCTAACAAACCTACTGATTGCTGCAACGCAACCAGTTAGTCGTTGCACATCTTTGAGACAAGTTGGCCTTTTGATGCACAAGATTGCCTTGATTTTCTCCGGGTTAACCTCAATGCCCCTGTTAGAGACGATGAAGCCAAGGAGTTTTCCGGCTGGGAGGCCAAAGATGCACTTCAGCGGATTCAACATCATCTTGTACCGTCGGAGATTCTCGAAGGTTTCTGTGAGGTCGCTGATCAAGTCGGATCCTTTCCGGGTCATGACCGCGATGTCGTCGACGTAAGCGTGTACGTTCCGACCAATTTGGTCCTTCAAGCACCGCTGCATCGTACGTTGGTAAGTGGCACCTACGTTTTTCAAACCAAAGGGCATGGTAACATAGCAGTAAGTGACGAAAGGGGTGATGAACGAGGTCGCCTTTTGGTCGGACTTCTTCATCCGGATCTGGTGATACCCGGAATATGCGTCAAGAAAACACAGAAGTTCCGCCCCTGCCGTCGAATCAATGACTTGGTCAATGTGCGGCAGGGGAAACGGATCCTTCGGACAATGCTTGTTCAAGCCGGAGTAATCGATGCACATTCTTAGTATTTCAGAATTCTTTTTGGGTACAAGGACGGGATTTGCGACCCAATCAGTATGGATAACTTCTACTACAAAACCTGCCTCTAGTAACTTTGCTAATTCCATTCCTATGGCGCGGCGCTTCTTATCTCCAAAGCGTCGCATAGCTTGCTTCATCGGTTTAGCCCCTGGATTTATGTTGAGGTAGTGCTCGGCGAGTTCCCTAGGTACTCCGGACATGTTAGAAGGCTGCCATGCGAAGATGTACATGTTAGCGCGGAGAAACTCGACGAGCGCGTCTTCCTATTTGGGGTCCATGTTGGCTCCGACCGAGACCTGCTTAGTGGTATCTCCTTCCTTGAAGTCGATCTTCTTGGTCTCTATCGCGGCCTTGAACGAGGTTTTCTGTTCGGAGATCTGCTTCTTGGTGGTATGCACCTCTGTCGGATCCACCGCGGCTCTGTAGCCTTGCAGCTCCTCTCCAGATATCACAGACTCTGCGAAGGCGGCTTCGCCTAGCTCGCACTCGTGAGCCTTCTTGTAGTCTCCGGATACGGTGATCATACCATTAGGACCCGGAATCTTGAGCTTGTTGTAGATGTAGCACGCTCTTGCGTGAAACTTGTGGTAGGTGGGCCTGCCGAAGATGACATGGTAGGAGCTCTTGAAAGGCACGACCTCAAACGTGATCATTTCTTCGCGGAAATTATTAATATCGCCGAAGGCCACGGGAAGTCTGATGCTGCCGAGGAAATTCGCCTTTTTACCCGAAACCACACCATGAAATTCAGTGGTGCTATGTTTGAGCTGTTCCTTGGTAAGGTTCATCCGCTCTAGAGTCTCCAGGTACATGATATTCAAGCTGGCTCCGCCATCCATAAGGCACTTGGAGAAATCATAGCCGTCGATGCGGGGACTCACAACCAAGGCGTAGCACTCTTTGGGCATGATGGTAGGATGATCCTGCCTATCAAACGTGCACGGAATTTCCGACCACCTGACATACTGCGGCACAGCCGGAACTGTGGCGTTCAGGATCCGGAAAGCTGATTTGCTGGCGCGGACTGTTGGGGTTCCGAGGAAGGTGTGGTACGCGCCTACACTCTTTTTGCCGAAGGGGTTGGGTTTAGCTGCGGATCCTTCCTTGGGATCCGGCGAAGCATCATCCTCATCCATCGCCTCAGAACTGTCTTCCTCTTTGTCCTTGTTCTTGCCCTTGCCTCCTTTGCCGCGTGGGCGGTGCTTCCGGGCTCGCTTGTATCCTGCTTTCGGGTCATTTTTAAGATCGTTGACCCACTTGCAGTTGCGGTTAGTGTGAGTGGACTTCCCCGTAGCCGGATCCAGATGGGCCAGGCAGGGCAAGTCTCTGTACACTTCGTAGGTTTGGGGGCGCGGGTTCCGGCAGTGGTGACTTCATCACCACGCTGCTGGCCCCTGCCGGCACCGCCTCCGCGGCCTCTTCCGCCTCCTTGACCTCCGCGTTGGAAAGCCATGGCGACCATCTCGGATCCGCCACTCTTTTGGTCATCAGGGGGATTCTTCCGCTTAGTGCCGCTGTTGTTACCGTTATCACGGTTTTTCTTCTGCTGATGCAGGGGGATTGCTGTAGCTGCGAGATCTCCGCCATCGTCGTCATCGGCGGTGATAACCCACAAGTATAGGGGATCGCAGCAGTCTTCGTGGGTAGTAAAACCCAATTTATTGATTCGACACAAGGGGAGACAAAGAATACTTGAAAGCCTTAACAGCGGAGTTGTCAATTCAGCTGCACCTGGAAACGAGACTTGCTCGCAAGAGTTTATCGATAGTAACAGTTTATAGCGAGTAGCGGTAGTGAAATAACAGCAGCGAGTAACGGAGACAGCGAGTAGTGATTATAGTAAACAGCATGATTAAAATATTGTAGGCACGGGGACGGATAACGGGCGTTGCATGGATGAGAGAAACTCATGTAACAATCAAGCGGGGCATTTGCGAGATAATAATAAAACGGTGTCCAAGTACAAAGCAATCAATAGGCATGTGTTCCAATTATAGTCGTACGTGCTCGCAATGAGAAACTTGCACAACATCTTTTGTCCTACCAGCCGGTGGCGGCCGGGCCTCAAGGGAATCTCATCGGATATTAAGGTACTCCTTTTAATAGAGTACCGGAGCAAAGCATTAACACTCCGTGAACACATGTGATCCTCACATCACTACCATCCCCTCCGGTTGTCCCGATTTCGTCACTTCGGGGCCATTGGTTCCGGACAGCGACATGTGTATACAACTTGCAGGTAAGACCATAAACAATGAATATCATGATGAAATAATAACATGTTCAGATCTGAGAGCATGGCACTCGGGCCCTAGTGACAAGCATTAAGCATAACAAGTTGCAACAATATCATCAAAGTACCATTTACGGACACTAGGCACTATGCCCTAACAATCTTATACTATTACATGACCAATCTCATCCAATCCCTACCATCCCCTTCAGCCTACAGCGGGGGAATTACTCACACATGGATGGGGGGAACATGGCTGGTCGATGGAGAGGCGTCGGTGGTGATGGTGGTGATGATCTCCTCCAATTCCCCGTCCGGCGGAGTGCCAGAACGGAGACTTCTGGCTCCCGAGACGGAGTTTCGCGATGTGGCGGCGTTCTGGAGGGTTTCTGGCGACTTCGACTTCCTCCCGTGCGTTTTTAGGTCAAAGGCAATAAGTAGTCCGAAGGAGGGCGTCGGGGGCCGACCGAGGCCGCCACACACTAGGGCCGCGCGGGCCCCTCCTGGGCCGCGCCGGCCTAGTGTGTGGGGCCCTCGGGCCCCACCGGCTTGCCCTTCGGCTCCGCCAATATTCTGGGAAAATAGGACCTTCTCGCATAAATTCCGAGGATTTTCCTGAAAGTTGGATTTCCGCACAAAAACAAGACACCAGAACAGTTCTGCTAAAAACAGCGTTAGTCCGTGTTAGTTGCATCCAAAATACACAAATTAGAGGCAAAACAATAGCAAAAGTGTTCGGGAAAGTAGATACGTTTTGGACATATCAACTCCCCTCAAGCTTAGCTTATTGCTTGTCCTCAAGCAATTTAGTTGACAACTAAGCGATAAAAGAACTTTCACGAACACATTTGCTCATATGATGTAAATATTCTCATGATATGGCAAGTACTTAAGCAGTTCATAATAAGATACATGCAAATAAAATCATCTAATAGCTATGTCAATCATGGAAAAGGTACCAACAAATTAATAATGAGCATCATGAATCATGTCTATCAGCGGGATTGCAATGTTCATAGAATGATATGATAAAGTGGTATCTCGCTTGCCCATAATTGTACAACAAAACATAAATGCTTGGGCCCCTTTGAGGTTCATGAGAAGACTGGAAGTAGAGGTTATCAAAGATAAAAGCATCAAAGTTATACCACAATTAATCACATTTTGGGACAAGCATATTATACTAAGAATGACAGTTGTGCTCTCAAGAAAGTGCTCAAAGAAAGGATGGAGACTCAATGTAAAAGTAAAAGATTGACCCTTCGCAGAGGGAAGCAGGGATTAACATGCGCTAGAGCTTTTCATTTTAAAAACAGGAGTAAAATTGTTTTGAGAGGTGTTTGTTGTTGTCAACGAATGGTAATGGGTACACCAACTACCTCGCCAACCGGACTTTCAAGAGCGGCTCCCATGAAAGACGTTATCTCTACCAGCGAAGGTAGATCATCCCTCTTCTCTTTTGTTTACACACGTATTTTAGTTTTATTATGGGTGACACTCCCCCCAACCTTTGCTTACACAAGCCATGGCTAACCGAATCCTAGGGTGCCTTCCATCAATCACATACCATGGAGGAGTGTCTATTTGCAATTTAAGTTGCTTACTGATGAATCAGGGCAAAACATGTGAAGAGAATTATTAGTAAAGTTTGATTAATCGGGGCTGGGAACCCCATTGCCAGCTCTTTTTGCAAAATTATTGGATAAGCGGATGTGCCACTAGTCCATATGAAAGTCTGTCAAGAGTAAATGACAAGGTTGAAAGTTAAACACCACATACTTCCTCATGAGCTATGAAACATTAACACAAATTGAGAAGCATTTTGAAGGTTTAAAGGTAGCGCATGAGAATTTACTTGGAATGGTTTGAAATGCCATGCATAGGTATTTATGGTGGACACTCTAGAATAACTTGGTTTTCATGTGTTTGGAAGCACGAGCAGCGTTCCCGCTGAGTACAAGTGAAGGCTAGCAATAGACTGGGAAGCGACAATCAAGAGAGCAGTAACTGTCATAATCATGCTTGCGACAAAAATAAATTACCGGAGGCATAAAAGTGATACAAGAACTCTGAGGTAAAGTAAATCATCGAGGCTTAATTGACATTTTGTTCAGTCATATGCATGCGCGAGCATGTGCCAAGTTGATTCAAGAAAATTATTCAGAGGAGGATACCACAATGTCATACCTATCTATGAATAAAGCAATGCAAGCAAATATTCATGACATGCTACTCATATTAATGAATTGGAGCTAATCATGAGAGATCATGAACTACTAGACTTTCTTAAATGACATATACCTCACATGAACCAACTAAGCATGCTCACATGGATGAGTATATGTGCAAAAATGAAAACAAATAGAGTTCATACCAGCCTCTCACCATAATCAGATCGTCGTATATCGTCATTATTGCCTTTTCACTTGTGTAGCTTGAATAATATGGAATGAAAACCACGCTCCAGCCACCGAAGACCATTGAACTCATAAAGAACTTTACAAAACCAAAGAAGAACAGCAAATATTTTTGGTGTTTTCGAATTTGAGAACAAGAATAAAAAGAAGCAAGCGAACAAAGCAAAATCTTTTTGGATTTTCTTATAGCAAACCAACGATAGCAAATAAAGCAAGATAAAAGCAAGAAACTAAAATAAACAAGTGGTGAAGAGAAACAACAGAAATATTTTTGGTATTTTTGTGTTTTAGGAAATAAACAAAGTAAGAATAAGAAAATGAAAACTAAAAGAAACACGAGAAAAGCAAGATGGCAGAAATCTGCCAAAACTTGACAGACGATACAGTAATCGATTTTAAAGAAATTCTTAAGCTGCTCAGATCGAAAAGTGTTCAACTAATGAAAGTTAGATAACAACCTGGGGAACATGCACAAAAATTGGCAGCTCAAAATAACGTTCTGGCTGTGCGCACGAATTTTTTAAGTAACAGTCCAGAATCTGTTTTCAGGCAGCACTTCCCCAAATATCATCTCCCTCTCATTGGAAAACCACTCAAAGAAACTAAACAATTATGTACAAGTATCCAGCAACCATAATATGCAAAGAATGAGTGATGCCGGTATACCTCCCCCCAAGCTTAGGCTTTTGGCCTAAGTGGAGATCAATCCCATGGTGCCCATGAAGTAGCACCTCCGTAGTACGACGAAGATGGATCATATTCCGGGTATGTGCTGGAAGAAGCACCCGGATACGTGACGGTGTAGTCGTAGGAGGGCTCGGCGTCCTCGAAGTCATGCTGCTGGTGGAAGCCTTGTATCTTCAATTGCTCATCCACCTCCTCCTTAGAGCGCGACCACGGTTTCCTGTCAATACTGAACAAATCTGGCTGCGGCAAAAGGACTTCCCTCTCTTCCCCGCCAGCAAATAAAATTCTATAGACAATATTATCTAAGCTAGAGTCAGTTGTAACAAATTGATGAATCTTCATAGCAGCAATATCGAGCCTCATAGGAGTTATTTTTACATCATTAGGGTCAAGAGGAGGCTCTAAATATGCTAAAATGCGCGATGCAATAATTCCTCCAAATATGGGCCCCTTGTTAGACAAGCGGCGAGCAACAAGAGCACCAAGATGATAAGGCGTGTTCCCAGTGAGTGCAGCAATTAAGAAACCAAGGTGATAGCTAGATATGTTACTAGTGTTCTCCATACCAAGAATGCTAGTACCAATGTAATAAGCAAAATACTTAATGGCGGGGAGTTGAATGTTTCTTATCTTGCCACGCTGAATGGTGCGACAATCATCATTGGTGATCCCTCGATAGAGCTCCAGCAATTCCTTGGGGTTGTCCTCGATCTTCCTTGCTGTACCTACAGGGGCAATACCCAATGCAGCACAAAAAATTTCCAACTTCATAGTAATAGGTTTACCATAGATCTTAAATTCTACGGTCGGGCGAAAGTGCTTATTGTTGAATTTGAAGCTCTCCACAAAGATTTTAGTGAGCGTATAGTATTGCTCACTCTCATCTCCCACATAGGTGGTTAAACCTGCCTTACCGACGAGGGTCAAGAAATCATCCAACAACCCTGCATTACTCAAAAAGTCATAACATGGGAAGGATGCAGCATTAGGGACTCCATTGTCCTCTTCGGGTGCGAAGCTTGGTGCGATGAGGTCCTCATTATAGGATGGCCTGAATCGGGTGGATGACCTAGAGGGCCTCCCCGTGCTTGTTGTCTCTCTTTCAAACACTTCTCCAAAGTTACAATTATCCATCTTCCTTTTCTGAAATTTTTCAACAAACAATATAAAATTTGATTTGGTGACATATAATTGAGGGAAACTACCATAGGAACTTGCTAGAGTACTAATCATGCATCAAAACTAGTTTCTACCACTTAGAACAAGCATGCAAGCTCACTAAACATGTTACCTACAGCAGCAAAATATTCAAGATATACTCCACCAAAGAAAATTCTACTTGGATAATCGGAGGAGTCACATACCGAAGAGCAAATGTGCCAAATCTCAGACAGAAATCTGGGCTGAGCAAAGAGATCGAGAAATCTGGAGTTCTTGAGCAAAAATGCGAGTGAGAGGAACCTGGTGTGAGTTTTTTTCGGGAGAGAGAAGAGAGTGGGAGGAAGAGATGATGAAGTTGGGCAAAGGGGGACCCACACACCAGGGTGGCGCGCCCCCCTTGCTGGCCGCGCCGGCCTGTGGGGTGCCACCTCGGGGTGCCCCACTGGTCATCCCTGTGTGCTCCCAGGTGCATTTTCGAAAAATAGGACCAACGGTATAATTTTTGTGAATTTTTGAAAATTTTGAAAAATGCACATTTCTGGGTATTAAGTTTATTATTACTGGCCAGGAAAATTTTTGAAATCTCTAATTAACTAAAGAACTTTGCAAAACAAAAGTGCTAGAGCAAGTAGAACAAGTGGAGGAAGAAAGAGATGTTGTTTACCTCCTCTATGCATATAAAAAGTATTTGTTAACAAGGTTGATCAAGTCTTGCCACCAAATAAATTTTACATAGCATAAGAAGAAATAAACCTCAAATCAATCATGTTACCTTGAATTGTATTGATATGGATCCAATCATAAGATTTATTATCCTTCTTTAGGCTCATATATAGGACAATCGATAGTTCCAACTTTGATAGTTCTCGCATTAGAAATAGTATTAACTCCACATACTTTATCAATCCTCTTGGGGAAATAGACGGTGTGCTCCCTATCATCAACATTGAAAGTAACCTTCCTT
Source organism: Lolium rigidum (assembly GCF_022539505.1). Taxonomy (NCBI): domain Eukaryota; kingdom Viridiplantae; phylum Streptophyta; class Magnoliopsida; order Poales; family Poaceae; genus Lolium; species Lolium rigidum. The sequence continues at coordinate 143,504,224 of NC_061514.1, forward strand.
TATTGCAATCAATAACAGCCCCTGCGGTGTTAAGAAAAGGTCTCCCAAGAATAATAGACATATTATCATCTACAGGCATTTCCAACACAACAAAATCAGTTAATATCAAGCAGTTATTAGTAACTTGAACAGGAACATCCTCACATATACCAACAGGAATAGCAGTAGATTTATCAGCCATTTGCAAAGATATATCAGTAGGTATCAACTTATCTAAGTAAAGTCTCTTATAAAGAGAAAAAGGCATAACACTAACACCGGCTCCCAAGTCACATAGAGCAGTTTTAACATATTTATTCTTAATAGAACAAGGAATAGTAGGTATACCCGGGTCGCCCAACTTCTTTGGAACTTTGCCATTGAAAGAGTAATTAGCAAGCATAGTGGAAATTTCCTCATTGGGGATTTTCCTTTTGGTAGTAACAATATCTTTCATATACTTTGAATAAGGAGGCAATTTAATAGCATCGAGTCAAAGGGATTTGCAAGAATAAAGGTTTCATCCAATCACAAAATTTATTATAGTGTTCTTCTTCCTTTGATTTTAGTTTCTTAGCAGGAAAAGGCATTTGCTTTTGCACCCAAGGTTCCCTTTCATTACCATGTTTCTTAGCAATAAAATCTTCTTTAGTATACTTTTTATTTTTATCTTGCTTTTCAGGTTCATCTTCAACTTCTTCGTTATCAGAAACATCATTCTTATCATTACCATTATTATTATCATGTTCATTACCACTTTCAGTTTCAACATCGGAAATAGAAATACTATTAGGATCATTAACAGTGTTCGAGAGGATTCTACAACATTTTTATGTTTCTTCTTCTTTTTCTTAGAAGGAGCACTAGGTTCAATGCGTTGAGAATCTTGTTCAATTCTTTTGGGATGCCCTTCAGGATATAGAGGATCCTGGGTAGAGACACCACCTCTAGTTGTTACTTCATAAGCATGTTTCTCTTTAGAATTATTTTTTAATAAGTCATTTTGCACTTTAGTAAGCTGATCAATTTAAGTTTGAACCATTTGAAAATGTTTAACAAGCATCTTAACATCATTGGAGGTTCTCTCCACAATATCATGCAAATTGCTAATAGCTTGAGAATTTTCCATTAGATGATTCTCTACTCTCATATTAAAATTTTCTTGCTTAACAATATAATTATCAAACTCATCTAAGCATTGCGCAGGAGGTTTTGAATACGGAATATCTTCCCTAGTAAAGCGCCGAAGGGAGTTTACCTCAATCATGGATGAAGGGGGAATTATCTCACATATATCTTCTATGGGAGGTAGATTCTTCACATCTTCAGACTTAATACCTTTCTCCTTGAGAGACTTCTTGGCTTCCCTCATATCTTCATCATTCAATTTAATTAAACCCCTCTTCTTCAATATTGGCGTTGGAATTGGTTCAGGCGTAGTCCAATCATCATGATTCCGGCCTATTTTAGCCAATAATTCTTCAGCTTCGTCTGGAGGTCTTTTCCTGAAAACACAACTAGCACAACTATCCAAATATGCCCTAGACTCAATGGTTAGTCCACTATAAAATATATCAAGTAGATCATTCTTTTCTAAATCATGTCCAGGTCGAGCTCTGATAAGAGAACAAAATCATGCCCAAGCCTCAGGCAATTTCTCTTCATCTCCCTGGTCAAATCTATAAATTTTCTGTAAAGCAACATGTTGAGCACTAGCAGGAAAGTATTTTCGAAAGGAAACATCACGGAAATCAGTTGGACTTTTAATAGAACCAGGAGGCAAATTATTATACCAAGTTTTAGCATCATCCTTTAATGAGAAAGGAAAAATTTTAGCGACAAAATAAGTACGCATCTTGACATCATCAGAAAACAAGCTACTCATAGAAGAAAGTTCAATCATGTGTGCTACAGCACTTTCTTTTTCAGTACCACAAAAGGGTGCTTTCTCTACAATAGCTATATGAGATAGATCAAGAGAAAAATCATAATCTTTATCCTTAATGCATATAGGAGATGTGGCAAATTTAGGATCAGGAGATAACTTATGTCTAACGAGTATATTGTGTGAGAAACTTTTTAATTTTACTTGCATCAGCAGTAGCATTGCATCTATTAATAAAATCATCATTAAGCTCCACATAATCTTCATCAGGATCATCACTAGAATGATCAAGTTCGGGTGAATTAACAGGTGTAGTAGCATTAGGAGTTTCGAGTATTTTCAATTTGTCTAGACCTAGCAATTGTAGCATCTAGAAAGGATCCCAATGAACCACTATCATCAAGCACGAGAGAAACATTATCAATATTATGAGAGTTTTCAGATTCAGCAGAAGTACCAAGCAAGTGAAGCTTGTGGCGGTGAAACAAGTCGACTTATCACAGATGGTGAATCAAGAGTAGCAGAGGTACTCAGAGTTGTACCTTTTCTTGTAGTGGATGGTAATATGGCGACTTTAGGATCGCGAGTTTTACCCATGATGGAGAATTTGTAGCGAACAATATCAATCCAAGTGAACTTCCAAATAAATCTTCGATCCCCGGCAACGGCGCCAGAAAACAGTCTTGATAACCCACAAGTATAGGGGATCGCAGCAGTCTTCGTGGGTAGTAAAACCCAATTTATTGATTCGACACAAGGGGAGACAAAGAATACTTGAAAGCCTTAACAGTCGGAGTTGTCAATTCAGCTGCACACTGGAAACAGACTTGCTCGCAAGAGTTTATCGATAGTAACAGTTTTATAGCGATAGCAGTAGTGAAATAACAGCAGCGAGTAACGAGAGACAGCAGTAGTGATTATAGTAAACAAGCATGATTAAAATACCGTAGGCACGGGGACGGATAACGGGCGTTGCATGGATGAGAGAAACTCATGTAACAATCAAGCAGGGCATTTGCGGATAATAATAAAACGGTGTCCAAGTACAAAGCAATCAATAGGCATGTGTTCCAATTATAGTCGTACGTGCTCGCAATGAGAAACTTGCACAACATCTTTTGTCCTACCAGCCGGTGGCAGCCGGGCCTCAAGGGAATCTATCGGATATTAAGGTACTCCTTTTAATAGAGTACCGGAGCAAAGCATTAACACTCCGTGAACACATGTGATCCTCACATCACTACCATCCCCTCCGGTTGTCCCGATTTCCGTCACTTCGGGGCCATTGGTTCCGGACAACGACATGTGTATACAACTTGCGAGTAAGACCATAAACAATGAATATCATGATGAAATAATAACATGTTCAGATCTGAGATCATGGCACTCGGGCCCTAGTGACAAGCATTAAGCATAACAAGTTGCAACAATATCATCAAAGTACCAATTACGGACACTAGGCACTATGCCCTAACAATCTTATACTATTACATGACCAATCTCATCCAATCCCTACCATCCCCTTCAGCCTACAGCGGGGGAATTACTCACACATGGATGGGGGAAACATGGCTGGTCGATGGAGAGGCGTCGGTGGTGATGGTGGCGATGATCTCCTCCAATTCCCCGTCCCGGCGAGTGCCAGAACGGAGACTTCTGGCTCCCGAGACGGAGTTTCGCGATGTGGCGGCGTTCCGGAGGGTTTCGGCGACTTCGACTTCCTCCCGTGCGTTTTAGGTCGAAGGCAATAAGTAGTACGAAGGAGGGCGTCGGGGGCCGACCGAGGCCGCCACACACTAGGGCCACGCGGGCCCCTCCCGGGCCGCGCCGGCCTAGTGTGTGGGGCCCTCGGGCCCCCACCTGGCTCGCCCTTACGGCTCCGCCAATATTCGGGAAAATAGGACCTTCTGCATAAATTCCGAGGATTTTCCCTGAAAGTTGGATTTCTGCACAAAAACGAGACACCATAACAGTTCTGCTGAAAACAGCGTTAGTCCGTGTTAGTTGCATCCAAAATACACAAATTAGAGGCAAAACAATAGCAAAAGTGTTCGGGAAAGTAGATACGTTTTGGACGTATCAGGCGGCAGTGTGATCGCTGGCAATGGTGATCATGTCGTCCAAAGTCAGTTTATTTGCGTTGACCAAGCAAGTAAGATTGTGCCGCAGCAGTCCTCCTCTCTGCAATCCACCGATGAAGGCGTGCATGGTTGTGCGATTATCTACATTTTTGCACTCATTCCTGGTTGCCAGCCATCTTGTGAGGAAGTTTCTCGATGTTTCTCCCTTCTTCTGGATACATGCCTGCAAGTCACTTGTCGTGGCAGGTCTCTTGTAGGTACCCCTGAAGTGCTTTTCGAAGGCGGTCTTCAGGTCGAACCAGCAAAAGATGGAGTTCTTCTCGAGGTCGCTGAGCCAGATCCGGGCTCGACCTACAAGGTACAACTGAAGCATGCGGCAAGCAATGTTGGGGGTTCCTCCGGTGAAGCTCACTGCAATGTAGTAATCTTCGATCCAGGTATCCGGCCTTTCCGTGCCATCATAGTTCTTCAGGTTTCCGGGTAGCTTGAGGTTCATCCTTGGCTTTGGTTCCTCTCGAATCATCCTGCCAAAGCACTTTGGGCCGATGTATTCGGTTTTGTATTCATTGAGACGTTCCCGCGCGTCACGCGAGCCGTTGCGGGGGGATTTTGATCAAGAGCGAGATCTCCGACCGCCGCCTCCGCCTCCACCACTAGGTGGTGGTGAGGGAGACCTGCGAGGTGGCCGATGCGACCTTTTGCTTCCGCCTTCTGATTCGCCCCGCCCTTCGCGATGCTGACTCCGGCTTCGATGGCTGCCTTCACCATGGTGCTGGCTGCCTTCGTCGTTCCGGCTTCTACGAGGTTCCGGGTCACGCTCCTCGTTCCGACTCCTCCTAGGCTCAGGCTGACGAGCAGTGTTCCAGCTTCGGCGAGGTTCTGGCATACGCTCCCTGTTCTCATTTATCGGAGGAGGCACGTTGTCGCGGATATTGATTCCATCAGGCCCATGGGGTCTGATGTTTCCGGCTGGACTACGGCGGCGAGGGAGTGGAGGACGCGGATACCCCTTGGGCGGAGGTGAGGGGTTAAGGTACTTGTCCCTACCAGAGTACATTGCATCCTTTCCCTTTTTCGGATCTGACGGATGCGTCTTTGATGGTACAGGGATTGGATTTGGGTGTTCTCTGGTTTTCCTTCTGTGTTCCGAGGATCCGGTTCACGATTCATCATCGCGATGGCGATTGTCGTAGGCGTCCTTCTGCGCGGTAGAGATGCAATGATCCGGGTTGGATTCTGTCAACACCCGGATTTTTAAGTCCACATGCCTATTATGTCATTCATCGCAATCCCAGGAATATTGTTGTTGCGAGACATAACAGTCGAGTATCATAGTCATCATTCATTACAAACCATACTTGTCTTACAAATTCAGATCACATGATCCATATTACACAAATAGTTGATCTATTGATCAACGAACACAAAGTTCATAGCGGAAGCGTAAATAAAAGGGACTCTCTAGTCCACAGGCCAACGCTTGACGTCGGAAGACTCCTAGTTGTCGTAGGCGTCCTGCTGGTCATCACCTTGGTAGTTCTGGCCATTTGAATAGCCAGGGACACAGCCGTGAGTACTTTAAGTACTCGCAAACTAATACTAATGTAAGTACTAACATTTCTAGTAAGGGGGTGCTAAGATCTAGTTTCTTTTGCATAAAACCAATTTTAGTTCACAAGTATTTGATAAAGACTCTTTCATGTGCTAACTAACTCAAGTGGGAACATTAGTGTCATTCCCACAACTCAGTTGTGATTCCATTCAGTTCAATTCAATTCACCATTCACTTCATCCACATTTTCAAGAATCTGACACCGGAAATTGTATGGCCTTTCCAACCATCCATAACCGTGGACACGACTATTCGAATAGGTTTACACTCTGCAGAGGTTGCACACTTGTGCCACAACATTTGATTTCATCCGTCGAGGATAACCCCGAATCATCGTAACTCAGTACGCGGATCATCAACCATAACCTTTCACTTACAAACCCTAGTATAGGCACCTCTCCCCATGAGCTTGGCCTCCCAGTGAAGACCAACTGTCAACCTGGGAACTGCACAGGGCTTGGCCGTACAATTCACCTCAATTCACATCATTTCTCATACAACGGAGGCAGCCTCGGCATAACCCCTATGATGCTTGTTCAGAGGGAACCCATACTAAGATGTATAAACTTCCAGTTAAGCCCTACCCATAAGCAGGTATTGTGGGGGTACTCAGAAATTGGAAAGGTATCGCATCCAAACCAATACTACCTCCATCCCAAGGAATAAGGCGCACACGTATTTCAAGGCGAACTTTGACCATACAAATTGAGCAAAAAAATCTTGGTTATATTATATGTAATTAGTATCGTTGGATTCGTATTGAAAAACACTTTCTAATGATGTTAATTTCATACAAACAATCTTTATATATTTAAAGTATTTCTTAGTCAAACGAAAAACACGTAAATCGAGGACGCCTTATTCCTTGAATCGGAGGTAGTATCAGTTTTAGTCAAAATTCACCATATCATTCAAGTCATATTCACCTTCAAAGATCTTTCAATAGAATGACTCATCATTCTAAAGTTTTCAAATTCATTTCAAGCCACATGTTCCCATCTAGAGTAGTCAATTTTAGGTATTAGCACTAGCACTAATCATGAGGGGTGCTATCTTGCTTGGCCATCTTTGAGACTAACTTTGCTACTTTAATAACACTCTAAACTTAGACCAAAGTTAACTATAAAAGTAACTTCTTCATAAATCAAGTAAAAACTTGTAACGTAAAAACTTGGGATGGGATCATGGTAAGTAAGGTAAGACTAATGGTGCCTTGCCCCAAAGGGCTTTGCACTTGCAAGAATATTAGCTTGCCTTGGTGGGGGTAGTGATCAAAGTTCTCTTCCTCGTCTTCTTGGTAGAAGCCTTCCTCCTCTTGGTATTCTCCGGTACTAGCATCTAAAAACGAATACGAGATACAATCACCCAACAAGGTTCAAGAGCTATACTAAGCATACCATGGCTTCACACAAACTATTCTATTATCATGGCACACATAACATATTAGTTGCATTTGGTTTTCTTGCTTTAAGAAAAATAATTTCCTCTCATTACATATGTAAATGATAGTTTCCATTTAGTTCTTTTAGGAAATAATTTCCTCTCATTGAATCTTCTTAAGATTTAATTTCCTCAAACAATCATGCATGAAATCATGTTGACCTAAGTCAACCATTCATCATCATCATTTGGGAAAATGATTTAAATGAGGTAGAATATCTCATACCATTTGACAATACCAATCATGATTTAATATCACCAAGTAATTTCATGTGAGAGTATTTAGACCAGGGTCACAACTTCATATGAAAGTACTTGGGACAAGATTTAAATGAAGCAAAACACTTCATATGATTTACATAATAGTTTTGGACAATATCATTTGACTAAAATAGCCATATAGTCCTTTATTTAAACTAGGACATGATCACTCAAAGTAACCACACCATATTTTTGCAGAAATAATTAGTGTAAGTGAAATGTGAGCTATGAGAGTTGAAATCAACTTAATATTATTTTTGGTTGATTTTTAATAATTATTTGAATGTGCAAAAGTCCCTGCTTATTCTTTTTGTCACATTATTTCTACAAAGAAACTCACAGTGAGACCAGTGCGGTTGTGTAGATATTTATCTTAGCTTTCCAACAATATAAAATTCATCAAATTTGGTTAAGCAAATTTGAATCTATTGAATTTTGAAAACAGGGTCAGTATTGATTTTGAATTAATCTGGAAATTCGAATTTGAACTGAAACGGGCCGGCGGGAAAACTAACGGGCCAAAATCATTTAAACAGACCCAGCCTAGCCCACCACGCGTCCACGCACGCGTGGGCTGTCTGACGGTGGGGCCTGCCTGTCAGCGGCTCATCTAACCCGAATCGGTACGGGGCGTGTGGAGCGTTGGATTAGATGGCGCTCTAACGGCTCTGGGTCGTCGTCGTCGCCGGCGAGAAGCTCTCACTGGCGCGGCGACGCTAGGGGGTCGGAGAGCTCACCGTGGCTCCAGCGATGGTGGGCAGTATGCTCGACGAAGCGGTAGACGACGGCGAGGCTCCTGGTACCAGCGGCTTATCCTGGGGCGGCTCCAAATGGCGGTGAGCTTCCGCGGCGGCGCACGGCAGTGAGGTAGAAATTGAGCGGTGGCGGTGGCTAATCGAGACAGTGGAGTAGCTCAGGCGATCGAGGGAGAAGAGGTGAGGGTGCTGGTGTGCAGAGATCAACGAACGGGGGCTTCCTTTTATAGGCGCGGAAGTGGCCATGGGTGCTACAGCAAACTCGACATGTGCGCGGCTTCTCCGGCGATCTATCGAGCTAGGCGAGGGCGCGGCGGTGTTCAGTGCGTCATGGCGGTCCTCTGGGTGGCGACAGGTAGCTTAGGCGGTGCCTAACTTGGTCGGGGTGCTGCGAGGTCTGGCGCGGCAACAGCGGGATTTCGTCACCATCTCCGGCGGCGGCGGGCACGGGTCGTGGTCGCGAGGTTGTCTGGCAGCTTCGTGGTGGCGCGGTGGTGCTCAACCTGCAGAGAGGGGGTCCAGGGGCTGCGCGAGGTGGCGAGGCGACAGGTGGCCAGGGCGTGTCTGTGGCGTGCGCGTGCGACGGCGTCGGCATGTCCTGGCCGTCCGGGGCGCGAGCTGGTCCGGCGACTGTCGGCCTCCTCCTCGACAATTGTTGGCGTAGGCAGGTGTAGGGGAGTGAGGTGGAGCTCAATGGCACGGTGGCCAGGGTTGGGGAAGGAAAGGAGAGAGGGGTGGTGTCCATGTGGAACATGGCCGGCATGGCCATGTCCATGCCATGCTAGGCCCTTCTCCTAGGGTTTCTATGCTGGTGTGAGAGAGAGAGGGGACCAGTGGACAGGGTAGAGGTCAAGTGGTGGAGTTAGGGTTAGGCAAACACTATTTAGAATAGTGTTAGGATTTGATCATAATTGCAAATTCAAATTTGTGCCAAATTTGATCTATGCAATGTGGTTCCAAAATTTGAAAATGGGTGGTGTGTTTGGTTGCAAATGACCAGAGGCACTCAAAGGTGGTGGTGGAACTTCAAAAATAAAAGAATTGCCAAATTTGCAAAGTGTGAGATTGTTGAAATTGTTAAAAAGTCTCAACTTTGCATGAGCATAGTTTTTTATCCAAGATGAATTTGATATGGTGGTCTTTACCAAAGTTGTTCACCTTGATGTGTACTTGGATGTGGTGCAAAGAATTGGATTTGTTTGGTTTGAAAAACTTGAAATCCAGGGGCTCAAAGTAGTGACCAGATTGTAAATGGCAGGATTGACCATTATTCTATGTGATCACAAATTGAGTGTAAATTTGATTTGATTTGAGTTTCTTTGATTTCAAAAGTTGTAATAAGTGTTTAGTTACATATTACAACTAATGGTGAAAGTCAAAATGGTCTAGGGTAAAGATTTCCAAAAATGGCATAAGCCATATGTGAGGGTTTTAGGTTTTTTTCTTATTTGATTTCTTTTCTTTTTATTTGATTTGATTTGTGATCTTCTCTTGATCCATTTAGGTTTTTAGGGTTTAGTACATAAACACATAAGCACTCATCATGGCATATCAGACAAAAATGCACAAGTCCTATGCATAGCACTATATGCAAATAAAAGTTTTTGTTGGTTCTAAATTTTGGATCTTTGAAATTCTTCTTCTTCCTTTCTTTGAAATTTGGGATGTTACAGATTCCAACATGCGCGAAGTATCTGCCTTGCTCTGCTGCTTCATTGCTGAAGCAACGAGCGTACGGACGTAGTCGATGTCAATTTCCTCGGTCTTTTTCTTCAAGATCTCCGCAGCCTTCTTCATATTATCTTTTGGAGTGGCGAACGGCTGTTGCTCAGTCGGAGTTGCGAAGGTGATCTTGCGGGGAGCTACAGCTTCTCGCCTGATCCTATCAGCCTCCTGCTGAGCCTCAGTGATCTTGTCCTCCCAATGCTTCCGAAGTTGCTTGACCTTCGCCAGTGACTCGTCCACCTGATGTTCTCGTTGGAGAAAATTGTCTACGGAGTTCACGGCCTCCTTCCTCTCTTCAAGCATTGTTGTTGCGGTGGTGGCAAACTTTTTGGCTGTGGCCAGCATCTCCTGCCTTTTGGCTTCTAGGGCTTCCGCATTTGCTGCGTCTTCGGGAGTTATGGGCTTGTTGAGGACATCCGAGTGTGCAATTGCCTCCATGCCTGCCTGCTCAACCAGTTCTTCTGGGGACAGGACTTCCTTATGCGGACGTTCCCGTGAGAGCGGAGATCCTGCATGGGATGGCTGTGGGTCGGAGTGGGTATTTTCATCCTCTGATTCCCGTTGCTCCAGCGCCGCCAAGGTTGCGAGAACCTGCTTAGGTTGGGCGGATTCAACTTCAGGGTGATCACCGCCTCCGAATTCCTTCAGCTTGCGATCGAATTCTTCAGTATCCATGGAGGAAGTATCTCCGGAGATTGGGCTTAGGTTGCCCAGGATTGATTCTTCACCCGGAGCGTTGCTTTCTCCGACAGCCTCCTGCTGATCCGGAGCAGCGCTGTTTTCCGGTGCCTCAACCTGCATGGGACCGGCTCCGGCTTCTTGAGGGGCGGCTCCTGCGGTATGGGCTAAGAAGTGCACAAAGTGACACCTTTGATTCTCTAACACCTGGGAAACCCAGGCGGATCTGCATTGGTCTTCCACCTTTATTTCCTGCTCAGGGGCGGATTGGGTGGGCTTTGATTTTTTCAGATCTAAGGCGGAATCTTCCTTAGGAAGTTCCAGCATCTCAGATCGGATCTTCGCGACTGCGTCCTGCTCAGCGGCGGTCGCGCCAGCGTTACTTACCAGGGCGTTTCCGTCGGAATCGACGGTTTCGTCAATGAAGATGTGTATGCCGCTAACTGGGACGATGGAGAGCTTGACGGGGTTGGTCTTAGCCGGAATCCAGCACTCGTCCGGAGGGACGATCGGAAGGTTTCCGGCGTAAAGGACGCGCCCCACAGCGATGGTGTCGTCGAAGCTTCCCATGGTGGAACCCTCCCGGTTCCGGCCTCCAGACGCCGCTAGCCCCACGGTGGGCGCCAACTGTCGTTGCCTATTCGACGGTATCCCGGAGGAGGGATCCTCACGAGAGGGAGAAGAAGTAGGGGCCATAGGGCGGAGTGCACACGGGACGGTGGTACGCGATTTACCTAGCTTCGGAACACCTGCACGATGACAGGGCCTACCGCTGCTTGTCTGGAATTATCTGGGCGCTTTCGCGTTGTTACAATGAGTTGTGGTTGTGCCTCTAGGGCTCCCGGGATCCGGCTTATAAAGGCGCACGGATCTAGGGTTTACATGGAGAGTCCTAGCCGGAATACAAGTTGCCTAACTACGATACAATATCTTGCCGTGTACGTCAAGGATCCGCCTTCCATCAGGACCGTTCTGGATCCGGATACTTCATGGGCCTCCACGGATCCGGCCTCCTTCGTAGGTCGGTTGGGATCCGGCTTCCTCGTTCCTCGGGCTGGACTTCATCCTTCAGGATCTACGAGCAATCGGGCCGCCTCGATGGGCCACATGCCACATCACCATCCGTGGGCCACCCGGGCTTGCCGGATCTAGGCCATGCCGTTGATATACCCATAAAGTATACCCACAACACCTTGTGATAGCCATCGTGCTTGAAGTTATATATATCTTGCTATCACACAAGTTGCTTGTTTTGATTAGCATAAGTTGTTGGTAGACATAGGTGAACCATTGCTTAGAATAAGTTGTTGGTGCATGATGACCCACAAGTATAGGGGATCGTAACAGTCTTCGCGGGAAGTAAAACCCAATTTATTGATTCGACACAAGGGTAGACAAAGAATACTTGTAAGCCTTAACAGCGGAGTTGTCAATTCAGCCGCACTGGAAACAGACTTGCTCGCAAGAGTTTATCGAGTAGTAACAGTTTTATAGCGATAGCGGTAGCAGTAGTGAAATAACGAGCAGCAGAGTAACAAAGACAGCAGTAGTGATTATAGTAAACAACAGGATTAAAATACTCGTAGGCACGAGGGATGGATGAACGGGCGTTGCATTGATGAGAGAAACTCATGTAACAATCAAGCGGGGCATTTGCGGATAATAATAAAACGGTATCCAAGTACTAATCAATCAATAGGCATGTGTTCCATATTTAGTCGTACGTGCTCGCAATGAGAAACTTGCACAACATCTTTTGTCCTACCAGCCGGTGGCACCGGGCCTCTAGGGAATCTACCGGAAATTAAGGCACTCCTTTTAATAGAGCACCGGAGCAAAGCATTAACACTCCGTGAACACATGTGATCCTCATATCACCGCCTTCCCTTCGGTTGTCCCAATTTCGTCACTTTGGGGCCTCGAGTTCGGACAACAATACGTGTATACAACTTGCGGTAAGATCATAAAGCAATGAATATCATCATGAATTGATAACATGTTCAGATCTGAGATCATGGCACTCGGGCCCTAGTGACAACCATTAAGCATAACAAGTTGCAACAATATCATAAAAGTACCAATTACGGACACTAGGCACTATGCCCTAACAATCTTATGCTATTACATGACCAATCTCATCCAATCCCTACCATCCCCTTCAGCCTACAACGGGGGAATTACTCACACATGGATGGGGAAAACATGGCTGGTCGATGGAGAGGCGTCGGTGGTGATGATGGCGATGATCTCCTCCAATTCCCCGTCCCGGCGGAGTGCCAGAACGGAGTTTCTGGTCCCGAGACGGAGTTTCGCGACAGTGGCAGCGTACTGGATGGTTTCTGGCGATTCCTTCTAACTCCCCGTGCGTTTTTAGATCGAAGGCGTTAAGTAGTCCAAAGGAGGGCGTCGGAGGCCGGCCGAGGGGGCCACACGCTAGGGCCGCGCGCCCCCCTCCTGGGCCGCGCCGGCCTAGTGTGTGGGGCCCTCGGGCCTCCACACGGCTTGCCCTTCGGCTCCGTCAATCTTCCGGAAAAATAAGACCTTTCGCATAAATTTCGAGGATTTTCCCGAAAGTTGGATTTCCGCACAAAAACGAGACACCGAGCAATTTCGCCGAAAACAGCGTTAGTCCGTGTTAGTTGTATCCAAAATACACAAATTCGAGGCAAAACAATAGCAAAAGTGTTCGGGAAAGTAGATACGTTTTGGACGTATCAGTGCACATAGGTGAACCATAGTATATAGGCTTTGGGCTTGACAAAGTAAACGCTAGTTTTATTCCGCATTTGTTAAGCCCATCTCGTAAAAGTTTTAAAACGCCTATTCACCCCCCCCCCCTCTAGGCGACATTTGTGTCCTTTCAACAGCTGCGTCGAGCGTGGCATGCCGCCGCTGCCGCTGCCGCCGGCCTGGTCGTTGTGCGCCATCGCGTTCGCGTGCGGGTGGGCGGTGGTTCTGGCGGAGGTTGAGGACGGCGGCGGCTAGGGATGGACGGCGGGGAAAAGAGAGGAGTGCGCGCCGGTGTGGTTTTAAGGAAGGCGACGGACGCGCATTGAAGGCGCGTGGGTAAGGTAGGTGGACGCCGCATGGACAGTCGCCGCCCTCGCCGTTTTGGTTTCCGTGCGGGAGACCATTAACGCTGATGACCAACCTCCCCGCGTCGTTTCCGATGCGAACCGCCGCGTCCCCTCGCTGACAAGGCACCCCACCCATGAAAACCGTCGTTCCGCGAGGCGCCGGCGCGCCCGATTCACGCCCTTGGTGAAGGGGCCAGCACGGGGTTGCCGGCGATTCTATTGGGCTCGAAAATTAGCCGACACCGTTTGGAGCGCGCTGGTACGAGCCCATTTTCGCCCCCGACCCCCAAATTGCTATCGGGACCGCTATCGGGGGAGCCGGTGGAGATGCTCTAACGCACTGACCCCGAATCGGATGCATGCACCACCAAACATGCCCTAAACACATCGTCTTGTAAGTTGTGCGTGCCGTATAATTTAGGGGAGACATGATGAGCCACGAGTCAAAACCCCTCAGTCCCAATGTTCCTTCTATTTTCATTCTTTTTCCCCTTGCGCGCTGATCATTATTGATATCTAATTTGGAGAAAAATGTGCTGCTGTAACACGCAGTGCATCATCTAGTTAAATTAAAGTAATTAATGGCCAGATGATTCTATTTTTATGGGATTTTCTAGACTATTTCTCTTTCTTTGGTAGCCTAACATGTATTTTAATATACTGTACATAATAGAATATAATAGATTAACGATGCATGCTATACCTGCCCTATGTTAATCTTTTAGATAAAAGAAAAAGTGGTGCGGGGAAGAGACTGCAGCGGGAATGGGAGTGTATGCCAAACGCACATATGTCCTAAGCGAAATTCATGAGAAAATATGTACTCAAACTCAAACCGTATAGATAACATAAGAGTTGTAGCAAATCAACCTAAACTAAAAAAAAAATTACATATATACTATTGCCAGCGCTAAGGACAACACAAGTAACATACAAAACAAGTGCCTCATGTCACACAATCTCAACGTCCCAGCAACAACTGAGACACGGTTTATGTCGGATAGATCAGTCCCCAGAGCAATGGTCTCTTTCGTAGTCTCTTTCATCTCGTGCTTCAGTCTCTTCTTTCTCCATAGGTGTTTCAAGAAATTACTGTTCCTACCACCGTGAAGGTAGCTGCTAGCTAGGAACATCACATTTTCACTATCCGGGACAAAATAAAACAACCCCGCTTGCAAACGTCGCTCTTTGTACTTAGTAAGTGCATTATCTAACGTGTCAGCTAGTCTATCAATGGTTTCAATATTTTCCTGATAGGCCGCCCATGAAGTGGCATCGTACGCACTAATACCCAGGGCATGCCTCCACCTCTCAGTACGAAGCTCTTTTTCATGCCACAGTGATGTTGATTTAAGTATGACTCTTGGTTTAGCCAATGTTCTGGTGCCATACTCATCACGGGTACATATCCTGAACATCTTCTTTGGTTGTCGAATGATGACCTTGCCTTTTCCGAAAACTAAGGACCCAACCTTCTGCTTGAAGATAAATAAATACATCTTCAATGGATTCAGGCGTTTCATCCTGATTATGAAATATATGTGACATAAACATTAAAAATCAACGACCAAGATCTTTCAAAAAATTAAAAAGAACTAGTCATTCGCCTTCTCAGGAAAGGTAGGTCGTAGTCGTTTAAGGTAAAAAAAGGCCAAAGTTTTAAACCCGTCTTAGAGTCAAATTCTAGAGTTTCTACCACCGTCGTTGTTTGAAATATGATAACAAGAATTTAGATTATACTCGGTGAAAGAGCATGTCAATGTCCCTAAAACATCAAATTTCGCCACCCCACCTTCTGCCACAGCGCCACCAGGTCCATCTCCAGCGACGCGCCCCTCTGCCATGGTTACGGCCCGCACAGCCCAAACCGGGCCCAGATCGGGCCTGGTCAGCGTCGCAGCAAGCCGCATCCACGCCGGAGGGGCGGCTGCCACCATCTGCTCCACCCCTCCCTCCGCCAACCGCCAGCAGCACTGCCGCCGGGATTCTCCTCTGCTGCGACCGCCACATCCGGAACCGCATCGCCGCCGGGCCGCTGTATCTCTCCGCGAGCTCCAGCAAGAAAACTTCGGTCGCCGCCGGCACCGCCCGAGCTTTTCTCGGCGGTTCGCGCCGACGGCGGCGAGGGGGAGGGGCAGCGGGGTAAGTGGTGTGCCGCCCGTGTCGCCAGAGGAGGCGACGCGGGGGCAGAAGGTCTCTCAGATGTGGTTTGTATCTCCGATGAACAGAGGGATTACAATTACTACTACGCTGGAGTAATATACATGTAAGAACTTAACCCGGTAGATGCGTTCGTACCTGCTGCCGTCGGAAATACTTCTAGCTTGCATCTCCATCTCCATGAGTAGAATCGCAGATTCGAACCGGCTATTTGGTGCCGAAAGCGCGCTTGTGATCTTCAGATGCCAGAGTATATAAAGACGAGGGCGTAGAATAACTTGGTTCGGAACCGGAACTCTTTTCTGGGGGTGGCAAACGTCCGGGACTCTTTTTTTTTGAGAGAGAGAGAATAGCCAATAGTATATACCACTAGTTGAAATCAAGAGTTTCAAAATACCATTACAAAATTTTTTTTTTTTTTTTTTGAACAGGGATAGGCCCCGAAGGGCCTGGATACTGCATTAAACATAAAGCGGTGTGGTACAGAATACATAAGGAACCTCCAAGAACAGCACATTTTGGACCGGAGTCCCTACCTTTACAGAATAGACCCTCGAACAAATAGAAGAAAAAGCAATCGGGTGCTCCTACACCGCCAACGATCACAGGACTCAAGCGACGGCCGTCGCCACCAATGACCGGGGACTAGACCACTTGGTGCAGTGAAGAGGATGAGCTCCGCCGTGAGTCCACCATAGGGCCTCCGATGGAGGTTGGAGAAAACCTGACGCAACACCAGCGCCAGGCTCTGGAGTTGCTGCCCCGGCTGCCAATCTTGGACCGCCGAGGATGAACTCCAAACAGCCGCAGTATCACGAACTCCCCAGCCTCCCCCAACACCGCAGAACACTTCAGCTAGCTTACTCTTCTCCTCGCCTCCACGGCCGGCCGTAAGAGAGAGCGAGATCCGCGAACTCCAGATAGCGAGAAGACCGATGAACCGCTTATTGAAGAAGACCTCACCGGGTCCGCAAACCACGCCTTGCTTCCACCTTGGAAACCTCGACGCCGTGCATCGCCGGCGACCGCCCGATGCCGCGGAGAAGCACCAAGGCACAACTAGCCTCCGGAAGACGGGGAAGACGGCCTTATTGGGGAGATGCCTAGCTCCATCATCCTCCCGAGCCACGGCTCTAGCCACCGGAGCTGAGCCGCGAGGACGCCGGAGCACCGGGCGCACTGCATCCGGCCGATGAGATCCGACGACCTACTCCCAATCTCCACTAAGGGTAAACCTACACTAAAACAGGCCCTAATACTACTACCGGCGCCCTTCCTTTGCCTACTCCAGCCAGCATCGCCGGCGAGAGTGGCTCCGGTCCGGCCCGGCTGTGCAGAGGAGAGAACCAGACGAGAGCTTTTCGAGAGAGACCGAGAGAGAAGGAGAAGGGGGGCTCCATTACAAAAATCAAATTTGCCAAAATACCACTACAATCTTAGTTTTTATAGCCAAAATAGCATTACCGTGAGATGTCAAACGTTTTCCGTTAATCAAACTGTGAGACCGAACTCCTGCCATGGTAGTCGCTGGCGTTCAGGAAGCTGCTCCATAGATCGTTTGCAAATTTCATAAGGTTTATTAGTTTTCCATTCGCAAAAAAAAAGGTTTATTAGTTTCCATGCACGCACAAAGAATGCGTCGATGCAATTTTCTTCTATTGATGGTGTGAGAGAATTTCAATTTGGCTCATACATTCTGTTGTTTTTGCTCTTATAATTTTACGGACATGATGTTGTAATAATGCTGCTGAAATTTAATGGAAATGCTACCGTTAAGATGTTGTCGAAGATGCTGCTGTCAATATGCAGTAATCTTGTCGAAAATCTAGCTGATATCTAGTTAAAAAGCTGTTGAAATGAGTGGACATGAGAGAGTTGTGGCGTGTGAAGAGGCAAGGGCGTACCCGTCTTTTTGTGCCAGTATTAGGCTCAGTTAGTGCATAGTGGCATTTTGGAATGAAAAGCTAGAATGTAGTGGTATTTTGGCAAGCTTAGTTTATTAAGTGGTATTTTGGAACTCTTGGTTTCAACTAGTGGTATACTGGCTATTCTCTCTTTTTTTTAACAATCAAAGAGTAAAATGCATGCTCGGTCCCTAAGCTCGTCGGGCACACCCAGGACGGTCCCTCAGCTCACGAAACGCTCCAACGCGGTCCCTAAGAAGAATGTCAATTTTATGCACGGATACACATATGGTACCCCCATCGCATGATCAGGCTATGAGTATGTTTTTAATGCCCGGGTTTCTACTCATTAAGTCATTGGTATGGCACAAGTATAATCTTGTAACGCGGATATATTCCGACGTCTCCCAAACTGGCACGAGAAAACGTGTGCCCCAAACACTCGATCCGGCGCTGTTTGGGAACGCTTTGAGGAGGCGGTTGAAGATGATCTAATGTTTGTGCGTTCAGTTTCGGTTTCATCCGTTTGGTTCTCAAGTCCACGCTGCCCATTTTACTCAATGGCTCCAGGCTCCAGCCCATGCGCTTGCCCTTCCCATTTTTGCATTTTTCCATCTCTTCCACTTTTTTGGCCTGCTCCTTTATAGTCAATTAATCGCTCGCATATGATTTCCCTGCGACAACCATGACAGAAGTGGAAGAAACCTCCTAATGGGCGAGATGCCCAAAAACGACGATCTGCAGCGATGATGTGCCTCCCTTCGGCGAGAGTTTTGGTGCCGATGCCACCATCCAAGCTCCGTTGAGCACGCCATCGTGGGATCCCGCCGCTGCCATGAGTCCATGAGACTCGCTACCACCGTGGCTTTTTCTGGTGGTAATCATAAGGTAAGTTGTGTGGTTCTCAGACACAAGTTGTTGCAATTGACTTTGGTCTTTGGGGGTTCTTCAGATAAAACATGAGTTTTTTTTTTTGCTTCCACCGAGTTTTTTTTCCTTTTCTTAAATTGGTGATAGACAATTGAAATACGTGATAGACACTTTTCCCGCATCCAGCCCAAATGTGATTTATCTTGCTCCTATTGGATATGTAATTAGTTGCCTCAATGCTTGGTTCTGGCTGATCAAAATTCACACTTAGTACTGCATGCGCTTTACATACCAAATTTCTTATGAGCAGGACTGATCTGATAGAAGATGATATTCCACATTTATCAGCAAAATCCGAAATAGACACGTGTCCTTGATTTTGTTTGATTTTAATACAGTATTCGTTAGTTCTTTGTCCGGTTATATTTTCCAAGATTACTCACTCTAGAAGGCGTTCCTTTCTTCCAGGCATAAGGAAACAGGGAATATTACTATAGGCCTGCTCCATCAGTTCTCTAGATATTTTGTTAGAAGGTTGTATGTGCTGTATTGAAGACTCATTCCTTTTGTTTTTCAGAATTTCTTGCAGCTCATAAAATTATTGGTTTCTAAAGGCTCGAAGTGTATTTTCCCACATCTGCTGCAATATATGTGTGCGTGCAACAGCTGTATGCATCGTAATATGGCTGTAAGGGGCCAAATATTTGATCCTTTCGTCACAGCTTAATAATCCGTACCTTTTCTTCTAATTACTGAAATGCAACTCCATGCTGATTATGTATGCTTCTTAATATATGCAGTAACATCTGCAGTAACCTCTTGATGATTTTTTGCCATAGCTTAATAACTCGGCACCCTTTCTTCAAATTGGAATGCAGCTCAAAGTATTATATCAGTATAATTGTGTTATTTTCTTAATTGATTGCATGTAACTTTTGCCAGATTTCTTGGTTCCATATTTTTTGGTTGAAGATTCATAATTCCACAAGATGGATATATGTTAGAGCATCTCCAGTCGCGTCCCCCAAACCGTCCCCCAAACCGCGCCGGATTGAGCGTTTGGGGGACGTGTTTCGTTCGTGCCGCGTTTGGGGGACGTCGCTCCCCAGTCGCGTCCCCCAAACAAAATTTCGCAAATTTTAAACTTGACTAGATTCGATTAGATTCGTCCAAACTTACATAGATTCGAACGAAATTTGACTAACTTTAAAACTAAACCTAATCTAGAACCACTTGCGGCGGCCGGAGGCGTCGTAGTACCGCTCGGAAGTTGTACATCTCGTCGGTGACGACCTCCTGCTGACGCGCTCGTCGACGGGCTCGTCCACGGGCTCGTCCTTCACCAAGCCGCTTGGTCCTCGCCTCGCCGTCGTCGGTGAGGTCCACCAGCTGGCTTGCCGGAGTCGCGGATGGACATGGCGATCGCCGCGTCCAGGTCGCCCTCCGGGCGTCCTTGTCGTCCATGGACGCCAAGAACGCCGCCCGCAGCCCCTGGGCAGTCCTCGGGTCGTCGCTGCCGGCGATGAGCCGTCGCGCCGCTCGTACTCCGCCGCGCCGCCGCTGCGACGCTTCCTCCGGCTCCTCCTTCACCTCCGGCCGGGATGAGGAGGGCGCCGCCGCGCCTCCCTTGCCGCCGCCCGCTGCCGCTACCGCCACGCCTGCGTGTTGACGGGCGTCGCCGGCTCCTCCTTGACCTCCCGTTTGGGAACGGTATACGGCGCCGACCGGTACGACGACGACGGCGTCGATCGCGCCGGCCCCGAGGAAGAAGAGTGCGAGGAGGACGAGTACGTCGTCCTCCTCGGCTGCCATTGAGGAGACGGCGGCGGCGACGACGGCATCTCCAGCCGCGGAGCGCCGTTGCGGAGGAGAGGATCTGGGAAGGGGGAGGCGGCGGCGACGAGAAGGATTATGATGAGCGGCGATAACTGGAGGGCGTCTTAAAACAGCGGCGGCAGCGGGTGGTTGCACGCAATAACTCCGGCGCGGACGGCCACGCGGCCATGCACGACGAGACGCGTCCCTCGCGTCGCTCGGGAAAACAGGGACGCCATTAACGTCGCTTGACCAAAGGTAGGCGACGGGGTTTTAGCCTTCCGTGCCGGCCGACGCGTCGGCCCCGCCACTCCCCGCCTCGCTTTCGTTGTGTCCGGCGTCCCCGGTGCGTCCCCCGTGGGACGGGGACGGGCTCGGGCGCCGGACACCGTATCGGGCGCGCCGGACAAAAATGGGCTTTGGGGGACGCGGCTGGAACGCTTTTTTTGTCCGGCGCGCCCCAAATCGCTTTGGGGGACGGTTTAGGGGACGCGACTGGAGATGCTCTTACATGCTATGATGTTCATTCCAGTTAGAAAGGGAGTCCCGAGCACACGTGTGTCCAAGAGGCTGAAGGAGAAAAGTGAGTCAAAATGTAGGACGATGCTACAGAGTGCGCGGCTACCCTTTAGTGCTACAGAGTGCCCCCTGTCCGAAAGCGACCCATACCAGATACAGAAACTGGTCCCATGACCTGATAGCGACAGGTGCCCAAAAATAGCCTGGTTTTGGTGCTGAGGGCATCTACCGGGCGACCCAAACGGACGCGCTGGGCTGTTCGTTTTGGGCCGTTTGGGTGGTCGAACGGACACCCAGACAGCGCCCCGCGTCCGCGTGTCCGTTTGGGTCGCACGCTGCGCCCAACGCGCGGACGCACCGCATATGTAATTAAAATAACAAAAATAAAAATAAAAAAGGAAAACAGCCAAAATAACATTAAACTAGTGGTTAATTAAACTAAGCCCTATTTTGGGCAATTTTTACACAAAAGAAAGCCCTACATGGGCTTTAAACTATAAAAAAAAAGAAACCCTAGACAGGGTTTGCGAGCACGGTGGCCGCCGGCAGTACTACCCCCAGTAGTACTCGTCATCGTCGGTGTCGATGACGACGACGCCCCCCGGCGGCGACGCGGCTGTTCCGGCTCGACACGCCGGAGGGCACCGGGACTCGGCCGGGGCTCCCACTGCGCCCTTTCCCAGGCGGAGTGCGCGTTCGGCGGGCTCGCCGGCCTGCGCAACCGTGCCCTCCGCGCGGACTCCTGCCGGAGCTGCTCCTCCGTTGCGGCCTGCGTGGCCAGGCGCTCCTCCTCCGCCAGGCGCGCGGCCCGGCGCTCCTCCTCCTCCCGGAGCGCCGCCTGGCGCGTAGCCTCCTCCTGACGGCGCGCCAGCTCGAGGAAGGCCCACGCGTCCGCCCGGGCGTCCTCCCGGGCCTTCCCGGCCGCCTCCTCCGCGCGGAGGTGCGCAGCCGCCTCGGCGAGGTGCGGCCATTTGGCCAGCTCGTCGAGGTCCTCGCCGCTCGCGGGACGCCGCGAGCGCCGCCTCGCAGCTCCGGGTCGTTCTCCTCCTCCTGGGGCTGGGGCTGGGGCGCGGGCTCGTTGATGTAGAGGCCGCCGGGGCGGCGGCCAGCCCGCCTAGCAGGTGTGCCTGGCTGCGCGCGAGGCCGCGCCGTCGCGGATGTGAAGCATGTGCGCCGGCGCGCATCGTGCTCCACCTCGAACCACAAGTCCCACTTGGGACTTGCGTCGCCGTACGCGGCGTCGTGCGGGACGTCCGCCGGCAGCTGCGCGCGGCGCCTCCGGATCTCGGCGTAGCGGGCGCGGCCGGAGCCCGGGTGGGCGGCACCGGAACCCGATCCGGGCTCGAGTGCCGCCCGTGGGGAGGTGCACGTCCCCACGAGCATTGGGACGCCGGCGTCCCGAACATCCGCGCCACCGCTACGGTGACGTAGATCCGCTCGCGTCTGGGAGGCGCCGGCGGCCCCATTGCGAACGCCGGCGGCGCGACTTGCCGGCTGCTGCCGGCCTCGTGGTCGTTCGCGGACGGCTCGAACTCGCGCTTCGGGGCCATGGCGGCGCGGAAGCTTCGAGCTCGCGCGTGTGGCCGGAGTGGAAAGTGTGGACTGGATAGGGACAGTCCCCTTCCCCAGTCCACATTTAATAGGACTGGGGCACCGACAGGTGGGCCAGCCACGCGGACAGGGCGGACACGCGAGGACGCCGCGTGCCATCCGCGGCCACGCAAACCCGGCCCAGATTTGGGCCGGATTTGCGTCGTTCCGGACGCCGCGGCCGTCCGCTTTTGCGGTGCGTCCCCGCGTTGGGTCGGGTTTTTGTCCGGCTGGACCCATCCGGACGCGCGGGCGCAGGATGGGTCGCCCCGTTGGAAATGCCCTGAGCACACGTTGGGGCGCAAGGCGCCAGGCCCAGGTAGCAGGAAGTTTTGCAAAAGGTCATTTTGGATCTTGGGTACCATTGCTCTCGCTGTATTAAAAAAATCGAAAATTAGATTTATGTGTTTTAAAAAAATCTGTAGAAAAATTCTAAAAGGAGCTGATGATGTATCCCACTAACATACAAAATTTCAAATACAAATATTTTGTTTTCCGAGCTACACAAAAATGACAAAATCTGATTTTTTTTTTTTTAAGATCTGAATCACTATACTCAGATCTACAAATTTATTATTTTTGTGTAGCCTAAAATACAAATTATTTCCAGCTGAAAATTTACACTTTTGTGAAATACAATACTAACTACATCATAATTTATTTTCAGATTTTTCTGAAACTTAGAAATATAAACTTTAATTACTTTTTTAAATAGGGATCACTGGTGCCCATGTGCACCAAATCTCTGTCCGAAGTTTTGCGCATACTAGGGTGTAGCACAAAACTGGCTGTGGAACACATGGACAAAAAGCATCTAGCTTCTCAGAGTTTGTGAGATCCAAACTTTGTACCACCCCTCAAATGACATGGAAGAAACTTGCAGAAGTTTGTAGCGTAAACAATAGCTTGAACCAAGAACAGCATGTACAATTTTCTTCAAGATTAAGCTCAATCGGAGTTTAGGACGTCATGAGATCTTCATAAGATGAACTATGTTTTGCATTATCTATAAGTAAATGACAGAAACAAAAAAGTTATTAGCTACTCCGTTCTTTTTTGGAAAACATAGGTAGAAGCATAGTGTAGCTGCAATTTTGCAGACTTAAACAATTTCACAAATGCGTGTTGATTTTTTATGGTAATTGCTTCTACTTGCTTTTATAAACAAAACAAAAATCTATGTTTTCCCAGGCATTGAGTTTGACTATACTACTGCTGGTGTGGACTGTTCCACTCAAGGACAGTAAAGACGTGCAAAACTTGGCGAGCGAGCAATATCAAGGAAAACACAATTGCAAGTGCAAGCTTCTGGGAGCAACACAATTCATTTTGCAGACACTGTGGGTATGGACAAAAGGTGACCACGTGGGGAGAGATAGGACACAAAGAAGAAAAAACATGCAGTGATATATGGGCAAACAAGGAATCAGAAATGTCCATTCCATATTTGTTTGAAACTTGAGCACTCCTGTATAAAAGTGGAAAATATACATGTTATTTCTCCTAGAAAATTTACGTTCTGTAGTGCCAAATGATAAATTTGGAACCAATTGTATGTATGTGACTTAAAAATACATCTGATTTCTGCCTATAGTTATTATAAATGGTACATCCATGAACTGAAACTCTTAAAAATATAACAATCACCTACGAAATGCTTTTTTTGGTATATGTGAGAAATACATCCTACAAAACTAGTACTGTTGGTATAGGATGTATTAAGTGAACTGAAACTCTTAAAAATATAACAATCACCTACGAAATGCTTTTTTGGGTATATGTGAGAAATACATCCTACAAAACTAGTACTGTGGTTATAGGATGTATTAAGCGCATAAGAATTTCATTCATAACAAGTAGTACATGAGTAATTACATGTAACTAGATATATGGGTGTAGGGTTATTTTGTGCATATGGATTTCATCCTGAACACGTAGTACATGTTTAATTAGATGTAATCTATACCTAATAATAATAAAAGCAAAATGGTTTCTCCCTCGGTCGTTCGTTCAATTCAAAACTGCCCTAAAGTTGATACAAATTACCCACCACTGCCACCCATAAGTTAAAATCTTTGGAAACCGCTGGGTAGACGCGTTGAAACTTTATATGCTTCTCCTGCCTCATCCATCCATCGTCTATAAAATATCCGTCGACTCCGTTGCAAAAGCGCCCGTCCTCGAGTCGTTGGTTCGCAGTGGATGTAGCTCACGCAGTACAGATTCTCGGATCTTGCCCCTGATTTTCTTTTGCATGGAATCTCCTTGCACAAGGCAAGGACTACATGAGCGACCCGGCGGCCGACACCACGCCAGCGAGGGCCGTCTTCCCCGCATCTACTGATCTACCCCCCATGCCGCGCGAGGCCGTCCTCACCGCATCTACTCCCCACGTACGAGCGTGGAGAATAATGGCGACAAACGGGGCAAGCTCGACCTTGCCGGCTTGCCCCAACGCTGCCCGCCATCCCGGTCGATATGTCTTCTCCTTCCCCGCCCCACACGGATATTAAATCGGGGGGTCAAGCCCTGAATCGCTGATGGCCTGCACAGTTGGAGACTTGGAGTAGATGGGGAAGTGGCGCATCTGGATACTGAGATCCGCCTGGCGCTTCGACCGTGTCCACTGCGCAGTTGGAGCACCAGACGTGGAATTCCACCGCTGGCCTCACCCGCCTGGCACCTTTGCGCCAACAGATGATGTTTTCTGTGTAAAACAGCCAGACTAGAACCTCTACACCATGGACCATGGGACAATGGATTTTGTGGAAAAAAAAAATATGCTGAGCTGCAAGCGAAAGTACAGTGCTTGTGTGTTATAAAAGCGACAAGCAAATAACGAAGAACGAAACAAGAACACACGCAGGGGACACAAGATTTAACGTGGAAAACCCCTTCCAACACAGAAGGGGAAAAAACCACGGCGCTACCAACAAGAAACTTCACTATATCGGGAGGTGTTTACAAACGCCGTGGGTTATCTTATAATCTGATGAACCCTAGCCGGCTGCTTACAAGATGTATATATAGGCGGTGCCAACGCTTCGGCCCAAGCCTCCGGCGACGGGCCTCGCTCCGCTCGTCAGAAGTTAGCCTCCCTTTAGTATATGAATTTGGATCACAATACAACAGTGTGCTACTTTGTTATTTGGAACTTGGTCAAATAATTGTGGCATCGGTTGCAAATTACTCAGATGGGGATCATACCATGGGGTTGAAAGCAGAAAGAAGATGTGCATGACAGAACCCCGAGGATATTTTTTTGAGAGAGAAAAGAACCCAGAATTCGGGGAGGCCTATAGATGCTAGACCAAGAGAGGTCGATAGCTAGCAACAGGACGCGCGAGGCTGAACAGCGAGCGTTCAGCCACAGAAGGACGCGTCAAGCTCGCCGCCTGCTGGTAAAACACAGAGCTGAGCTGCTGCTGCTACTTGAATTGGCTGTGTTCTGGTTTTATTCTTTGAATCAATTTTCCGTTGCTGGAATGAATTTATGTGTACTTGAAAGGCTAATGTTTTTGATATCTTTCTATGGTGAACAAACACCTGCTGCATTACAAGAGGCCTAGGTACCTTCGGTTCTTTGAGTAGATGTGTCTAAGATATAGCTTCAGCGCATGCAACGTAGACCGGCTAAAACATGTAACCATATGCAACATTGATCTTCTTATTTGGGTTTTCGAGTTTGTTAATAATTGAATGGGTTTTTCCATTTAATCCAATTATTTAGCAATTAAACAAGATTTAATTAATTCAGTGTCTTTTCATGTAATTTAGTAAGTGATTTTCTGCATGATGATTTCGTAATTGAATATACATGATGTATGTAAAGAAAATTAAAAACTAAGTGGTGAGTTCTTGAAATACTTTTGTGGGAATTGTTGTATAGGGGGCATCTAAGTCATTTGGGTGAAAATAAACATATTTCAAAACCAATGATACAACCAAAATCAGTGTACAGTTCAAATATAAAATATTTATTTTATTTTTAGATCCGTCGCAACGCACGGGCACTTTTGCTAGTATTTACCTAAGTAATACATCACGATTCATGTTCTGCTTGTAACTTCACCCTAGTGCAGAAAAACATCAAAATGGACCAAAAATGTACATCCTGATACTAAAAAGTACATCAATGTAGATGGTTTTCGCATCATAACTGGGCTATTGGATGTGAAAAAATTCAGAGATGCAAGATATAATGAGCATTTAATAATTCAGCATAAGCTACATCCTCTGAACTAAACGAAGCATAAAAATTTCCCTCTTATCTTATCATCTACCTCGATATTCAGATGGCCCCACCAACCCGCAGCGCCAATCAGGACGCCATGATGCAGATGTTGCAAACCATGCTGGAGGATAGGCAAGCTGAACGAGCTGAACGCCAAGCCAACATTGCAGCACTTCAACAGCTTGCAAACAACAATCAAGGCCATCATGATCACCCAGGATCAAAGTTGAAGAACTTTCAGAACACCAACCCACCTATTTTCAACAAGACCGAAGAAGCTCTAGATGCTGATGACTGGCTCCAGACAATGGAGAACAACCTCGAAGTTGCGGGAGTTGAAGCTGCAGAGAAAGTGTTGTTTGCCACGCACTACTTAGCAGGACCAGCAAGAGCTTGGTGGACCAGCACCCGTGCCATGAATGCAGGACAGATGATGACCTGGGAAGACTTCAAGCTGAAGTTCAGCAAATACCATGTGCCCCAAGGACTGATCAAGAAGATGAGAGACGAGTTTCGCGAACTCAAGCAAGGAAGAATGTCCGTGGTGGAATACCGCGACAGGGCTTCTTACTCGTCAAGGTACGCCCGGATGAGACCGACACCAACGAGAAAATGAAGGAGCGATTTCTGAACGGACTGCATGATGAAATGCAAACTGTGTTAGTGAACATTCCGTTCGCTGACCTCGAAGCCCTGGTAGACTCAGCCATCCAGATGGAAGGAAAGCTACATCAAGCCAACGAGAACCGCAAGAGAAGGATGATGAACCAGAATGGACCCAACAACGCCCAGAAGTACCGCAACAACTCCTCTGGAGGATTCACCCCAAGATACAACAAGCCCCCTGCTCAGAGTTATCGCCCCAACAACAACAACAACAACGGAGGACCCCCGAAGCCCGGAGGTAACAACAACAACGGCAACCACAACAACAACAACCACAACAGCAACAACAACAATGGGAACAACAACAACACCAACACTGGCCCGAGGACTGGAAGCAATGCCATCCCCGTCACCCCGAAGGACAAGTCAACTGTGAACTGCTATGAATGTGGAGTTGTGGGCCACTACTCCAATGAGTGCCCCAAGAAGCTTGCCAAGATTGCCGCCAATACCGCTGCACCTGCCCAGCAACAGCGCCGCTTCGCCGGTAGAAGGAACCAGAACAACAACAACGGTCGTTTCTACCACATGACTGCCAATGAAGCTCAGGAAGCACCCCAGACCATGCCAAGTATGTCTTCCTGTTAATAAAATGCTCAATCTCTCTTAGAAACCTAACTTTTCTTAAAATCTCGGGACGATATTTGTTTAAGGGGGAAGGGTTTGTAACATCCCAAAAATTTCAAAACAAAACAAATGAATTTCCCTAGTTCCAAATTTTGGAACCAACAAAAACTTTTATTAAATTAAGTGTGAGACATAGTGATATTGCTAAATTCTTGTGCTATTTCCATGATTGCTTGTTATAGTATTTTGAATTGAGCTTAAACCCTAAACCTCACCCCTCTTTTCACTACCCAAGTTAAAATAAAATAAAAGGGAATTAAATAAGAAAAAGGCATATGTGTCTATGGATATTTATATAAATCTTTACCCTAAGCTTTTCTACTTTGCTTAGAGGTTTGGAAAGCCTTCATACACCTTACCTAGCACTTATCAAACCTGATTCAAGTTGTTTCCAAAGAAAATAAAAAGAAACTAAAAATGCCATAGAGGCATATGAGAGTAAATTAGTAAATTTGTGAATTTGAGGATCTTGACCCTAGGACTTGTTGTGAATGGTTGGATCACTCCTATATACCATTTCAACACTCAACAACACCATTTGGGTCAAGCCAAGTCAAATTAAAATTCAAATGCAACATATGCATAGAGGCATATGTGACACATAGCCATTTCACAAAATTTTGCCCTATGACTTTAAACCTTGACCAAATGATGTGAAACCTTCTCCAAACCTAATATAACCCTAAATTAACCCTAACCCATGCCCAAGTAAAGCAAGGTGAACAATTTACAAAAATAAGAAAAATTGACACATCACCTCTTATGTGATATGGCCAATTTTGCAAATCTTTAACCTAGACCCTTTTGGCTTGCACCCTTGGTTGTAAATGGATACTAAACACTTATTAACACTTTTGGAAACAATCAAACTCAATTCAAATCAAATTTGAATCAAGTGTGAGCTCATATGTGATTATGGTCACATGTGACATTTATAACCAGATGCCCACTTTGAGCCCTGTGATTTAAGGATTTCTAAACTAAACTTCGCCCAACCTTTGCACCTCATCCAAGACAACATAAAAGTGAACAACTTTGCTCAAGCACCCCTCTGCAAACTCTCTTTGGATTCAAAGATTTAATCAAGCAAAGTTGGAACCAGATTACAAAATGAAGATCATATGCAATTTGAGATTTTGCATATCAACACCATTTTGACCACCACCACCTCCATTCTACTTCTCTAATTATATGTTTACACTCCACCAAAAATCTTTTCAAATTTCAAAAATCTTTTTCTTGCGGGCATTACAACAAACACCTTGCAGGCAGGGTTGAAATTGAAGCCCATGCTGATTTTTCACCTTGGACCAGGTCCAACCCTGACCATCCCTGCTGCTCTGGAGACTCACCACACCCCTGGGCACCAGTACAGGCCACTGCAACCCTTGCCCTGGCCCTCCATTGTCAATGTCAAGACCATGCCGGCCACCATGACCACACCATGCTCACCTCCTCTCCTCTCCCATCCAAGCCACTCCATCATGTCTCTGAGCATGACCTGACCCTGTTGAACACGACCGTGCACTCCCTTGACCGAAACGGGGTCAGCACTGCCTAGGACCTGCGCGCCCGTACACTCCTGCGAGACGCCCACGCGCGCCAGGACGCGCATGGTGACGCCCCAGAGCGCGACAGGACGTCGCCGTGCCCCGTCGACTCAGCGCTCGCCTCGACCTCTCCTTGCACCAGCACGCTCACCTCGACGTTAGGAACCCAGTGGACACGCTCCCTTGACCCCGCACGCCCTGTCGCCGTCGTCACGGACGACGACTGTCCGCCACCGTACTGCAAAGACCGATGACGATGACGACCCGCTCCGTCCTCCTCTGGCCGCGCCACGAAACGCGTCAGCATCGCCTTGACATTGCCAACCCAGCACGCCCACTCCTTGCCCCTTCGCTGCATTGGAACGACGAAATCATCGACGACCGCCACGGCACCCACAGCAACCGCGCGCCATTATAAATAGCGCCCCTCCCGCACTTCCTCCTCCACACCGTTTCTGCTCCCCTCCCTCTCCTCGACCTCCTCGACCACCGCTCTCACTCAATTAGCCACTGGAGCCGTCCAATCTGTCGCCGGAGCCCGCGGAGGAGCTGAGATCACCATCGTCGATTGCGGCCACCTTTAGAGACGCCGTCGGTGCCATCGGCTTCCCCTTCCTCGACAACCTCGCCGTAGCTCAACGCCGACCATCGCCGCGCCGCCGGTGAGCCTCCCACCCCCCACCGTCGCCGCGCCAGTGAGCTCTCTCGTCGCTGTCGACGATGAACTCCAACCGTTCGATCCAGTTCTAATCGGGCGGGCCACGTTGATCGTACCGCTTCGGCTGGTTAAGTGGCGCTGACAGTGGAGCCCACTGTCAGGCGGCCCGCGAGCATCGCCAGCGTAGCTGGGCCGGCCCGTTTAAGTTTCCCGCGCGTCTGTTAGTTTGAATTCGTTAGATTTAATTTAACTCAAATTTGAATACTGGTGCTGTGTTCAAAATTGAATAACTCCAAATCTACCTGGCCAAATTTTACAAATTTTATATTTTTGGAAAGCCTAGAGTTTTATCTACACAATGCCACTGGATTCAAACCCATATCTGTTGTAGAATTAAAGTAGCAAAATAAACAAGACAGGGACTTTTTTGACTTAGATTAATTCTTAAAAATCAACCACAAATGCTTTTAAGTTAATTCCAACTCCTAAAAATCACATTACACTTGTACTAATTGTTTATGCAAAAATATTCCATGCTTACTTTGAATGATCATGGCCTAGATTAATTAAAGGACTATATGGCTATTTCTAGTCAAAGATATTGTCCAAAACTATTTCAAAATAACATGGGAGTGTTTCTCTCATTTAAATCTTGTCATGAACTTTTCAAATGAGATAGAGCCTCTGGTCATTAAGGTCTCATATGAATTGTTGATGAAATTAAATCTTTACCATGTTAGGGTTAAATTGTATGAGGTGCTTCACCTCATTTAAATCATTTTCTTAAATGATAAGTATGAAGAGGTTGACTTTGGTCAACCTAGGTCATATATTATTCATAAGAGAAATTAAATATTAATAAGATAATGATAGGAAATTATTTCTCTAAGTAATTAAAAGTAACACCTAAGTTAGTATGAGAGGAAATTATTTTTCTTAAATAAGAAAAAACACATCCACCAACTTAATAGTAATGTGTGATGCTAGTTTAAGTTGCGTGAATCATGTGTGTGCTTAGTTTAGTAAATAAGTTTGGTATGATGATTGTGTACCCCGTATTCGTATTTTAGACGCTAGTACCGGAGACTATCAGGAGGAGGAGGTCTTCTACCAAGAGGAAGGACAAGAGAACTTTGACCACCACCTCAACCAAGGCAAGATAATACTCTTGCAAAGTGCAAAGCTCACCATGAGCAAGGCATTACCCCATTTCCTTTATGCTTATGATCCTAATTCCCAGTTTTACTTTACAAGCTTTATTTACTTTTGTTTTATCAAAGTACTTTTTGATTCATGATTCACTTTGGTTAGTATTGGATTATTACAAGAGTATCCAAGTTAGCCTAGAAACAAAGCAAAGTACTTAGCACCCCTTATACTCAGATGCTAGTGCTAAAACTTAAAGGTGACTACTCTAGATGGGAACTTGTGAAATGAAATGACTTTGAAAACCTTGGAATGATGAATCATTCTATTGAAAGATTTTGAAGGTGAATATGACTGGTGAATGACATGGTGAATTTTACCAAAACTGATGATTGGGTTCGGATGCGATATCATTCCAATTTTGCAAGTACCCCCACAATACCTGATTATGGGGAAGGGCTTAACTAGAAGTTTATGTATCTTAGTATGGGTTCCCTCTAAACAAGCGTCATCGGGGTTAGGCTGGAGGCTGCCTCTACAACAAAAGAAATGATGAGAAATGACGTGAAACGAGGTAAATGTCCGGCCCAAGCCTCCGTGCGGTTCCCGAGCCGACAGCTTGGTCTTCACTCGGGAGGCCAAGCTCATGGGGAGAGGTGCCTATACTAGGGTATGTAAGTGAAAGGTTATGGTTGGTAGTCCGCGCACGGAGTGTGATAAATCAGGGGCCGCTTAACCCCGACGGATTATTGCAAATGTTGTGGCACAAGTGTACGACCTCTCGCGAGTGTAGAACTATTCGAATAGCCGCGTCCACGGTTATGGACGGTTGGAAAGGCCATACTCGTTCCGTCATCGGACCACTTTCAAAAATGTGACATGTGAAGGGTGACTTGTGATTTGAACTTGAGATGGTGAATTTGAATTGAATCACCACGAGTTGTGGGAATGACACTAATGTTCCCACTTGAGTTAGTTAGCAAATGAAGAGGTTTTGGTTTACTAAAGTGCTTATGAAATAAAACTGGCTTTATGCAAATGAAACTAGAGCTTAGAACCCCCTTACTATAGTTGATAGTATTTACATTAGTATTAGTTTGCCAGTACTTTAAAGTACTCACGGCTGTGTCCCTGGCTATTCAAATGGCCAGACTATGAAGAGGAGTACCAGAACCCGGAAGAAGGACAGCGGGACGTCTACGACAACTAGGACCACTCCCGACGTCAACGGTTGCTCGTGGAATAGATGGACCACGACCGCTACTACTTCGCTTCCGCTATGTGTTTTGTAATAGGATCTCTAGATCCACTATGTTGTATTAAGACTGGATCATGTGATCCTTTGTTGTAAGACGATTATGTGTTGTAATGAATGATGTGTTGTGATATCAATCTATTATGTCTCGCAAAAACAATATTCCCGGGATTGCGATGAATGGCATAATAGGCATCCGGACTTAAAAATCCGGGTGTTGACAAGTTGGTATC
The DNA here is from genome assembly GCF_022539505.1 of Lolium rigidum. Classification (NCBI taxonomy): domain Eukaryota; kingdom Viridiplantae; phylum Streptophyta; class Magnoliopsida; order Poales; family Poaceae; genus Lolium; species Lolium rigidum. Next base: position 143,536,944 of record NC_061514.1, read on the forward strand.
AGAGCCATTGTTTGACCTTAGGAGACCCTAGTTAGAATGGACGTCTGAAAAACTTAGTTTCAAAAACCAATGAAGTGAATATTTGTGAAAACTTGTTCTTACTCTTATCCTTGAGATCTTTTTCAAAAAAGAGAAATCTATACTCTACTTTCTTTGCAAGCCTACATAAAATTTTGCACACTTGACTACTTATTTAACTTACTTATCCTAATTGCTCACAGATGGAGTACCAATGGGAGTTCTATCAGCTTGGTCCCGGAGGCGACCTAAGGTTCGAAAAGGATTTGAAGCAACTAGTGGAATATCTAGGATACCCGTATCCCGAGTTCTTCGGAATACCCCTCAACAACCACTCCGGAGAACCACCTCGGTGGGAAGTTTCTACTGATCTACGAAGAAATCTTGGAGCCCCGGTATGGGAAACCATCCGGTTTTCACGTAACGGGAAACACTTGGAAGGAAGGACTAGTCAGAGCTATGCAAGAAGCAATTTCCCGTTTGTGTGGGCAAAATGAGAACAAGATCAAGAACACTCGCTTCATCTACTACCCAAGACATGACTCCATGGGAAGACCGATGACCATGCCCCCGCTCACGGAGATGAACCACTATGTAGCACACCAGGACTTCGAGTGCCGTACAAAACCCGCAGGGGATTTGGACAACGCCCTCGCCTCTCGCCAAGCACATCACCCGTGAAGACGAAGAATCCACCCCGAAGAGTAGTATCACCCCAGACACTTAAGTAGGTGTGAGTTCTATCGGGATTCCCCTTGTATCGTAGAGCGAATGAATGGTTCTTCAAACCAACGGTGTGTTAGATTTGTAATGTGTGATGCTTGGTATGAATGAAAAAGTGTTGTTGGTTTTTACCCCCGCAACACTACTCAAAATTTCAAATTGTGAACTTTTTAAAATTTAACAAAACAAACCATAGAAATTTCCCTCTTATCTTATCATCTACCTCGATATTCGATGGCCCCACCAACCCGCAGCGCCAATCGGGACGCCATGATGCGGATGTTGCAAACCATGCCTGGAGGATAGGCAAGCTGAACGAGCTGAACGCCAAGCCAACATTGCAGCACTTCAACAGCTTGCAAACAACAATCAAGGCCATCATGATCACCCAGGATCAAAGTTGAAGAACTTTCAGAACACCAACCCACCTATTTTCAACAAGACCGAAGAACCCCTAGATGCCGATGACCGGCTCCGGACAATGGAGAACAACCTCGAAGTTGCGGGAGTTGAAGGCTGCGAGAAAGTGCTCGTTTGCCACGCACTACTTAGCAGGACCAGCAAGAGCTTGGTGGACCGAGCACCCGTGCCATGAATGCGGGACGGATGATGACCCGGGAAGACTTCAAGCCGAAGTTCGAGCAAATACCATGTGCCCCAAGGACTGATCAAGAAGATGAGAGACGAGTTTCGCGAACTCAAGCAAGGAAGAATGTCCGTGGTGGAATACCGCGACAGGTTTCTTACTGTCAAGGTACGCCCCGGATGAGACCGACACCAACGAGAAAATGAAGGAGCGATTTCTGAACGGATTAAAACTCGAAACTCGTGAGCTAAACGAGTAACTCGCGACTCGACTCGCCTCGAATCGAACTCGGTGTATAACGAGTCAAGCCGAGTTTCATATTTTGTCGTTAAACGAGTTCAAGCTAAACGAGCCGAGTTCATCGAACTCGCAAGTAGCTCGTTTAGCTCGGTAAAAATGAATTCGGCCCAAGCCCACCAAAATGCGCAAGTATATTTGTGGTTTCTCAACTTGGCAATCTTATGCTGATGATATATTGATCGTTGTGGTTTATATTTTTGTGGTACCATAGACCTAATGCTTTTTGTTCATATTTATGCTCAAATATTTGGGGAAAATGCATTGTATGTATTACATGTTCTATTTGACAGTTTCAAACGAGCTACTCGTGAGTTACTCGCGAGCTTTGCGAGTCGAGCCGAGTTTAAAATCCGGGCTCGATTGTTAAACGAGTCGAGTCGAGCTAACTCGATTGTTGATCGAGCTTTAGCGAGTCAAGCCGAGCTGGCTCGGCTCGGCTCGAATTCCAGCCCTAACGACAACTAGGACCACTCCTGACGTCAACAGTTGCCTGTGGAATAGATGGACCACGACCGCTACTACTTCGCTTCCGCTATGTGTTTTGTAATAGGATCTCTAGATCCACTATGTTGTATTAAGACCTGGATCATGTGATCCTTTGTTGTAAGACGATTATGTGTTGTAATGAATGATGTGTTGTGATATCAATCTATTATGTCTCGCAAAAACAATATTCCTGGGATTGCGATGAATGGCATAATAGGCATCTGGACTTAAAAATCCGGGTGTTGACAATCCCAATGGTAAAGAGGTGGATCAAAAGGTATATCGCTCCATGATTGGATCCTTGCTTTACCTTTGTGCATCTAGACCAGACATAGTGTTGAGTGTTGGTGTGTGTGCAAGGTATCAAGCTTCTCCTAAGGAGAGCCACATGATAGCTCTCAAGAGAATCTTTCGATATTTGGTTGATACCCCAAGATATGGTATTTGGTACCCCAAAGGCTCAAGTTTTATTCTCAATGGTTACACCGATGCGGATTGGGCGGGAGACAAGGATGATAGGAAATCAACCTCCGGGGCTTGCCAATTTCTTGGCAGGTCCTTGGTGTGTTGGTCATCTAAGAAGCAAAATTGTATATCTCTCTCCACCGCCGAAGCCGAATATGTTGCCGCCGCAAGTGGATGCACTCAATTGTTATGGATGAGGCAAACTTTAAAGGAATACGGTGTCATTTGTGACAAAGTGCCTCTATTATGTGACAATGAAAGTGCTATCAAGATTGCCTATAATCCGGTGCAACATTCAAGAACAAAGCATATTGAGATCCGGAATCATTTCATTAGGGATCATGTTGCCCGGGGTGATATTGAGCTTATCTATGTTCCTACCAAAGATCAACTTGCCGATATATTCACGAAGCCTCTTGATGAAGCAAGGTTCACTTATTTGAGGAATGAGCTAAATATCATTGATTCAAGGAGTATAGCTTGACCATCTTGCAAACACACCTTCGTCTCAAAACTTTATTTGGTTTAGATGTGGGCATGGAAATAGGGGGAGTGCGGTTTAAATTATTGAGCTATCCCTCCCACCATAATGCCAACATTAAGAAATCATTCTCTTTATATCATATGTTGATATGTGAGCTTCAATGATGAGTAGTGTCTTGGACCCAAGATATATCTTCGCGGTGCCATGCCACAACACTCATATATGGTGGCCTAGGCCACCACACGCTTCTTTGTGAAGAGTTGGAGTTATTTGGATCTTATCGCCTTTTATTTGACAACTCCATGTTCTTATGGGAAATCACTCTAGTTTGGCCTTATTTGCTCATATCTTGCAAACTTGAGTGACCATGTACCATTAACAGTTTGTATCTTCTAAAACCTAAGCCTACTCTCTCCTATAAGCCATTTCCATCTTGCTCATTTGTCATGTTTGGTAAAAACTTGGAGTTTGAGGTGTTTCGGCTCGGATGATCTAGGTTGCTCCATCTTATTGGTAAATTTGCACCTTATATGTGACGTGATACATTATTGCATCACATATGGGTCATGCAAATAACCAACGAAAGATGGGCCGGATTCCCGGTGATTCTGGAATTTTCCAGAACCCCGGATAATCCGGCCCCAGGAGACACCGGATAATCCGGCCAGGCCGGATTATCCGCCCTAAGCTAGGGCCGGATTATCCGGCCTGGGCAGATCTTGAAAGGGTTGAGGACGAGGCCGCGGGGGGCCAAACGGTTCACACCACCCCCCACGCGCCTCTCTCTCTCCTCTTTCTCCTCTCAAGTTCGCCGGATCTCCTCCTCCTCGCCGGAGACGCTCCGTCCGCCCCCTCTCGGAGTTCTTGGGTGGATCGGGTGCATCTCCTCCCTAGCTACCTTCTCCTCCAAGCGGTTTCCACAATGGATGTGGGTATGATTCACAATCTCTAACCCTAGATGTTGTGTTTTATATGTGCTATTTTCTTGGTGGAATTGGTGTCTAGTTGTTCCAAATCAATTGTAGTGTACTCCTCTTGCATGCTATGAGGCCGATCTAGTCTTAGACAAGCTTTTGATTGGAAAGCGCAAATTTCGCAGGGCCGGATTATCCGCCCCCCGAGCAGGCCAGATTATCCGGCCAGGCCGGATTATCCGCCCCCAGGGGACACCGGATTATCCGGCCTGGAGCTTCATCGCCGCTGCAGTTTTTGCTTCAATCTATCATGTCTAGATTTGTACCGACTTAAAGCATGTTTCTAGAGTATATTACTGTATCTTACATGACTTATGAGCATTACCTTCCCTTTGCTACCCGCCTTTGCTTCTCACAGGTGGTGCTTCTCGGGGTGGTCGGAGACGCTCAAGGCATGATCGATCTAGTGACGAGTTTGCACCCAATGCACCTCGCAAGTCCGTCGCTTCAAGGCGGAAGAACAAGGAAGTGAGGGAGAACTACAAGGCCATGGACCCGGTCTCTTATTCCGCTATCCGCATGAAGAAGCGGTATGAAGATGTCCCAAGGGATGAAGAGATAGAGGGCGGGAGATACTCGGTGCATGGAGCAGGAGTTCATCTACAAGGACGTCTATGAGCCCATGAAGAATCCGAGACCCATGCAAGCTATCAATGTGGACATTCGGCTGTCAACAATCACTTTGAAGATGCAATCCGGGTAGGCTGGAAGGATGGGCTTGCTGGATATCATGAAGATTCAATGTGACTATAGCCCAGATTTGGTGAAGCAATTCTTTGCCACTTTGGCAATCAAGAAAGATGAGGAACGCACTATGGAATGGATGACCGGCTCCACTCATCTGCAGGTGCCACTCGCGCCGATTTGCTGGTATTCTTGGAGTTCCTGTTGATGGGGGCCGTCGCCTTCATGGACCACAACAGACAGATAAGAATGCTCTTGTGGATCTCTATACCTCAGCGGGAAAAATTGGTTTTGCTAAGGGGCTGCTTCCCATATACAGTCAGTTGCTTCGGTTCTTTCGGGCAACCATTTGCCCAAGTGGTGGTAACAATGATGCTCTCCGGGGAGCCCTTGTGGACCTTATGCACCTCAGCTATAAGTGTGCTCGTGATGTTACTGAGGAACGGAACTACACTCTTGATGTCATGGACTTTATCTTCCATGAGATCCATGATGACATGGTCTCCCGGACCACCATACCCTATGCACCCTACATTCAGCTTCTCATCAACAACTCTGTGGCTTTGGGTGGTGAAGACTTGAGTGGGTATCCTTTGGTGAAGCACAATGTCAAGGAGGCCTACAGGCTTAAGCCAGTCTCTTCAGTTGTACCTGCTCCTGACACTTTCATGGGTGATGCTCGTTCTAGTGGTTTTGCTCCTGCTCGTCATCCTGATGTCCCGGCTGTGAGGAAGCAAGTGAGCCGGCTTAGTTGGTTTCAGCGTTACATCCTTTGCATGAACATTGAGATCCATAAGGAGAACTATGCAGCTAGCCGAGAGCGTTCTGAGATTAAGCATACTCAGGCGGTTATTCTTCACAAGCTCAGTGGTGATCAAGGACCCCCGCCCCAGCCTCCAGCTCACCAGGGTTACAGTGGATGGCACTCGCACGGGTTCCATGGAGTGATCTTGATGATTGCCTTCAAAGGTCCAACACCTCTCGCCGCTCTCCGGATGCACCTGACACTGATGAGGAAGAAGAGGAAGCGGCATACCAGTCCGATGATGAAGAAGCCTCCGAGTGATTCCCATGGGACGTGTAGCATCGCGCTTGTCCCCTTTTTGGCGTCTCGATGTCAAAGGGGGAGAAGTGTTCTATTAGGATTCTCGGGGATTTGCATGGTTTGGGCACAAGCATATGCGTTTATCATTCTTATATTGCTTGTGGTCCCTCTTCTTTGAACTATTTGGTTTGTTTGTGTGCCGTTCAAAACTATGTGCTATGTGGTGTGAGACATTGTCATGGTTTTCGGATTTCTATTTGTTGAGATCAAGGATATTACATTATGTGTGATGCTATATCTCCGTATTATATATCTACACATGGGTATGATTTCTTACATTCTATCTCAACTTCATATTTGTCGATGTCTATGTGTTAGAGCTCATGTTGGATACCTCTTGTGTTGAGGCACCTCACTCCTATGTGTTGTGTATTTGTATTCAAATGCAAATTACTTATATGCACACTTGTAGGGGGAGTGATTCTCTTGCAAATCCGTATATTATCATCAAACACCAAAAAGGGGGAGATTGAAAGAACATCTCTCACATTATGTTTTGTGTGTTTGATGTCAATATATGTGATACACTAATGTTTGTTTAAGTGGTACAGGGATTACATAGATATTTATTCATGTGTGTTGGATTTGATCGGCTGTCAAAAGAAATCAGAAAAAGTTGGCCAGACCGGATAATCCGGGCCGGATATTGTTGAAATATCCGGCCCCCTGTTTTTGGCTAAGTCTCATGAGGAAAAGCAGCGCGAGTATAGGGGCGGATTTTTGCCCGGATATTGTCCCGTATTGTACCAGGGCCGGAATATCCGGGCCGGATATTTTGGAAATATCCGGCCCACTCGATTTTGGCTAAGGACTGGAAGAAAAGCAAGTCTGGCATTGGGCCGGACATTTGGCCGGATAAAGTCACAGTTTTGTCCCGAAGGCCGGACTATCCGGGGGGGGGGGGGATTATCCGGCCCTTACTTAGGCCGGAATATCCGGCCCCCCGGAAGCTGCAACGGCTCAATTTTGAGGGGAGGTATAAATACCCCCTTCTTCTACCTTGGTTGCTTGCTCAATCATTACACAAGAAATCTGCCAAGCCACCTCCATTAGACCCACCTCAAGAAACTCAAGATTTGCAAGATCTCCTTCCTCCCCCAACCAAAGCTCTTGATCTTTGGAGATTTGAAGGAGAAGACACCGATCTACATCCTCACCGAAGCGTTCTTCATTTCCCCCTCACTTGTTTGAGGGATCTCATGCTAGTGTTCCTATTTGGTTCCCTAGTTGATTTGTTGTTGATGTGTTGTTGTTGATTGTTGTATTGTTACAGATTTGGGAGCCTCCAATTTGGTTGTGGATGTGTGCCCCAAGAACTTTGTAAAGGCCCGGTTTCCGCCTCGAGGAAATCCCTTAGTGGAAGTGGGCTAGGCCTTCGTGGCGTTGCTCACGGGAGATCCGAGTGAAGCCTTCGTGGTCTGTTGGTTTGGCTTGCGTAGCAACCACACTCCTCCAAACGTAGACGTACCTTCTTGCAAAGGAAGGGAACTACGGGAATCATCTCCGTGTCATCGTGTGCTCCACTCTCGGTTACCTCTATCCCACTCTATCTCCTATTGCGTAGCTATATCTTGCTTAGTTGATATCCTTGTCATATAGGTATATTCACTTAGTTGCATATCTAGAGAATTTACCTTTGTGTGAAGCCTAAGTTGAAAAAGAACTAAAAATTGGTTAGCACCTATTCACCCCCCCCCCCCTCTAGGTGCGGCATACGATCCTTTCAGCAACAACATAGGTATTGTCTCCATCCAATGCTCTAGTGCATGCAGACATGGATCTTTCATATTCAGTTTGGAATGCTTCAAATATTTTGGGTAAGTAAATACTCCTTGTTGCAACAACATATGTGTCTTCATTCTTACTCTTGGTAGCTTTTTCCTAGTTTCTTGTCTCTTTTTCCTTAAACCTCCCTTTCAAAATGCTTTAAGAACCGAATGATGTCAAAATCTGATTTGAGATGTTTTTCAAGTCACTATTGAAACTCTCACTTAATTGTCTGCCTTCTCATTCCCAATGAGAAAATATCCCTCATGTAACATTGGGCCCAATGAGAAATATCTTTGGGCTACCTGCAGAGAAGAAGCATCCCGAGCGGAGGAAGCAGAAGATGGTGGAAGAAGATGTTGCCTACCCTCGATCGCCCTCAATATCCCTTCGATCGTTGATGCATGTGAAATGCATACATGAACTTTGTACTTTATCATATTAAATTCACACATATTTGCAACATATATGATGATAATACCATGTTTTACACTGATTTATGGGGATTTACCAATGATCTCTTTATTTGGGTTATAATGCCGCAGAACAGGAAAACCCTGTTTTGTGTATTTTTCACTTTCAGAGACCTATACGGAGTCAAATTGACCTGGAATTTTTGGAGCGTCATTTTTTCATCGGGAGAAGCACCCTGGGACCTGGAAGCACACCTGGATGGGTCTGAGGCCCAAAAGAACCAAGGTGGCGCGCCCAAACATCTAGGGTACACCACCTGCACTCTTTCGGCCGTCGATCGTTCAAATCGCGTGATCTTTTTTCCCACCGACGTATTTTGACCTAAAAATCACTATATATATGGACCCGAAGAGTTCTTAGGAGGAGAGCACCGCAAAAAGATAGAAACACGAAAATGGAGGCTGCAGCACTGAAGATTGGAGGGGGAAACTCCGTCGGGATCACCGCCGAAGGGATCTCCACCTTATCCAACGTCTTCATCATCATCACCATGATCATATCACATATATGTCTTCAAATCTATGATCTTGATGCCACATAAGCTTAACACATAAGCTAGAGCATGGCTAATATTGAGTTCCACATAAGAACTCCATCTTCATTTCTTCTTCTTGATCATATCACATATATGTTTTCAAATCTATGATCTTGATGCCAATACTCAAGGTATATCTTTTATCTTCATGGCATCCATACTTGAATCCAACACATGGACTAAAATTAGTACCTATGGAAAATTCCTTCATATAAACTTAATGCAAACATTAGTCCATAGGGGTTGTCATTAATTACCAAAACCATACATAGGGACAATGTACCCTTACACCTTGGGATCCTGGTCATATCCTAGTTGAGCAATGCCTGAGCTTTTTAACATTTGCCAAATGCAAGAGTGCACTATCAAAAACTTGATGAGTTTCAGGGTAAGGCTTAATACACATTTGACAGAACAATGGGTTGGGATTCTTAGGAGATTTGACAATGTATGCTTGAATAATGATTCAGATAATGTTTTTTGGGGGTTCACTACAAATAAAGTCTTCTCCACTAAGTCAGTATATGAATTTTTGGAGGGTAATCTTTCTGGTTCTGATAAAAAGATGATTTGGAAAGCTAAGATTTCTCTGAAGATACAGATTTTTATGTGACAAACTTTTAGGAATGTTATTCCTAAGAGGGACAATATGAGACGTCGCAAATGGCTTGGTAATCCTGTGTGTTCTTTCTGCAGGCAAATTGAGACTATGAACCATTTATTTTTCACATGTCCTATTGCTCGTGTTGTTTGGGGGGTGATGGGTAACCTCTTTGGTACCAATACATGTCTAAATTCTCTCTGGCTGGCAATATTTTGGTTTTATGCCTTTTTACCTGGAGGGTCGAAAATGTATATGGTGGGGATTGCTGCTGTTTGTTGTGCGATTTGGAAAATTCGTAACAAAGTTATGTTTGACGTGTATACTCTCAAACCCCCTATAGAGGTTGTGTTTACCATGTGTTCTTTTCTTCTATACTGGGTAGGTTTGCAAGTAAATAACGAGAAGGAGAAGGTGGTGGCAGGGACAAGAAAGCTGATGAAAATTGTTGTTGATGTTGCTAGGAGGGCAAAGGTGGATGTTGCATGATAGACGATTGAGGGGAAGTTTTCATGGGTGTTGGCTCTCCAGCTCTAGGATGGTTGTTTAGATCTGTTGGTTGGCCTCTTAGCTTCCCCTATGATAGTTTGATGAATTTTTTGTATAAGTCTTGAGTGATACTTGGTGGTGGCACATTTTTGCCCCCTAGGGGTGTTTCGATATCGAAACATTCTCATTGGGTTTCCTGCCACTGCCCCAACTCGCTTTCCCCTTTGTTGTCATGTTTTAGTTTGTTGCCTTGTGTTTGGTTTTTGTAGCGAACTATGTATTTTTGTTATGTTTTGTAATGAAAAGGGGATTAGTCCGAATGGAAAAATAAATAAACCTACACTCGCGATGAGCACCTCCAAACATGGCCAATCTCCCGTACTGGAGAAATAACAAAGGAAAATCACGCACATGGGCAAGGCAATTTAATTTTTTGCATCAATTTATTTGTATACTTTGGAGTCTACCTAACCCCGAGTTTTGCTGTCCTTCACTGCTGCCTCCGAAAGACTGCATAGAACATATTAGATATTTTTATGTGCACAGGTTAGATACCACAAACTTGTAAACCTGGCTTCATACAACATTGGGGAAAAAAACTTGCATTGTGTTTGCATCATAATACTTTCAAGAAATTATCTGAAATTTTTGGAGGTAACTTAGTGAATTAAGGAGCAATTCGGTGCTTATTAACGGGGTGAGTACTATGGTGAGTGAGTCCAACGGCTTGTGGAGAGAAAATCACTACACGACTTTAGTACTTATTGTTATAGTCCCGTAATATAAGATGTTAGTACAAGGAATGTAGAAATATATTGGTTGTAATAACATCTTATCTTATATTATTGGACAAAGGTACTAAAATTGAAACCTTGTTCTTATAAGAAATAAATAATCAACCAAAACACAACGAAAATGAATAATGGTTTTAAAAGTTAGTGATGTGTGCAATCTCGCAAGTTGCTCAAATCAATACATTTCATTTCATTTCTAGTGAGAATTAATTTATTCATGTATTTTTTTGTGGCTAGTGTTTAATCATATTTTGGGAGGGGCTCACTATATTTGATTTTGAGAGAGTGAAATAGTTATTCTACACTTACTATGTTTCTTTATATACGATTTTTACGTTAAGTAAATTTTATCTTACCAGGTAAGCTGAGAAGAACGGAAAAAAAATATGCATGACATAAAATGTTTTATTTACATTAGGTACCAAAAAATACAATAGAAAATATGCACGCATTACATGTTTACAAATATACCGACTCATATATTGTGTTTCCTATGTCGATTTTTCGTTGTCGATCAATAATAATGTAATTATTCATATACAAATATGAATTTTTAATGTAGCAACATACATAATCTTTGGTGTAGCTTTTCTATGTTTATAACTTCAATTCTTGAGAAATCTACGGTCCAATTTAATTATTGACTTCTACTAGATCCAATTCGTTATTTCAACCCAAGAAAACATGATTATCGGGATTCAGGTCCAGTTCGTCATGCACAACGTACCTCTTCTTCCCGCACATTTCGCATCGCTTCCCACGCTTTTTCCTTTCCGCATAGCGCCCGCCCCGCCCCGCCGCGAGAAACCGGCATGGACCATGGCCATGGCGACGGCGACGGCGAATCCTGCACCTCCTCCGACCTTCTCCTCGCAATCCCGTACATTCACCGCAAGCATTTCACTGCGCACCTGCAGCCCCATATCCCGTTCCCGATCCCTAGCTCTAACCGCGGCACCGGCGCGCTCCGTCCGCCTCCGCGCACGGGCCACCAAGGACGCCGGCTCGACGCCGCCGCACCCGCTCTCTGAGGTTCTCCCCTACGTCGCCGCGGAGTGGCGGACCATCGCCAAGGGGTGGGCGTGCGCGGCGGCCGCCGTGTACTGCCTCTCGCGCACGGTGCCCGCCGCGGGGCGCCTCCCGCGCGCGCTAGCCGCCGGCGTGGGCGTGGGCGGGGGCGTGTCGCCGGAGGTCTCGAGGGGCGTGGTCGCGCTCGCGGCGCTCGCCTCCGCGCGCGCGGCCGCCGCGTACGTGCAGCAGGCGCTGCTCTGGGAGGCGGCGCTGCGGGCGGTGGCCCGCCTGCGGGAGCGCGCCTTCGAGCGCCTGCTCGCGCGTGACCTCGCGTTCTTCGATGGCAGGGCGGGGATGGCTGCGGGAGACATCGCGCACCGGATCACGGATGAGGCGGATGATGTCGCCGACGCTGTGTACTCTGTTCTCAATGTAAGGTTCCCTCCAGCCTGCTAGATAGAGATGCGTTGGATGAATTGTGCGAAAGCTGTTTGGCGAAATGCTCCCCTCAGCCTCATTGATATCCTCTCCCATTTCTTCATACTTCATAGGTATAGCCATAGAGTAGCGGATCGTGTTCACTGTTAACTGGCCTCTGGTCTTACATGCAAGCTCTTCCGATTATTGCACTGGCCATTGTGCCGCGCTAATTTTTGTTACTAATTCTGTTGCAGACAATTGTGCCGACAAGCTTGCAGTTGGTAGCAATGGGCACTCAAATGGTGGCAATAAATCCTCAGCTCTCATTAGTTGCAGCAATGGTAACCAATATCATAGTTCGACTCTTCTTGCATGGTCACTTCTATGTCTACTGCTTAATTTTCTCTCTGCATTACTTGAATAGGTAATCCCATGCATGTGCGTAGTCATTGCAAAGCTTGGTGAAAGGCTCCGTCAAATGGCCAGGGACGCTCATCTTAGCCTTGCCATGCTTGCAGCCTATCTCAATGATGTCCGGTTTATAAGCACTCGTTAGAGTTCATCTATAACAAGCATGTACAGCCATGCAGGGATTGTTGTTTACTTGAATTGAATGCCCCTTGTAGGTCCTTCCATCGATGCTCACTGTGAAGGTAAACAACGGGGAGCGCAAAGAGATATTAAGATTCCATGAGTTAGCTCTCGTTGATCTGAAGAATAATTTGGGTAAGAAGAAGATGAAAGCTCTCATACCTCAAGCTGTTCGAACTACATATGTTGCAGGCCTGGTAGTTCTCTGTGCTGGTTCAGTAGCAATTTCTGGAACCACATTTGATCCTGAGGGGTTTCTGTCTTTCCTAACAGCACTAGCTCTTTTTGTTGAGCCTATTCAGGTAGCACCATCACCATTGTATATCTACTTTAATAATTCTTGCCATATGTGCCATCTCGTCACTTACTTTTCCTGTATGAATGTTACTTATGTTCAAATAAGTGTATGGAGCATCTAGAACTTGTGATAATGATAATTATTTACTCTATCAGATTTGATAATGTTTGTACAGTTTGGTGTTTGATTAACCACACATTTTTTCTTCCCAAGAGAAATTTACTTGCGCATTTGTTTTCCTGTCGATGTGAATATGAGTACAGTATTCCCCCAAGGCTTTTCTTACCTGAAGAGGAGTTATCAAAGAGTGCTGCTTGTGTAGGAAATTAGGAATATCCAAAAAAAAATTGTTTTTTCATTTTTGTACTTGTGCTTTAGAAGCAAATTTAGTTATTAAATTTTAGAACTTACCCTTGTTCCTACTTTGTTTTATTAACATAACTTTTTTGAGAAACTTTGAATGTGCTTTTCTTCAAGTGCTAAATCTAGTTATCATAAACCGCTTTCTTCTCCTAAATACTTTTGATTAGATCTTACTCTAATCTATTCCCTGCATAGGATTTTGGGAAGGCATACAATGAATATAAACAAGGAGAGCCAGCATTAGAACGCATATTTGATCTAACAAGGTTCATCCCTGAGGTAATCACCATTTCTTGTTTTCTAAGGACTGACTTCTATTTTAAAAATATAAGATAATCACGGACAAGACAAGTCATTAGTACATTGTTTTCAAAGGTTTCTAATGTATTTGTAGTTTTCAAAAAATGCAATGAAGTATTATTTTCTCGATTGGATTGGCTTTCGGTACACAAGTGAAAATCTGCTTGAAGGCATAAAGATGTCTATTCAGATTTGTCAGAAATGAATTCAACAGTATAAACCTTTCAGAAAATATAACTTTTTGCTAGTATTTTCTTATTTTTCAATAGCTGTAATCAAGGGAAAATAAAAAATAATGACATTATTTTTTTGTTGTGTCCATAAGTTGTAACTCATACACCCATGCTTCTTTGGTGTGCTGTAGGTGAGGGATAAACCAAGTGCAGTACATTTAAATTCTGTTGAGGGAGATATTCAGTTCCATGACGTTACATTCAGATATGTTGCTGGTATGCCTCCAGTAGTAGATCGTGTGAATCTTCATATCAAACCAGGAGAGACTATTGCTATTGTCGGACCATCTGGTGGAGGCAAAACTACTCTTGCCAAATTACTCCTCCGTCTTTATCATCCACAAAGTGGTACTGATCTGAATCCCAATAGAACAGCAGTGTAGATTCTGTAATATTTTGTACATATTTGAGCCCTTTAGCTGAAGTAGTTTGGTATCCCGAATTCCCATTTTGTTGTGTTCAAACTCCATGGTTATCTTCTAATATTGCTATTTGTAAATTTTCCTTTTAGGATATATAGTTCTGGACAACCATGATATTCAAGACATTCAGCTAAAATGCTTGAGAACACATATTGCTTTTGTTTCACAGGATCCGGTAAGTACCTGTGGTAATTTTCTTTGTGCCAGTACAGTTTCAAGGCATTTCATTTGGGATGTTTAAAACTTCTTGTTTGTCCTTCCTTTGCAACTCTTGATGTAACTTAGTTTAGGTGGCATCTCAACAGCCAACACACACATAATTCAAATATGTTATTTTGCATGTTGGACTAATTACATAATGCACTATCATTGTATTCTCACATGTTCAGTTCATCTTTTATGATTTCATAGATGTTATTTTCCGGTACAATTGCTGAAAATATTGCTTATGGAGACCCTACGGGAAATATTGATATGAGAAAAGTTGAGAATGCTGCTAAGATTGCTAATGCTGATGAGTTCATTAAGATGTTGCCCAAGGGATACGGCTCATATGTAGGACAGAGAGGTTCTAGTTTAAGTGGCGGGCAGAAACAAAGGTAAAATACCCGCTATCACAATATCTAGTATATTTTATCTTTTTTACTAACCTGATCTTAATGTTTCATGAAACTCATTGCCGTGCATATTTTCATCCTACAGGTTATCTATTGCAAGAGCAATCTATCAGAACTCTTCCATACTTATATTGGATGAAGCAACGTCTGCTTTGGACAGCAGATCTCAGCTGCTACTGAAACAAGCACTGATGAACTTGATGACAAATCATACTGTAAGTGGCATAGCAGTATCGCTCTTCAGAGATTTCTCTATGCTGTCTGTTCTCATGATTTTACTGTGTACAACATTTCCCACTTCCAGGTTTTAATCATTGCTCATAGGTTGGAAATGATCCTGATGGCTGATAGAATTGTTTTACTAGAGGGCAGTGAAGTGCGAGAGATGACAAGATCAGCTTTCTTGTCTAGAGATGGCCACTTCTCGCATCCAGATGCCCTGAGTCCAGAATTGGGCGAGATTTGATTCTATGAGGGAAAGGTGGTATGTCTTGTCTATGATACCGCCCAAGCCTAAAGGCATTCACAGCATGATCAGACAGTGGACGCAGGATGTTTCCCTAGGCGCCCGTCGACCAGCCAAATCGTAGACAGTACCCCTCAGGCAGAAAACTCCTGTGTAACCCCTTAACCTTGTACATAGTTTTTTGCCTTTCTCTTGTCAAGCACACACTGCTTACAGTTGTGGCGCACTTCATTTGTGCTCCCTGGCTTAATTTGAGATTTCAAATCGCCAATCTTCAGAATCGGGGACAGGCGACGGTTTCCCCCCTCGCGTCGCCTCCTCCAGGCGACCGGGGGGCGAAAACCCTAACAGCCGCCGCCGCCGCTCCTTCCCCCTCCGCCCCCCCCCCCTCCTCGTCGCTCCCTGAGGCGCCGCCGGGCCTGGCTCGCGACGCCGGTGATGTGGGCGGCGGGGATCTGGCCCCTAGCTCCCCGCGCGGCGTATAGATGGAGGAGCTCCGCGCCGGGTTCGCCATGGCTGGGGCGGCCGCTCGGTTCTTCCTCCGGCGTCGATGGCGGACCTGGTTCCGCTGTGGGCTCGGGAGGACTCGGCCGGCGACCCCTCGGTGGGGGCTCGGGATCTCGTGGCGGCGGCCCCGATCCGGTGGTGCGGCGACTCCGGCTCGGCGGCGAGCGGTGTTCGCGGGTGCGGGCTGGCTTCTGCGGCCGTGTGGGCGGCGCGGAGCCGGCGGGTGCTGGCCTTGGCTCGGGGCCTCCTCGGTGGTCGCCGGCGCCAGATCTGAAGGTACTAGCCCCTCCTCTCCTCATGGCGTCCAAGCTCCCTGGCCTTGTTCGGCCGAGCTGTTGGCGGCGGGACTCTGCGACCGGGAGAAATCCCTGACCGGTGGTACCGGTCACGACGGCGGCGACATCCTTGGGCGCCGCCTTCCCTGCTGGGGGCACCGTCGAGGTCTCGTCCCTCCCCCTCCTCCTTGCTCCCTGGGTGAAAACCTAATCCTCGGATTGGACCGCGGTGTCGCTTTAGCGTCGCCGACCTTGCTCGAAGGCGCGGTCTTGGGGAGTTTGGGTAGGTTGTGGGCGCAGGTTGTGTGTGCGGGTGGTGTGCGGTGCTCTTCTCCGGCATGCCCAAGCTCGCTCGTCTCCGACGCGTTCGAGTTCCGGCTTGCTCGTTGTGCTTCTCGGTGTGTGTGGTATGGTGTCGGTGTGCTTGGATCTCCTTCCTCGGACGTCGCTGTTAGTGTGCGGTCAAGCTCAGGGGAGCGCCTCCATCGGCCGACGGTACGGCGCCCTTCGAGCCAGGGCGAGGAGGCAGGGAGCCTTCTTCAGCGATGGTATGGCTGAGGCTGATGCTCGATTCCGTGGGGTTTTCCATGTCAGACCACACTTGCTGTCTCCCTCTCAAGCTCCACCGGCGCCGGGCTGCTGATCGTTGAAGAGGGCCTTGGTGTTGCAAGCTGTGTTTCATCTCTGTTTTTGCTTGTAGCTTCTTTGGGTTGTAAGCTGTTCTCAGCATCCATGTACTCTGCCGTTGTGGCTTTATTAATTTAAAGCTGGGCTTAGGCCTTATGTTTAAAAATCTTCAGAATCGGCAAATTCATGATAAAAATGCATAGGCTGGAGTATATCGACGCCTCAAATGAGAAGTAATAAAGAAAGTAGTCAATGTTAACAGCAGCATCAACAATACGCCAGGTAGCTACAAAATAAAGACGAAGCTTGACTTGATGCGTAGCGTTCATTCCCGCAAAATAAAAAGGTGTGCAGTGTTCAGGTCCTGTTTCTTTTTCTTTTGGCAGAAGCAAACATATAGAAGAAAAGGAATACCCAGTTAATGAAGAAAAGGGACAGGTGAAAAACACCACCCGGCCAGAATTCATGCTGTCTACTTTCACTTTTCCATTAAGTTGGGCGTTTTGCTAACATTGTGCGTGTACCCATACGGCCTATTATTTGTTACTTAGATCTAAGGTGCACAGCTGTGTTGCTCTCTGCTTATGCCTCCAAGTATTAAGAACCTGGTTCTGTTTCTTCATGATAAAGCTGGGCATTCTTCACTTTTCTAATAAAATGTTCAAAGATACTTTTATATAAAAAGGCACACCTTTCAAACACTAAAACAAATAATAATAATAATAATGCAGGAGGAACACCTCAGTACATGAAAACAGTACAAGCTGAAATTTTCTCTGAAGCATGTTTGTGTTGGTGTAAAAAGTACAAGCATGTTCAAGACAAACTTCTGAAGTATGAAACCCAGGGATACTATCAGCCTGTGATGTTGGCTTCATATCATGCAGTGGTTGGTATGCAGATGACAACTGGTTCCCCCAACTGTCATGACAACTTACAAATAGCCTACACAAGTACAGCAAGGATGACAAAGATTTTGCGATACAAACACAAAAATAAGCAGAGCAATACAACGGCTCTTGTGCATGCAAAGGCTCAGGATGACCAGAATCATCAATCTTCGTATATTTTAAAACTGCTGAAACAACAGTTGGAATAGGTCTCTATATGCCAAATTCAGCTACTCTGCTTCTAACGTCCTCAAGGAATGATCTGAAACCTGTGGTGCCAGCCAGCAAAGTGCCATCTAGAGCCCGGTCCTCAAGAAGGTATTTCTCGAATGTTGTAGTATCATCATGCGCACCACGAATAAAAACAAGCCTGGGGGTTAAATTCCTTTCTTGCTTCAGTTTGTCGACAGTTGATCTCAACAGACCTACAAAGATCATTTCAGTGTTAGTATATGTATTGGCTGAAATAAGCATCAGTTACAATTAATATCACTCCATCCATTCTTTTGTATAGGACGTCTTCAATATATGTGCACAAATTACAAAACGTCAAAAGGAATGGAGCTAGTACGATTTAAGGAGGAAATGCTGTTAGTCTCAGGATAAATAAGTGGGGCATGGAAATAAAAATGGTGCTGGACTCACAGTCGCGCGGAGGAGGGAAGGGAATTGAGGTGCTGGCTGTAGGCAAATAATACACTAAAAGGTCAGTGTAGGCATCAAGAAGGAATATTGGTCTCTCGCTGGTGATTACACTGCGACTTAGCGACTGATGAACTTCTGCTTCTGTATCAGGAGAGGAGTATGAAGTCAACGTGGGACATATAGCTTGTCGAACAGAAGCCGGCTCCAGTGCACTGTGAAGAAAAATAATAATGCAAACTTTATTAATGTTGGCCGTTATAATAAAGCAGTACTTGAGAGTAGCTCAAAGAAACTACAGCAGTGAGAGAGTAATCTAGAATTTAGAAAAATAAATGCAGACAGGAAACATGTGGAACATAATTGTTTCTTTTGAGAATTCTGGCAATTGCATGGTATCAAATATATGCTTTACCTGAAGAGGCATTGCAAATATGTCTGATAATCTGGATGAATATGTTGATCTTGAACTTGAAGCAAGGGGCTTACTAGAAAAGCAAATACAAGCCGTGCCAAAGGCTGCAATTGTGAGCAGTTTGAGAAGTCAACATCAATATCAGAAACCCCAGTATCAGCTGGTCTAACGCTCTTGTATGCCTTGTTGTACTGGGCAATGAAAATCGCCAACCAATCATGGAGCCATAGTCTTGCTTCTACCACATCATTTAGAGAAGCCAAAATAACCTGGAAAATGAACTCTTTTCAGTCTCAAATAATCACCTGCTTGATCTTCTGCGATAGCACTGTTATCTTCTAGAGTCTAGAAATGTTGTTAGGTTTGATAATCATGAGAACGTCTGTCCTATTTTTTCATTCACCAAGCAAACATTTATAACAGAAATGGCATCTGTAGATTCTGAATGCATAAGGTTACTGCAAGATACAGTATTGTCCCCAAGCATTGTACTTGGTAAAAATTAAGCAATGAGTATGTACCTCAGTCCTACCCATTTTTTTAGAATGGCCTTTAATTCATGTAGTAAGCTGTTATAGTCCTATAGAAGCTGTACTAACATTCCATTGCACTAGCATGTTTGCAACTTAATAAAATTTACTGTCGGGGCCTCCCCTACAGTTTTCAGCTCAAAAAGCATGTTTGCAACAGCTACAATAGCCAATTGGTCTAGAGTCTACACAATGTGTTCAGTTGCTACTTAAAGAAGTGGTAAAACTATATCACCTAAGTATGGCCTACATGCTAGGCTAAGGAATTTATATATTTTATGGTTTCAATTTAGGTGTGTAGCTGCCAACCATAAATTCTCACCTACCTAAATCTGGATATTTGAAGCGACCCTTATGATTCCTAGAAACCCCAGCACGATGCATGGTTTGCTATCATGTGAGAACAAGGTAGGAACAGTTTTCTAATACTCTATATTCTTTATGTGACAGCCAACATACCAATTAACAAAGCTTTGTTGATAACTGGCATGCTTTTAAATAGATAGAGTAATTATGCAAATTAACATCTACCTCTCTTAGACAAGAATGGGAATCCATGTTCAGCTAATGACATTTGTGCTTTACCACAAGCAGCTTATTAGCAGTCACATTGTACCGGATAGTCCGCATCATTTTACCACAAACTTCTGTAACAAAACTGCATACGAAAGAAAGGTTGTACCTGGTGTACAAGTATGGTCAATACCACATCTGGGTCAACAAAATCATATAGGTCCCAGATATTAGCAGTTGTGTTGTACTGGATAGTCCGCACCCTTAGCCGCCTTTGCAATGAGAACTTAGACCTGGACAAGGTATATTTAAGATATAAAACATAAATACAAATGTGTATAGAACTGTTGCTAGCATGGAGAATCTGTAAATTGGCAATCAAGTACACATTAGAAAGCAAGTAATGAACTTGCAAGCCAATACTCCTGCAGACGCAAACATGATCAGAGAATGTTCCATTAAAAATAGTGTATATCACAGGATCAAGGAAAAAAGAATTGACATCTCACACACAAGGACAATTGTCAATATGCTTTAGTACTACTGAAGAATAAAATATCAACAAACTACGTATTTACAAATCTCTGTCAAGGGATAAGCAAATTTACCTGCTACCAGAATTTGAGACATCAGATGTATCACCATGGTGCACAATGGTCGTGTACTTGAACGCGATTTGGAGAATAGGAGGCCTTGACTTCCTGCAGGTGCAAACATGATGTTGTTGGAGATAATCTTAAAGAACAGTTTGGCTTAAGAATTAAAATGATTCTGAATGCCAGTAGTTACAGTTCTTTTTTGACAGGGAAATTGAACAATTTTTTAATAAAAGACATCAAGAAAGTATCACTTTCAATCAATGGTTGGAATGGATATTATGGTTTGGTATTATTTTATGTATTTGTATAGCATAGTTGTTAAGAACCCTGGTACTACCTCCATCCCAAGGCTTCAGGCTTATATTTTTTAGAAATTCAAACTATGTCAAGTTTGACCAAGTTTTTATTAAAAATCATTAACATGAAAATACAAAATCAATAGATAGATAATGAAATATATTTTCATATGGTATCTACAAAATATCATATTTGTTGATAGATTCTTCTAAAAGTTTGGTCAAACTTTACTTGGTTTGACTTTTCAAAAAAAATATAAGCCGTAAGCCTTGGGATGGTGGTAGTAGATAACATCCTTGTACGTTGTATATTTTTTATTCTAGTGTGGAGTCTTTTAACAGCAAATCTTAAGCATTATACTTGGGAGTTCGGTTAAAACATCTACAACGATGGTAGATTCCTCACAGAAATAGATGATCATATTCTCTAATATGGTACTGAAGTACTAATGCTGGATGATTTTCTAGATTTTCTTTTCTTTCGACAATCAGCGGTACAATTTCTATGGTTCCCCCTGTTAGTAACATAGTGACCTCCAGTCAATTTTAACTACTCCGTATTCAAAACAAAAGCACCCAAAAAGAAGTCAATTCTCACAACGAACAAGCTGGTGTTAGTATCTGACAAGTGTACTAAGTACTAACGGAGAAATACTTTGTATACTAATACTCCATCAGTGCACCAAGTCCAGTCACAGTCGCACTACCAGAAAGGCAGAAATAGCTGCACCTTCCTAGAACAGTTCTTCAGATTAGAGAGGAGTCTTACTTCAAGTAGTGTTCCTACTTATGGGGTAATTACTGCATGGGACATGGCGGGGACAGAGGAATCACTACTGTCCAATTTGTGTTCTAATAGAAGAGTCAGATTGTGCTTCCATTTGAGTAAACATGCAAGGCGAAACCTCTATATAAATGGGTTAGCAACGTGATGAACAAATCAAGCAAGGAACCAGACCCATCCTTCTGTTAGCCCAACATGTCATAACCCTATCCCTGTGCCTGGGCCTTCCAGGCCTAGCTGCTCACTTCTACATGGCACCCAAGCGATAAGTTACTGACCAGGCCTAATCCTTCCACATTGCCTCTGTTCCAAAAACTCAAGTGCTAACAACAGGCAAGGAAGAAATACAAATTCCTTGTTTCAGCTAACGATGTGGTTTATGCTACCTTTCCCATAGTTCAGTGACAAACTAAATTCAAGTATCATATGGTGAAAACAAATTGGCTTATATAGTTCTCCATTCAGACTAGGCATGATCCTAAACATCAGAAAACATATTCTAACCTAAAGCTAAAGTCAACTTGTGAATAACGAGATATAGGATCCATATATAGGAGAATGGAAACAAAGTACCATTAGCGGATTTAGGACAGACTGCCAGAGTACTTAATACCTAAAACTAGCCGCTACGAAAGACCTGCAGACTCACATTGTTTTGACCACAAAAAATGGCACCCTACCAGTAGGAAAAAGCAAATCTCTGATGCAAGGATTTGGAGACAAATTCGCCACTACTAATTTCTATCAAAGACCAATGCTGCAACTGGAACAGTAGAAATTTCCATTTCGTCAAACTGAGGAAATGTAAAGTTTCCATTTGTCAGAGCAAAGGATAGTGCCCATTGCTCCTAGTTAGCTCAAATTTGCAACAGATAACACATGTAAAGCACAGTCAGAATGACCTTTACCTCAAAAACTGAGAACCCTTTTCAAACTCAAATTCATAAGTGTAGCTAGCAAACGAATCACAGCAATTTATGTGCTGAACATGCATGTATTGAGGATCCGGAAAGAAATGGCCATACTGTTGGACATAAATAAAACAATATCATCAGAAGGAGCATATAAGAAGTTCAGTCGGTCAATTTGCAGCCTCTCAGAGTACTTACAGAGTCAGCAATCTTGAACTCCGAAGATGTCCTCAGTCGCAGTACACAACCAAAGGCATATGGACGGCTAAGCATTTTGTATCTGAAAAGTGAAAATGTGGATAAATTTACATTTTGCATCATATCTATATAGTAAGCAGATAGCTCAAAGGATAGCATGTGGAGCATATTCTCACATTCTGCACATATATTTAGTTATAGGTATATGATTGTATTACCTTGTACCAGGTATCCAACTAATTTTAAAACCAAGCCTACTACAGTTTATAGTTGGAAATTTGAGGGTAGGTCCGTTCACATGAAAGAGAACAAAAAAAATACAGTGCATGACCAACACTCATAATTTGGTGCCATTAGGCAAGTCAAAATGATCTAAGGTTCTAACGGTGAGAAGCACTAGGACCAGTTCTCCGCGATAGAACAACAGGAACAAAACTATTACAACATCATCACCCCCAAAGAAAGCTCCAAAGTTAGCCTTAGCTAAGAGATTCCATGGCATGAGGACTAAATAAACAGCTATCACAGATTTAAATCAAATAGTAACAAAAAGTCACCAGAGATTTAACTGTCCATAGATATGATTCCAGTTGTATATGGCCTATGGGGGTGCAATTTCTTGACTCACACTCATTTGCAGAACATGGGCATTAGTGATCAGAGGAAGCAATAAAGTATATGCATATCAAACAGTGTCTTGAGAATTGAAGCATCTTAAGATATATTTTACTTAAAGTGATACAGTTGGACTACTAAATAAACAAATACAAAGTACAGATGGCAACTGAACTTACATATCTTGTGGGAGTGTGGATTCATCTGTATTTGAATACAGAAACAATGAGCCACCACTTTCAACACTCAGAACCTTCAGGGAATTAAGATCTGTGTACTCATTTGTAATGGCGAAAAGGTCCACACACACACCTGCTTGAACAGCACTAGCAGCCTGTGATATGCCAATCAGGATACCTCCTAAAATATTATCAGAATGCATGAACCAATATTTATGCAGACCTACCAGATTCTTGTAGAAAATTGTCTGTTCGGGAAGTTGCGTATGATCTGAATCCACCACTTTACTAGTATTGTGGTCTCCATGGCTTCCTGGTGTGTCTAGTTGGCCAGGCCCATAATTTGGTGGTCCCGATAAGAACACAAATATCCTAGCTGTTAACGAAATTACCAGGAGAGTGCATTTAGTTGAAGGCAAGGCCATATACTGCAGTTTTACATACTAATAAATCCTTCAAACAGAAGATACGCCTATCTTCTAGTAAGAAGATAACATGATGGTACTGTAGTCAATACAATAACATATACTTCCACGAGAGAAAAAAATTGCATACCAAGTTCGAATGTAGTTTCGTATTCCACACTTAGGTAGTTGACAAGAGCATCCAATGCTACACCAAAACCACGTGTATGATGCGACGCATGATCTTGAACTTGCGATGCAGTTGCTGCCATTTCCCACGAAGATACTGGCTTAAGTGTTTCTAGTGCTTGAGCAATGCTATCTTTGCAGGTGTCAACCTGTTAACATGTAATTAACATAATTAGTACAAACAAGCAAGATGAATACTCTAGGAACACAGCTAGAATACATGAAAGCACAGAAAATTAATAGATTAAAAATAAGAGGACAAGTGTAATTTATAGTGTAATATACATACAGGAGCCAAAAACGAATGAAACGGCATGACATCTTTAAGGTCCACGAGTATGGTGCCATCAGAATCAGGAGGTATAAAAACATTCTTCACAATTGGTATTGGACCTTGAACATCGTATAGTCCTATCTTGCTGCTATATGTTAGTATTCCAAATAATGATCCTGGAGAAAGAGCTGCAAGGCATCACTAGATCAGTGTACACATACATGTATGAAAATCTTTTGTGTTTTATTAAAGAATCATTTAAATAGATTAGCTCCTAAAGTTGTGAGTGGACCTCACCTTCAAGAGCTGCCAGAAGAGCACTTTTGACTAGCTCCAAAAACTCCTCTGAAGCTAAAACACAACATGAAAAAAAAATTATGAGAAGACCCAGACAAGTGAACTTCAAAGAAAATGAAACAAAAGATCTCAAGAATTTTGCAGGGAAACTGGGAAAGGACTCTTCAGTTATTCTTTTGAAAATCCAAAATACTCTTCTAACAGGACAATAAGTCATAATCTTAACAATGTGAATTCAGGCTCAACTGGATTGATATTGGATGGCATCAGTCCACGTATCATGTTAGAGGAAAACAGAAGACGGCAACAGAAGGGAAAATTAGATTGGTAGAGTTGCTCACAGTAATGAGACAATGTTTTCCCCATCACAGTTCAAAGAAAGCAAAGCAACCACGCATCCGACGCATAGGCGGAGCCCAGCTAAGGACATGAACGCTAAACTTGAAACTCTGTACACCCAACCCGAAAATCATGCCTCCAAAGGTACCACAGACAGTAACCCCGGAATCAAATAATCACTTATTGGACCAAATTCGACGCATGTGGGAAGTAAGGTGGTTAGTTTCTCCATCCATATGCAGGGCACAACCTTACTCATGCGGAAATATTTAGCGAGCTTAAAACTTAACAGGCAACCATTTCCTTTGTCAGTTTATCACTCTTTTGTGTGAAGACAACCATGACGATCACACACAAAAAATTGGAGACACGATACAAATAAGCTGGAACTGAATGTTTATGCTTTAAGCCGAGAAAATTCTGAGATCATCGTATCTTACAGGATAAGTCGACCGCTGCCACGTACACGGGCGTCGTCACAGCCGCCGCATCGCCCTCCTCGTCTGCAAAAAACCACAACTCCGTCATCTCACTGCAGCACATTGCATTGCATCAGATCGGGACTTCGGGAGGCATACCCGGGAGGAGGAGGTCGACGAAGGCGGAGCGCAACTCGGGCGGGTCGTGGCTGCCGTCGCGGGCGTAGCGCGCGGCGGCGTCGGCGGAGAGGTCGTTATCCTCGGAGCAGATGGGGCACGTCCAGGACCAGCGGTGCAGGGAGCAATGGGTGCTGAAGTACCCGAAGCAGGAGGAGCAGCGCGGGATGAGGTGGCCCTCCTCGCCCGTGGCCGGAGCCGAGCCGCGCTCGTCGACGGGGGAGAAGGGCGTGACGGCGACGCCCCACGGGAGGCCGGAGGAGTCGAGGAGCGCGGCGTCGGAGGGGAAGTAGGCGAGGCTCGGGCGCGCCGCCATTGCTGGCGCGGAAGCTTTTGGGATGTGGATCTGGTGGAGTGGTGACGTGAGAGAGATCTGACGAGGAAGATGCAAGCGTGGTTTCGGGTGCTGTGTAGTCTGGGTTTGCGTTGGACTGTTGTACTGGCGCCGTAGACGAATATAGAAAATTTGATTATAAGAATATAGAAAATAATACAAATATTTACGATACCAAATGCATATAATATGAAAATATATTTCATGACAACTCTAATAATATTAAATTGACATTGTATATATGGTTGAACTTTATGAAGTTTAACTTTGACCAATATATGCAACATATTTTAAGCATGAGGGATTAGTGTGCTCCGCCTGTGTTAACCGCCGTAGGCTACGAAAGCAAATACGGAGTATTTATGTAAGTGGGGGTGAGCTCTGGTGACCCGGCATACCACTGCATGGTGTAGTATGCAAGTCTGATATAACACCAATGAAACACCGTTCCACGAGTATTATATCGCTCAGAGTGGTACAACAGAAACATATGCGGGTCCAAGGCATGTCTATAGAATTACAACACTGACTCTGTTACATAAGATCATCACAGCCTCCTGTTATCACCAGAATTTGACCGGATCAGAGGTGGGCCGCGATTGGAGATGGGCTTGAAGAATATATATATAGAAGAAATACATAAATCGGCCTTGTGTACCAAGTTTGGGCTAATTTCCCGTGTATCTGTACCATAGTAGGATACGTGTCGGTTAGAAGTTAGAGTTTTATCCGTGCACGGTTAGGTGCACGGCTGAATTAGAAAGTCCCCCGGACTATAAATATGTATCTAGGGTTTATGAAATAAACAACAACCAACGTTCAACACAAATCAATCTCGGCGCATCGCCAACTCCTTCGTCTCGAGGGTTTCTCCTGGTAGCACCATGCTGCCCGGATCGCATCTTGCGATCTAGGGCAAAGACAAGCTTATTACGTTGTTCATGCGTTGCTCGTACTTAAGCCCTTTTGATGGCGAGCAACGTAGTTATCTTAGATGTGTTAGGGTTAGCATTGTTCTTCGTATCATATGCTGTCGTAGTGCAACCCTTATACATCTAGCCGCCCTTACACCTATCTTAGGTGTAGGGGCGGCACCCCGCTTGATCATTGTTTAGTAGATCCGATCCGTTACGGTTGCTCCTTGTTCTTCAAGGATTAGTTTAATATCCGCAATAGTTAGGCCTTACAAAGGGTTGGAGGATCCAGCGGCGTGTAGGGTGTAGTTTGCTAGCCCTAGACAGGATGTTTAGGATCGGCTTACGATCACCGTACGCGAGCGCGAGGCCCAATCGTGAGTAGGATGATCCGATTATGCGGTGAAAACCCTAAATCGTCGTAGATCGCTTTAGCTTTATCTTGATCAAGCAGGACCACCATATATTCGTACACCTCGTATGAATCATGGGTGGATCGGCTCTTTGAGCCGATTCACAGATAACCCGAGAGCCGATCGAGGCTCGTATTTAATGTTTACGTGTATGCCATGCAGGAAACTAAGCGAGGCATCATCCAACACCTTCCCGACCGGGCATAGGTCAGGTGGCACGCCCTTGCGACGACGCATCGGACGTGTGACCGTAAGGCTTTGCGGGCCGTCGCTCGGAGGGACCAGGGGCCGCCCGCAGCTCCGGGAGATTCCCGCTCTACGGTGTTGCCCGTCGCTGCCCGCCGGTGGGTTTCCGACCGCAACACATTCTGGCACGACCGGTGGGACTATCTTCGACATCCACCGCATCGCCATCTACATCCGAGATGGCGGAAGGCACTCCGGTCAAGTACGAGGATCCGACCGACGAGCTCAAGAAGAAGCATGACGAGATCAAAGCGAGTCCTCGAAGCCGACCTCATCGGCTCTTTCCACGTAACCCGCTCCCATGGCATCGGTGGAAGGGGTTCTCACCCGAAGGCGCGCTCGCGAGGAGTGGACCTCGTCCGCCCCATCGAAGAACGCACCGGGTCGCTGCGTCAGGAGATCAACTTCATGGTGGCTCATTCGCCGCACCGCCACTCGAGAGCCCGGTGAACACTTTGGAGCGTGTCGCTCGCGCGTGATCCAGGAAATCATGAGCCATCAGCACTCTCCGTCGGGACCGGCTCTGGGGACTTACCAAGGAGAGATGCCACTCCAGATCCCGTCCACCGCCGCCGTTCGCGTTGGCAGCACCGGAAGTGCCGAACTCATCGGCATACGTCGTCTACAAGATTGGTGGTGACCCTAGTGACTACCAATTCCTACATGAGGCGCCCAAGGAGATCCCGCACGGATACACGTGCGCATACGTGCCGGACCGCAAGTAATCGGGCACTCTCGAACCAGGCCGCAACAGCAGGGACTTCGGAACAGCAGGGAGGAACGTCGGGAGCGGATCTTGAGAAGCGTACGTGGCTAGCTAAATACGCCACTCCGACAAACCTCCGTGAGCTCAGCTCCCGCAGCTTGGCTCGGAACCGGAAAAGCAAGCATGGCCGGCTAAGTATGCCACCCCGGCGAATCTTCGTGGTTCGACACCTTCAGCCATCACCGCGGATCAGATTTGTACAATTCGAAAGATCAGTTCGGCATGATGCCGAAAAGGAGGACAATCGGCTATACCAAGCCGTACCCCAACAAGTACGAGTTGATCCCGCTACCACCCAAATATCGGCTCCCTGACTTCACAAAGTTTAGTGGATCAGATGGTTCCAGCTCCATCAAGCATGCGAGCCGATATTTGGCACAGCTGGGCACGATCTCAGCATCAGACGAGCTACGTGTGAGGTTCTTCGCACAGTCCCTCACAGGATCGGCTTTCGGGTGGTACACATCGCTGCCACCGAACTCAATCCGGACTTGGAAGCAGTTGGAAGAGCAGTTCCACATACAGTATCACTCGGAGGCTTTCGAGGCTGGTATTGCCGATCTAGCACAAGTACGACGAAGCGCGGGGAAACGAGTGTCGAATACATCCAGCCGCTTCAGGACCGTGAGGAACCGATGCTATTCGGTTCACATAAGTGAAAAAGAAGCAGCCGAGTTGGCGGTGGTGGGTCTCTCATCATCGATCAAGGACGTGGCCTCCCAAGCGAGACTACCCTTCATTGGCGCACATGGTGCGTAAGCCGTCGCGCATATGAACAAGCGCCACCCAAATGTTTACCAGGACAAATTCAAGCGTGCGGTGGTCCCGGTTGAGGCGGACGAGGATTCGAGGCTTCCGAGGCCGGGGCATTGCCGATCTAGCACAAGTACGACAAGGGAAACAAGTTGTCGGAATACATCCAC
The DNA here is from genome assembly GCF_022539505.1 of Lolium rigidum. NCBI lineage: Eukaryota > Viridiplantae > Streptophyta > Magnoliopsida > Poales > Poaceae > Lolium > Lolium rigidum. The sequence goes on from NC_061514.1 coordinate 143,565,826, forward strand.
ACAGATCGCAGGAACCGATGCTATTCGGTTCACGTAAGGAAAAGAAGGCCGAGTTTGGCGGTGGTGGGTCTCTCGACTATCATCAGTGACGGGCCCTGCTGCATTTGAATTTTTCATTGGCGCACATGGTGCAGGTTTAGTGGATATGAACAAGCCGCCACCAGATGTCTACCAGATAAATCTGCTGCATGTGGCTCCGTTGAGTAGAATGAGGATGAAGCAGGCATAGATCGAGAGGTAGCAAGGGCTGAATGGACTTCGAGCGTGGCCCTGTCCCAGAATGGGTGAAGCCACAAGGCCCTCCGAAAGGGTTCAATGATTGCACCAAACCGAGCAAGATTTAGATTCCTTATCAAATGAGAAGCATATAAAGGTACCCGAAGGCCACAAGATCCCTACGGTGCAGAGCTGCCTATGCCATAATCTGCGGGTATACGCACGTTCACCCACACCACGAACGACCGCAGTGGTGTGGCGGCAAGAGATCCAAATGGCGACAGTAGAAAAAGGCGGTTAATTTTCAACCAAGACGCCATGAAAGTCGACACACACCCCTTCCCGCCGTTAACATGGTGGAGGAGTACTTACCATGGAGGGTGCCGCCTAGATTTCTGCAGAATGGTTTCAACACAGGTGGGTAGACCGGGCACCACTCCGGTAAGGACGGAGATGAGGGCAGCCGCCTCAGCAAGACACGCAGGAAGCCGCTCCACGCCATCGGCTCCGCCACGACGGCAAGCAGGTCGCAGGGAGAAGTGAAGAACACAAGACATCGCCGACCTCTCTCCGATCACCCTCAACAAGTATGTGAGTCACATGACCAACGCCGACGGTACAACGGCGATGATGAAGAGATCGTCCGGGCTAGGGACGACAGGAGATGCCGTCGGCATGATCAGCCACGAGGAGCCGATATGAGCGCTACGCCAAGGAAAAGGCGAGGGAGCAAGACGACGGGATAGGCACCGGACTGCCTCTTCTTCAGACACTGGATCAGAATGTCGGGCTGCCTACACCGCACGGTCGTAATGTAACAAGAAGGATGCAGCTTAGACCGTGTCTCGTGTTCAAGCTGCCTAGGGCCTCTCCCGCCACCTGTAACAAGCATGCCGAGTCCGCTCTAGTGGAAGACTTCGAGAAACTAGAGAGGACGATGATGAAGAAGACTTGTTAGACTATTGCCCTGGTAGCCTGATGGGCCTGGGCCTGCTCCTAGTTTAAGGGTTCAATGCCTGCGTGGGTTGGAAGAAATTGAAGATTATACCCGCACACGTTGAGGAAGGCATGTCCATCCACAAATTCAGCGAACTCCGGATCTTAAAGAGTGCGGGTCGCCACAAAGAAAAGAGTGGCGCCCAGATGAAAGGAAAGCCGATGATGAACACTTACTGCACAAACATGAATTTCATCCTTCCAACGGAGTTTAGCGCTTCAAGGATTATAGACAAGCACTCCGTGGGCACACTGGACTACGGCCCGATGGCGTGTATTTCACACGCTCGTTGGGCAACTCCCTGAGGAAAGGCATGATGCGCACAAGCAAGAAGTTTTCCTCGTAAAGAAACCAAGGTTTATCGAACCAGGAGGAGCCAAGAAGCACGTTGAAGGTTGATGGCGGCGGGATGTAGTGCGGCGCAACACCGTAGATTCCGGCGCCAACGTGGAACCCGCACAACACACCAAAGCTACTTTGCCCCAACGAAACAAAGGAGGTTGTCAATCTCACCGGCTTGCCGTAACAAAGGATTAACCGTATTGTGTGGAAGATGATTGTTTGCAGAGAAAACAAGAGAAACAAGTATTGCAAGAGATTGTATTTCAAGAAAGAGAATTGGACCGGGGTCCACAGCTCACTAGAGGTGTCTCTCCCATAAGACGAACAAGCATGTTGGGTGAACAAATTACAGCTTGGGCAATTGACAAATAAAGAGAGCATGACAATGCACATACATATCATGATGAGTATAGTGAGATTTAATTGGGCATTACGACAAAGTACATAGACCGCCATCCAACCGCATCTATGCCTAAAAAGTCCACCTTCAAGTTATCATCCGAACCCCTCCAAGCATTAAGTTGCAAAGCAACAGACAATTGCATTAAGTATGGTGCGTAATGTAATCAACAACTACATCCTTAGACATAGCATCAATGTTTTATCCCTAGTGGCAACAAGACAACACAACCTTAGAACTTTCTCACATCGTCCTGGTGTCAATGCAGCATGAACCCACTATCGAGCATAAGTACTCCCTCTTGGAGTTAAAAGCATCTACTTGGCCAGAGCATCTACTAATAACGGAGAGCATGCAAGATCATAAACAACACATAAGCATAACTTTGATAATCAACATAACAAGTATTCTCTATTCATCGGATCCCAACAAACGCAACATATAGAATTACATATAGATGATCTTGATCATGATAGGCAGCTCACAAGATCCGACAATGATAGCACAATGGGGAGAAGACAACCATCTAGCTACCGCTATGGACCCATAGTCCAGGGGTAGACTACTCACTCATCACTCCGGAGGCGACCATGGCGGTGTAGAGTCCTCCGGGAGATGATTCCCCTCTCCGGCAGGGTGCCGGAGGCGATCTCCATGATCCCCCGAGATGGGATCGGCGGCGACGGCGTCTCGGCAATGTTTTCCGTATCGTGGCTCTCGGCATCGGGGGTTTCGCCACCGAGGCTATTTGTAGGCGGAAGGGCAAGTCAAGAGGCGGCACAGGGGCCCACACCACGGGCCGGCGCGGCCAAGGGGGGCCGCGCCGCCCTAGGGTTTGGCCACCCCGTGGCCCCTCTTCGTCTCGTCTTCGGACTTCCGGAAGCTTCGTGAGAAAATAGGCCTCTCGGGCTTTTATTTCGTCCAATTCCGAGAATATTTCTTTACTAGGATTTCGAAACCAAAAACAGCAGTAAAACAAAGAATCGGCACTTCGGCATCTTGTTAATAGGTTAGTTCCGTAAAATGCACGAATATGACATAAAGTGTGCATAAAACATGTAGATAACATCAATAATGTGGCATGGAACACAAGAAATTATCGATACGTTGGAGACGTATCAGCATCCCCAAGCTTAGTTCTCGCTCGTCCCGAGCGTGTAAAACGATAACAAAGATAATTTCTGGAGTGACATGCCATCATAAACTTGATCATACTATTTGTAAAGCATATGTAGAGAATGCAGCGATCAAAACAATGTGTATGACATGAGTAAACAAGTGAATCATAAAGCAAAGACTTTTCATGAATAGCACTTCAAGACAAGCATCAATAAGTCTTGCATAAGAGTTAACTCATAAAGCAATAATTCAAAGTAAAGGTATTGAAGCAACACAAAAGAAGATTAAGTTTCAGCGGTTGCTTTCAACTTGTAACATGTATATCTCATGGATATTGTCAACATAGAGTAATATAATAAGTGCAATAAGCAAGTATGTAAGAATCAATGCACAGCTCACACAAGTGTTTGCTTCTTGAGGTGGAGAGAAATAGGTGAACCGACTCAACATTGAAAGTAAAAGAATGGTCCTCATAGAGGAAAAGCATCGATTGCTATATTTGTGCTAGAGCTTTGATTTTGAAAACATGAAACAATTTTGTCAACGGTAGTAATAAAGCATATGCATCATGTAAATTATATCTTATAAGTTGCAAGCCTCATGCATAGTGTACTAATAGTGCTCGCACCTTGTCCTAATTAGCTTGGACTACCTGGATTATCACCGCAATACATATGCTTTAACCAAGTATCACAAAGGGGTACCTCTATGCCGCCTGTACAAAGGTCTAAGGAGAAAGCTCGCATTTGGATTTCTCGCTTTTGATTATTCTCAACTTAGACATCCATACCGGGACAACATAGACAACAGATAATGGACTCCTCTTTTAATGCTTTAAGCATTCGACAACAATTAATTCTTTTCTCATTAGAGATTTGAGGATGTTTGTCCAAAACTGAAACTTCCACCATGGAACCATGGCTTTAGTTAGCGGCCCAATGTTCTTCTCTCACAATATGCATGCTCAAACCATTCAACTCGCAGTAGATCGCCCTTACTTCGACAAGACGAACATGCATAGCAACTCACATGAAATTCAACAATGAGTTGATGGCGTTCCCGCAGAAACATGGTTATCGCACAACAAGCAACTTAATAAGAGATAAAGTGCATAATTACATATTCAATACCACAATAGTTTTTAAGCTATTTGTCCCATGAGCTATATATTGCAAAGGTGAATGATGGAATTTTAAAGGTAGCACTCAAGCAATTTACTTTGGAATGGCGGGAAAATACCATGTAGTAGGTAGGTATGGTGGACACAAATGGCATAGTGGTTGGCTCAAGTATTTTGGATGCATGAGAAGTATTCCCTCTCGATACAAGGTTTAGGCTAGCAAGGCTTATTTGAAACAAACACAAGGATGAACCGGTGAAGCAAAACTCACATAAAAGACATATTGAAAGCATTATAAGACTCTACACCGTCTTCCTTGTTGTTCAAACTCAATACTAGAAATTATCTAGACCTTAGAGAAACCAAATATGCAAACCAAATTTTAGCATGCTCTATGTATTTCTTCATTAATGGGTGCAAAGCATATGATGCAAGAGCTTAAACATGAGCACAACAATTGCCAAGTATCACATTACCCAAGACATTTATAGCAATTACTACATGTATCATTTTCCAATTCCAACCATATAACAATTTAACGAAGGAGAAACTTCGCCATGAATACTATGAGTAGAAACCAAGGACATATTTGTCCATATGCTACAGCGGAGTGTGTATCTCTCCCATAAAGTGAATGCTAGGATCCATTTTATTCAAACAAAACAAAAACAAAAACAAACCGACGCTCCAAGAAAAAGCACATAAGATGTGGCCGAATAAAAATGTAGTTTCATGGGAGGAACCCGATAATTTGTTGATGAAGAAGGGGATGCCTTGGGCATCCCCAAGCTTAGACGCTTGAGTCTTCTTGATATATGCAGGGGTGAACCACCGGGTGCATCCCCAAGCTTAGAGCTTTCACTCTCCTTGATCATGTTGCATCATACTCCTCTCTTGATCCTTGAAAACTTCCTCCACACCAAACTCGAAACAACTCATTAGAGGGTTAGTGCACAATATAAATTGACATATTCAGAGGTGACACAATCATTCTTAACACTTCTGGACATTGCATAATGCTACTGGACATTAGTGGATCAAAGAAATTCATCCAACATAGCGAAAGAGGCAATGCGAAATAAAAGGCAGAATCTGTCAAAACAGAACAGTTCGTATTGACGAATTTTAAAATGGCACCAGACTTGCTCAAATGAAAATGCTCAAATTGAATGAAAGTTGCGTACATATCTGAGGATCATGCACGTAAATTGGCATAATTTTCTGAGCTTCCTGCAGGGCAGTGGGCTCAGATTCGTGACAGCAAAGAAATCTGGAACTGCGCAGTAATCCAAATCTAGTACTTACTTTTCTATCAACGGCTTAACTTGGCACAACAAAACTCAAAACTAAGATAAGGAGAGGTTGCTACAGTAGTAAACAACTTCCAAGACACAAATATAAAAACAAAGTACTGTAGCAAAATAACACATGGGTTATCTCCCAAGAAGTTCTTTCTTTATAGCCATTAAGATGGGCTCAAGCAGCTTTAATGATGCACTCGCAAGAAATAGTATTTGAAGCAAAAGAGAGCATCAAGAGGCAAATTCAAAACACATTTAAGTCTAACATGCTTCCTATGCATAGGAATCTTGTAAATAAACAAGTTCATGAAGAGCAAAGTAACAAGCATAGGAAGATAAAACAAGTGTAGCTTCAAAAATTTCAAGCACATAGAGAGGTGTTTTAGTAACATGAAAATTTCTACAACCATATTTTCCTCTCTCATAATAATTTTCAGTAGCATCATGAGCAAACTCAACAATGTAACTATCACATAAAGCATTCTTATCATGAGTCTCATGCATAAAATTATTACTCTCCACGTAAGCATAATCAATTTTATTAGTTGTAGTGGGAGCAAATTCAACAAAGTGGCTATCATCATATATAGGAGGCATATTGTAATCATAAAAGAAAATTTTCTCCTCAATGCTTGGGGGACTAAAAAGATCATGCTCATCGTGAGCCAGCTTCCCAAGCTTAGAATTTTCCATAGCATTAGCAACAATGGTGTTCAAAGCATCCATAGTAATAACATTCCCATTAGCATGCATATAAAGTTCCATGGGTTTTTTAATTCTCTCTTCAAACACATCATGTCCTAATTCAAGATAAAGTTCATAAAGATCTCTCATATTTTTGTTGTTTTCCATTATGCTTAACTAGTGAAATAAAAACATGCATGATATTAAGTAAAGTAAAACAAGTAACTAATTTTTTTGTGTTTTTGATATAGCAAACAAGACAGAAATAAAGTAAAACTAGCAACTAATTTTTTTGTGTTTTGATATAATGCAGCAAACAAAGTAGTAAATAAAATAAAGCAAGACAAAAACAAAGTAAAGAGATTGAGAAGTGGAGACTCCCTTGCAGCGTGTCTTGATCTCCCCGCAACGGCGCCGTAAAATATGCTTGATGGCGTGTATTTCACACGTTCGTTGGGCAACCCCAAGAGGAAGGTATGATGAGCACAGCAGAGCAAGTTTTCCTCGTAAAGAAACCAAGGTTTATCGAACCAGGAGGAGCCAAGAAGCACGTTGAAGGTTGATGGCGGCGGGATGTAGTGCGGCGCAACACCGTAGATTCCGGCGCCAACGTGGAACCTCGCACAACACAACCAAAGCTACTTTGCCCCAACGAAACAAAGTTGAGGTTGTCAATCTCACCGGCTTGCCGTAACAAAGGATTAACCGTATTGTGTGGAAGATGATTGTTTGCAGAGAAAACAAGTAGAAACAAGTATTGCAAGTAGATTGTATTTCAAGAAAGAGAATTGGACCGGGGTCCACAGCTCACTAGAGGTGTCTCTCCCATAAGACGAACAAGCATGTTGGGTGAACAAATTACAGCTTGGGCAATTGACAAATAAAGAGAGCATGACAATGCACATACATATCATGATGAGTATAGTGAGATTTAATTGGGCATTACGACAAAGTACATAGACCGCCATCCAACCGCATCTATGCCTAAAAAGTCCACCTTCAAAGTTATCATCCGAACCCCTCCAAGCATTAAGTTGCAAAGCAACAGACAATTGCATTAAGTATGGTGCGTAATGTAATCAACAACTACATCCTTAGACATAGCATCAATGTTTTATCCCTAGTGGCAACAAGACAACACAACCTTAGAACTTTCCGTCACCGTCCCATGTGTCAATGCAGCATGAACCCACTATCGAGCATAAGTACTCCCTCTTGGAGTTAAAAGCATCTACTTGGCCGGAGCATCTACTAATAACGGAGAGCATGCAAGATCATAAACAACACATAAGCATAACTTTGATAATCAACATAACAAGTATTCTCTATTCATCGGATCCCAACAAACGCAACATATAGAATTACATATAGATGATCTTGATCATGATAGGCAGCTCACAAGATCCGACAATGATAGCACAATGGGGAGAAGACAACCATCTAGCTACCGCTATGGACCCATAGTCCATGGGTAGACTACTCACTCATCACTCCGGAGGCGACCATGGCGGTGTAGAGTCCTCCGGGAGATGATTCCCCTCTCCGGCAGGTGCCGGAGGCGATCTCCGTGATCCCCCGAGATGGGATCGGCGGCGACGGCGTCTCGCAATGTTTTCCGTATCGTGGCTCTCTGCATCGGGGGTTTCGTCACGGAGGCTATTTGTAGGCGGAAGGGCAAGTCAAGAGGCGGCACGGGGGCCCACACCACAGGGCCGCGCGGCCAAGGGGGGCCGCGCCGCCCTAGGGTTTGGCCACCCCGTGGCCCCTCTTCGTCTCGTCCTTCGGACTTCCGGAAGCTTCGTGAGAAAATAGGCCTCCGGGCTTTTATTTCGTCCAATTCCGAGAATATTTCTTTACTAGGATTTCTGAAACCAAAAACAGCGTAAAACAAAGAATCGGCACTTCGAGCATCTTGTTAATAGGTTAGTTCCGTAAAATGCACGAATATGACATAAAGTGTGCATAAAACATGTAGATAACATCAATAATGTGGCATGGAACACAAGAAATTATCATACGTTGAGATGATCACGGCCCACGGCCGGTCATCTTTGAGAAGCCACGAGAAAGAAGCATGTGCATCCAAGGCCCTATACTTGCGAGGATACATCAATGGGCAGCCTGCTAACAAGATGTTGGTGGACACCTGAGCAGAGCCAACATGCCATACCCATGCCACGTCGGTTGGGACGCTCAGCTCAGATCTGATCAAGACCAATGTGACACTGTTTTCCCAACGGCCAAGCATCCGACGCACAAGGTGTTCCGAACGTGGATCCGACCGTAGGAAGGAAAAACCGTCCCTACAACGTTTATTGTCGACAAGAATAGCACATATGCTCGTCCTACTAGGGAGAGATTGGATCCACGCCAACCGTTGCATTCCATCCACGATGCACCAATGCCTAATACAACCTGGATGGAGATGACGAGAAGGCCGTCCACGCGCATGATTCACCGAGATTTCAACGGCCGGCATGGACGTTTGCGCATCGCCAAGAGCCACTCTGGGGCATCAATTTGGGACGACTGCTGAGCGCATCGACGTGACAAGGAACGGGGTTAGGGCTGGTTTTATCCACCGGCCCGACCGTGTAACAAGAGCAAACATCGATGGATCTAGCGTGGCGATGCCGATCCAGGATCGGGCCCCGCGGATCTATGGAGGAACATTACAAAACCTTCATCAAGCAAGCACGGGAGGCCGATTCCAAGAATCGCTCAAAATTATCCTCACCATCCACTTGCTTAGGGCCAGCCTAATGGACAATAAGGCAATGGGTTTGCGTCGGCTGATGAGCTAGAAGAAGTCCACATCAGTCCTAATCAAGCCGATGTTCACATAGCGCCCGGGCTAATCACAGAGCCGATTTCATCAGTCTCCCCATAGGGAATCGGGCTCGGGGCACCAATCGATGAGCATGTGCGATACATAAAAATAAACATCGGGGGCCGATAGAAAATCTGGCCCGTAAAAAAAAATTCTCACGCAGCTTCGAGGTGTACCATGCACGGGCATCGACTTTAGAGCCGAGGGACGAAGCCGATGCGTGCCATCACTTTAGCACAAATTTTATGGGATCTACCCGCAGCATGTGCAAAACACAGGATCTCTAGCCTGCGGTCGAGGAGTTCTACTTCGAGCCGTTGTGTGATCATCTAATATCGACTTTCAATGGAGGAGGGGTGATCGGCTCAGCCGGGCTCATGATGGTTCTCTCACATGATTTAGCCCAGTCCACGACCACATGCCCTCGGCTCTGCTTCGCCTTGGCCGAGACTCCGGGGGCAACCTCGGCCCGTGGATGCTCGCTTTTGAAAGCCGATTGGGTGGACATCGGCTAG
>NC_061514.1:143575449-143588660 GCF_022539505.1 Lolium rigidum
GAGTGGGCCGAAGCTTGAACACGAGGGCCTATTTTTCCACGGAGCTTCCAGAAGACCGAAGAACATACGAAGTGGGGCCACGAGGTGGCGACACCACATGGCGGCGCGGCCAAGGGGGCCGCGCCGCCCTATGGTGTGGGCCCTCGTCGAGCCCCGACTCGCCCTTCCGCCTGCTTAAAGCCTCCGTCGCGAAACCCCGAGGAGAAAAACCACGATACGGAAAACCTTGCGAGACGCCGCCGCCGCCGATCCCATCTCGGGGGATTACGGAGATCTCCTCCGGCACCCTGCCGGAGAGGGGATTCATCTCCCCGAGGACTCTACACCGCCATGGTCGTCTCCGGAGTGATGAGTGAGTAGTTCACCCCTGGACTATGGGTCCATAGCAGTAGCTAGATGGTTGTCTTCTCCTCATTGTGCTTCATTGTTGGATCTTGTGAGCTGCCTAACATGATCAAGATCATCTATCTGTAATTCTATATGTTGTGTTTGTCGGGATCCGATGGATAGAGAATACCATGTCATGTTAATTATCAAGTTATTACATATGTGTTGTTTATGATCTTGCATGCTCTCCGTTACTAGTAGAGGCTCGGCCAAGTTTTTTCTTTTAACTCCAAGAGGGAGTATTTATGCTCGATAGTGGGTTCATGCCTCGCATTGACACATGGGACGATGACGAGAAAGTTCTAAGGTTGTGTTGTGCTTGTTGCCACTAGGGATAAAACATTGGCGCTATGTCCGAGGATGTAGTTGTTGATTACATTACGCACCATACTTAATGCAATTGTCTGTTGTTAGCAACTTAATCCTGGAGGGGGTTCGGATGATAACCTGAAGGTGGACTTTTTAGGCATAGATGCAGTTGGATGGCGGTCTATGTACTTTGTCGTAATGCCCAATTAAATCTCACTATACTTATCATGTCATGTATGTGCATTGTTATGCCCTCTCTATTTGTCAATTGCCCGACTGTAATTTGTTCACCCAACATGCTTTTATCTTATGGGAGAGACACCTCTAGTGAGCTGTGGACCCCGGTCCATTCTTTAATACTTGAAATACAAATCTGCCTGCAATACTTGTTTTACTCGTTTCTCTCGTAAACAATCATCTTCCACACAATACGGTTAATCCTTTGTTACGGCAAGCCGATGAGATTGACAACCTCCACTTGTTTCGTTGGGGCAAAGTACTTTGGTTGTGTTGTGCAGGTTCCACGTTGGCGCCGGAATCTCGGTGTTGCGCCGCACTACATCCCGCCGCCATCAACCTTCAACGTGCTTCTTGACTCCCTACTGGTTCGATTAAACCTTGGTTTCTTACTGAGGGAAACTTGCCGCTGTGCGCATCACACCTTGCTCTTGGGGTTCCCAACGGACGTGTCAACTACACGCATCAAGCAAATTTACGGCGCCGTTGCCGGGAGATCAAGACACGCTGCAAGGGGAGTCTCCACTTCCCAATCTCTTTACTTTGTTTTTGTCTTGCTTTATTTTATTTACTACTTTGTTTGCTGCATTATATCAAAACACAAAAAATTAGTTGCTAGCTTTACTTTATTTGCTGTCTTGTTTGCTATATCAAAAACACAAAAAAATTAGTTTACTTGCATTTACTTTATCTAGTTTGCTTTATTTACTATTGCTAAAATGGCCAACCATGAAAATACTAAGTTGTGTGACTTCACTAGCACAAATAATAATGATTTCTTATGCACACCTATTGCTCCACCTGCTACTACAGCAGAATTCTTTGAAATTAAACCTGCTTTACTAAATCTTGTTATGCGAGAGCAATTTTCACAGTGTTAGTTCCGATGATGCTGCTGCCCATCTCAATAATTTTGTTGAACTATGTGAAATGCAAAAATATAAAGATGTAGATGGTGACATTATAAAATTAAAATTGTTTCCTTTCTCATTAAGAGGAAGAGCTAAAGATTGGTTGCTATCTCTCGCCTAAGAATAGTATTGATTCCTGGACTAAATGCAAGGATGCTTTTATTGGTAGATATTATCCCCCTGCTAAAATTATATCTTTGAGGAGTAGCATAATGAATTTTAAACAATTAGATAATGAACATGTTGCTCAAGCTTGGGAAAGAATGAAATCTTTGGTTAAAAATTGCCCAACCCATGGATCGACTACTTGGATGATCATCCAAACCTTCTATGCGAGGACTAAATTTTTCTTCGCGGAATTTATTGGATTCAGCTGCTGGAGGTACCTTTATGTCCATCACTCTTGGTGAAGCAACAAATCTCCTTGATAATATGATGGTTAATTACTCTGAATGGCACACGGAAAGAGCTCCACAAGGTAAAAAGGTAAATTCTGTTGAAGAATCCTCTTCCTTGAATGATAAGGTTGATGCTATTATGTCTATGCTTGCGAATGATAGGACTAATGTTGATCCTAATAATGTTCCATTAGCTTCATTGGTTTCCCAAGAAGAACATGTTGATGTAAACTTCATTAAAAATAATAATTTCAACAACAATGCTTATCGGAACAATTCTAGTAATAACTATAGGCCATATCCTTATAATAATGGTAACGGTTATGCTAATTCTTATGGGAATTCTTACAACAATAATAGGAATACACCCCCTGGACTTGAGGCCATGCTTAAAGAATTTATTAGTACACAAACTGCCTTTAACAAATCTGTTGAAGAAAAGCTCAATAAAATTGATATTCTTGTTTCTAGAGTTGATAGTCTTGCCTCTGATGTTGATCTTTTGAAATCGAAAGTTATGCCTAATAGGGATATTGAAAATAAAATTGTTACTACAGCAAATGCCATCCAAGTTAGAATTAATGAGAATATAAGATTAATGGCTGAACTGCGTGCTAGGTGGGATAGAGAAGAAAATGAAAAACTAGCTAAAAAGGAAAATGTAGCTAAAGTTTGGACTATTACCACCACTAGCAATGCTAATTCTTCACATGTTGCTGCACCTCCTACTATTAATGGTAAAATAATTGGTGTTGGCAATGCTTCTACTCCTAGTGCAAAGCGCGCAAAATTACCTGAAACTCGCTAAAACTGCTGAAGCTGCTTGTGATAAAGCTGTCTGAAACTGCTCGTGATAAAGCTGCTGAAATTTTTTCCAACCTTGGGGATGATAATCCCATTGCTTTAGATTGTAATGATTTAGATTTTGATGATTGCCACATCTCTGAAGTTATAAAGTTCTTGCAAAAACTTGCTAAGAGCCCCAATGCTAGCGCTATAAACTTGGCTTTCACAAAACATATTACAAATGCTCTCATAAAAGCTAGAGAAGAGAAACTAAAACTTGAAACTTCTATTCCTAGAAAGCTAGAGGATGGTTGGGAGCCCATCATTAAAATGAGAATCAAAGATTTTGATTGTAATGCTTTATGTGATCTTGGTGCAAGTATTTCGTTATGCCTAAAAAAGTCTATGATATGCTTGACTTGCCACCATTGAAAAACTGTTATTTGGATGTTAATCTTGCTGATAATGCTAAAAAGAAACCTTTGGGGAAAGTTGATAATGTTCATATTATGGTTAACAATAACCTTGCCCCCGTTGATTTTGTTGTCTTGGATATTGAATGCAATGCATCTTGCCCCATTATATTGGGAAGACCTTTTCTTCGAACCGTTGGTGCTACTATTGGTATGAAGGAAGGTAATATTAAATATCAATTTCCTCTCAAAAAAGGTATGGAACACTTCCCTAGAAAGAGAATGAAGTTACCTTATGATTCTATCATTAGAACAAATTATGATGTTGATGCTTCGTGTCTTGATGTCACTTGAGATACACTTTCTGCGCCTAGCTGAAAGGCGTTAAAGAAAAGCGCTTATGGGAGACAAACCATGTTTTTACTCCAGTATTTTTGTTTTATATTTGTGTCTTGGAAGTTGTTTACTACTGTAGCAACCTCTCCTTATCTTAGTTTTATGTTTTGTTGTGCCAAGTAAAGTCTTTGATAGAAAAGTAAGTACTAGATTTGGATTACTCGCGCAGTTCCAGATTTCTTTGTCTGTCACGAATCTGGGTCTATCTCCCTGTAGGTAGCTCAGAAAATTAAGCAAATTTACGAGCATGATCCTCAGATATGTACGCAACTTTCATTCAATTTGAGCATTTTCGTTTGAGCAAGTCTGGTGGCCTAATAAAATCCATCTTTACGGACTCGTTCCGTTTTGACAGATTCTGTCTTTTATTTCGCATTGCCTCTTTTGCTATGTTGGATGAATTTCTTTGATCCATTAATGTCCAGTAGCTTTATGCAATGTCCAGAAGTGTTAAGAATGATTGTGTCACCTCTGAACATGTGAATTTTTATTATGCACTAACCATCTAATGAGTTGTTTCGAGTTTGGTGTGGAGGAAGTTTTCAAGGATCAAGAGAGGAGTATGATGCAATATGATCAAGGAGAGTGAAAGCTCTAAGCTTGGGGATGCCCCGGTGGTTCACCCCTGCATATTATAAGAAGACTCAAGCGTCTAAGCTTGGGGATTCCCAAGGCATCCCCTTCTTCATCGACAACATTATCGGGTTCCTCCCCTGAAACTATATTTTTATTCCGTCACATCTTATGTACTTTGCTTGGAGCGTCGGTTTGTTTTTGTTTTTTGTTTTGTTTGAATAAAATGGATCCTAGCATTCACTTTATGGGAGAGAGACACGCTCCGCTGTAGCATATGGACAAATATGTCCTTAGGCTCTACTCATAGTATTCATGGCGAAGTTTCATCTTCGTTAAATTGTTATATGGTTGGAATTGGAAAATGCTACATGTAGTAACTCTAAAATGTCTTGGATAATTTGATACTTGGCAATTGTTGTGCTCATGTTTAAGCTCTTGCATCATATACTTTGCACCCATTAATGAAGAAATACTTAGAGCTTGCTAATTTGGTTTGCATATTTGGTTTCTCTAGAGTCTAGACAACATCTAGTATTGAGTTTTGAACAACAAGGAAGACGGTATGGAGTCTTATAATGTTTACCATATGTCTTTTATGTGAGTTTTGCTGTACCGTTCATCCTTGTGTTTGTTTCAAATAACCTTGCTAGCCTAAACCTTGTATCGAGAGGGAATACTTCTCATGCATCCAAAACACTTGAGCCAACAACTATGCCATTTGTGTCCATCATACCTACCTACTACATGGTATTTATCCGCCATTCCAAAGTAAATTGCTTGAGTGCTACCTTTAAAATTCCATCATTCACCTTTGCAATATATAGCTCATGGGACAAATAGCTTAAAAACTATTGTGGTATTGAATATGTACTTATGCACTTTATCTCTTATTAAGTTGCTTGTTGTGCGATAACCATGTTTCGGGGACGCCATCAACTATTCTTTGTTGGATATCATGTGAGTTGCTATGCATGTCCGTCTTGTCTGAAGCAAGAGAGATCTACCACCTTTATGGTTGGAGCATGCATATTGTTAGAGAAGAACTTTGGGCCGCTAACTAAAGCCATGATTCATGGTGGAAGTTTCAGTCTTGAACATATATCCTCAATCTCATATGAGAATGATAATTGTTGCCACATGCTTATGCATTAAAGAGGAGTCCATTATCTGTTGTCCATGTTGTCCCGGTATGGATGTCTAAGTTGAGAATAATCAAAAGCGAGAAATCCAAAATGCGAGCTTTCTCCTTAGACCTTTGTACAGGCGGCATGGAGGTACCCCATTGTGACACTTGGTCAAAACATGTGCATTGCAAAGATCCGGTAGTCCAAGTTAATTAGGACAAGGTGCGGGCACTATTAGTATACTATGCATGAGACTTGCAACTTGTAAGATATAATGTACATAACTCATATGCTTTATTACTACCGTTGACAAAATTGTTTCATGTTTTCAAAATAAAAGCTCTAGCACAAATATAGCAATCGATGCTTTCCTCTTTGAAGGACCATTCTTTTACTTTTATGTTGAGTCAGTTCACCTATCTCTCTCCACCTCAAGAAGCAAACACTTGTGTGAATCTGTGCATTGATTCCTACATACTTGCATATTGTACTTGTTATATTACTCTATGTTGACAATTATCCATGAGATATACATGTTACAAGTTGAAAGCAACCGCTGAAACTTAATCTTCCTTTGTGTTGCTTCAATACCTTTACTTTGATTTATTGCTTTATGAGTTAACTCTTATGCAAGGCTTATTAATACTTGTCTTGAAGTACTATTCATGAAAAGTCTTTGCTTTATGATTCACTTGTTTACTCATGTCATTACCATTGTTTTTGATCGCTTCATTCACTACATATGTTTACAAATAGTATGATCAAGGTTATGATGGCATATCACTTCAGAAATTATCTTTGTTATCGTTTTACCTGCTCGGGACGAGCAGAACTAAGCTTGGGGATGCTTGATACGTCTCCGACGTATCGATAATTTCTTATGTTCTATGCCATATTATTGATGATACCTACATGTTTTATGCACACTTTATGTCATATTCCTGCATTTTCTGGAACTAACCTATTAACAAGATGCCGAAGTGCCAGTTCTCGTTTCGCTGTTTTTGGTTTCGAAATCCTAGTAACGAAATATTCTCGGAATTGGACGAAACGAAGACCCGGGGGCCTATTTTTCCACGGAGCTTTCCGGAAGACCGAAGAACATACGAAGTGGGGCCACGAG
This sequence comes from Lolium rigidum, assembly GCF_022539505.1. Taxonomy (NCBI): domain Eukaryota; kingdom Viridiplantae; phylum Streptophyta; class Magnoliopsida; order Poales; family Poaceae; genus Lolium; species Lolium rigidum. The sequence continues at coordinate 143,582,110 of NC_061514.1, forward strand.
GTGGCGACACCACATGGCGGCGCGGCCAAGGGGGGCCCGCGCCACCCTATGGTGTGGGCCCCTCGTCGGGCCCCGACTCTCGCCCTTTCGCCTACTTAAAGCCTCCGTCGCGAAACCCCGAGGAGAAAAACCACGATACGGAAAACCTTACCGAGACGCCGCCGCCGCCGATCCCATCTCGGGGATTACGGAGATCTCCTCCGGCACCCTCGCCGGAGAGGGATTCATCTCCCGGAGGACTCTACACCGCCATGGTCGCCTCCGGAGTGATGAGTGAGTAGTTCACCCCTGGACTATGGGTCCATAGCAGTAGCTAGATGGTTGTCTTCTCCTCATTGTGCTTCATTGTTGGATCTTGTGAGCTGCCTAACATGATCAAGATCATCTATCTGTAATGACAAGTGCTTCATTAGAGATAGATGATCTTGATCATGTTAGGCAGCTCACAAGATCCAACAATGAAGCACAATGAGGAGAAGACAACCATCTAGCTACTGCTATGGACCCATAGTCCAGGGGTGAACTACTCACTCATCACTCGGAGGCGACCATGGCGGTGTAGAGTCCTCCGGGAGATGAATCCCCTCTCGGCAGGTGCCGGAGGAGATCTCCGAATCCCCCGAGATGGGATTGGCGGCGGCGGCGTCTCCGGAAGGTTTTCCGTATCGTGGTTTTTCGCATCGGGGTTTCACGACGGAGGCTTTAAGTAGGCGGAAGGGCGGAGTCGGACGGCTGACGAGGGCCCACACCATAGGCGGCGCGGCCCCCCTGGCCGCGCGGCCCTATGGTGGCGGCGCCTCGTCGCCCCACTTCGTATCCCTTTCGGTCTTCTGGAAGGTTCGTGGCAAAATAGGCCCCTGGGACTTGATTTCGTCCAATTCCGAGAATATTTCGTTACTAGGATTTCTGAAACAAAAACAGCAGAAAACAGCAACTGGCACTTCGGCATCTTGTTAATAGGTTAGTTCCATAAAATGCACGAATATGACATAAAGTGTGCATAAAACATGTAGGTATCATCAATAATATGGCATGGAACATAAGAAATTATCGATACGTCGGAGACGTATCAGGAGCCGCTCTTTGGAGGTCTGTTTGGCAAGGGGGTTAGAGTACCCGCTACCAGTCGTTGACAACGACAAACACCTCTCAAAACTTTACTTTTATTCTCTTTATATGATTTCAAAACTGAAAAGGCTCTAGCACATGATTTAATCCCTGCTTCCCTCTGCGAAGGGCCTGTCTTTTACTTTATGTTGAGTCAGTAAACCTATTTCCCTCCATCTCAAGCAAGCATTTGAGTTGTTGTGATCAAACTATTATATTGTGATTTGCTTCATCATGTCTTTACTCTTTCTTGTTTAGTACAAGTTTTACTTGAATGAATATAGCTTTGAAAGTCATCAATGATTAATATGATTGAGTATGCAAGTTTACCATAAGCTCTAATATGAGAGCGCTGCTCAATAGATAAGTATAATCTGTTAACTCTTCTCTGACCAAGAACAAAGTTTGCCATCACCAATTATGATTTCTTATGCACCTTTATTTGTGATTACCTTATACTTGTTTCAAGTTGAGTTATATGAGGAAGTTGTTTACTATGATATCTTGTGTGAATGAATATGATGCTTCTTGTCCGTATTTTATTTATCGACTCTTCACTCCATAAACATGTGGACCTGTTTACCGAGTTCAGTTTCGCTTGGGGACAAGCGAAGTCTAAGCTTGGGGGGAGTTGATACGTCCAATTTGCATCACCATTTTATATCATAATTTGCTCGTTATTCATTGATATATTTCATACTCGGGACACAATACTTATGTTATTTCATCTATTTTGCATGTTTCATGATTATTTGGAGATCGCACACCGGAGTCGGGATTCTGCTGGAAAAAGCACCGTCGGGATGCAATATTTCGGAAGATCAACTCGTGGAAGGAAATTTTACCAAAAATCCTATTTTTCCGGATGACGAAGGAAGCCGAAGGGGAGCCAGCTGGACCCAAGGTGGGCCCACACCATAGGGCGGCGCGGCCCATGGCCTGGCCGCGCCACCATGTGGTGTGGGGCCCCTGCAGCCTCTTTCGCCTCCTTTTCTTCGCGAAACCCTTCGTCCCGAAGACTTAAGCCACAGAGGAATCCTCACGAAGGGTTACAGCCGCCTCTGCGGGGCGGAGAACACCAGAGAGAAAAGAGCTCTCCGGCGGGCAGGAATCCGCCGGGAAATTCCCTCCCGGAGGGGGAAATCGACGCCATCGTCACCGCCATCGAGCTGGACATCATCTCCATCACCATCATCATCATCTCCACCATCATCACCGCCGTCTCCACCGCTGGACATCGTCACCGCTGTAGCAATTTGGGTTTGATCTTGATTGTTTGATAGGGGAAACTTTCCCGGTATTGATTTCTACTTGTTATTGATGCTATTGAGTGAAACCATTGAACCAAGGTTTATGTTCAGATTGTTATTCATCATCATATCACCTCTGATCATGTTCCATATGAGTAGTTCGTTTAGTTCTTGAGGACATGGGTGAAGTCTAAATGTTAGTAGTGAATTACGGTTGAGTAATATTCAATGTTATGATATTTAAGTTGTGGTGTTATTCTTCTAGTGGTGTCGTGTGAACGTCGACTACACGACACTTCACCATTTATGGGCCTAGGGGAATGCATCTTGTACTCGTTTGCCAATTGCGGGGTTGCCGGAGTGACGAAACCTAAACCCCGTTGGTATATCGATGCGGGAGGGATCGCAGGATCTCGCAGTTTAAGGCTGTGGTTAGATTTATCTTAATTACTTTCTTGTAGTTGCGGATGCTTGCAAGGGGTATAATCACAAGTATGTATTAGTCCTACGAAGGGCGGTACATTAGCATAGGTTCACCCACACAACACTTATCAAAACAATGAAGATTAATCAGCCGTATGTAGCGAAAGCACTAGACTAAAATCCCGTGTGTCCTCGAGAACGTTTGGTCATTATAAGTAAACAAACCGGCTTGTCCTTTGTGCTAAAAAGGATTGGGCCACTCGCTGCAATTATTTCTCTCGCACTTTACTTACTTGTACTTATTTCATCTGCTATATCAAAACCCCCCTGAATACTTGTCTGTGAGCATTTACAGTGAATCCTTCATCGAAACTGCTTGTCAACACCTTCTGCTCCTCGTTGGGTTCGACACTCTTATTTATCGAAAGTACTACGATACACCCCCTATACTTGTGGGTCATCAATCCCAACAAACACAACATGTAGCATTAAAAATAGATGATCTTGATCATGATAGGCAGCTCACAAGATCTAAACATGATGGCATAATAGGAGAAGACAATCATCTAGCTACTGCTATGGACCCATAGTCCAAGGATGAACTACTCACGCATCAGTCCGGAGGTGTGCATGGTGATGTAGAGCCCTCCGGTGATGATTCCCCTCTCCGGCAGGGTGCCGGAGGCGATCTTCAGAACCCCCCAAGATGGGGTTGACGGCGGTGGCGTCTCAGTAACTTTTCTCGTATCGTGGCTCTCGGTACTAGGGTTTTCGCGACGGAAGGATTATATAGGCCAAGGGGCAGAGTCGGGGGACGCCCGAGGGGCCCACCCCATATGGCGGCGCGGCCAGGGGTGGGGCCGCCTCGTGTCCCTTCTTCGTCTCCTCTTCGGTGTTCTGGAAGACTCCGTGGAAAATAAGACTGTGGGCTTTTGTTTCGTCCAATTCCGAGAATATTTCCTATGTATGATTTCTGAAACCAAAAACAGCAGAAAACAGGAACTGGCGCTTCGGCATCTTGTTAATAGGTTAGTACCGGAAAATGCATAAAAATGATATAAAGTGTATATAATACATGTGAGTATTGTCATAAAACTAGCATGGAACATAAGAAATTATAGATACGTTTGAAACGTATCAGGGAGCACATGGATCCAATGTTCGCTAGAGCATCTGCTTCCTCATTGCTGGCTCTGCCGATGTGTTTGAGTTCGCACCCTTCAAATTTGGCTTCCATATTCTGGTATAATTGACGGTAGGCAATCATATTATCGCTGACTGCGTCGCATAAATTCATCGACTGTTGCACCACCAGGTTTGAATCTCCGTAAATTTCCAGGCGGGTTGCTCCGCACGCCTTTGCCATCTTCATTCCGTGCAACAGTGCTTCATATTCTGCTTCATTATTTGTCGATAGGGAGAAATTCATGCGTAGGATATACTTCATCTTATCTCCTTGTGGTGATATCAATATTACTCCTGCGCCTGCACCTGTACTCCGCTTCGATCCGTCAAAGTACATTGTCCATGACCCAGACATGTCGGGTGCTCCGTGAAATAATGGCGCAGCTTACGAGCTGTTCTCCATACCGCATATGCTAACTTCTGGTGATGAGGATATCTCTGTTTCGCTGGCGTGAGTACCTCGCTGAGGTAATAAACGGGTCGTTGCACGCAATGAACTCTTCCTGCCCCCTCTCGTTTAACAACTAGGACGCTGCTAAAGACTTGCACCGTTGCTGCCATGTACATGAGCAATGTTTCTTTTTCATGTGGAGTTACGAGTACTGAGGATGTCGATAAGATCTTCTTTAAATTATCAAAATATTCCTGCGCTCGTTTGTCCACTCGAACTTTTCTGACTTCGTCATCAAGTTATAGAAGGGCAAAGCTTTTTCTCCTAGCTTGGCGATGAATCTGCTGAGCGCTGCCAGCCGTCCTACCAACTGCTGCACTTGGTGCAAATTCTTCGGCGGCTCCATGTCAAGAATAGCTTTGATTTTCAAAGGATTGGCCTCTATCCCTCTGTCTGAGATGAAGTACCCAAGTACTTATCCTCCTGGCACCCCGAAGAAACATTTCTTCGGGTTTAGCTTGATTTTGTACCTGTCGAGATTGTCGAAGGTTTCTCGCAAATCGTCGATAAGGGTAGCGGCGTGCTTGGTCTTCACCACGATATCATCGATGTAGACTTCGATATTCCTTCTGATCTGCTCTCCAAGACAGGCTTGCATACATCGCTGATAAGTTGCTCCTGCGTTTTTCAACCCGAAAGTCATAACGTTGTAACAGAAAACGCCGTGCGGGGTGATGAACGCAGTTAACTCTTGGTCCTCTTTCTTGAGCTTGATCTGGTTATACCCGAAATATGCATCGAGAAAAGAGAGACGATCACATCATGCTGTAGAGTCGACTATCTGGTCAATGCGGGGCAGCGGGAAGTGGTCCTTACGGCAATGCTTATTGAGACTTGTATAATCGATACACATGCGAAGAGCTGTTGTATCTTTCTTTGGCACCAAGCGCCCAACAACTTGCATTGCTGGAGTACGTGATTTTCCCTGGGAGGTTAGCACATTCATAGCGCCCAAGGCCCGCTTAAAACGTTTCTGGGAAAACATCGATGTCTAGAGTTGCATCGACGCAACCAGAAATCCCAGACTTCGATGGGAATCGGAATTAACTGCCAGCAAATCGATCATGGCATCGGCTCCAAGCGCCCCCATTGTAAATACCATAATTTTATAGGAGGCAGAGGTTTGAGTACAAGAACGCTACCACTCGCTGAGAGCAACGAGCATAGCAACACTCCACACCGTCTAATCCGAAGATAGCCACCACAGACAAAACAAACACACAAAAGAAAAGGCCTATCCAAAGCTAGACAACAGAGCCGCGTCTCGACCGGTGTTGGACGCCTCCGAAGAACAACATCTTCCAAAGGACTCACCTCGTCGACGCCCCATCAAAAGAGAAAGATGGGGGAACAAGGTTGGCCCCAAGAAGGCATTCTTGGACTCGCCAACGATGGCGTGCATAACGCCTCCGAAAAACAGCCTTAAACAGCGACGATCACCGGAGGAGGGCAACCTTGAATCTCCATGCCATGTCTCCAAACACGATGCTCCCAACATAGTGACGACGCCAAGGACGCCGCCATCGCGCAGATCCAACTCCGGACCTAGGCTTTCGCCCGGAGACATCTACCAAACCGGTGGAAGAGCGAAAAATGTGTCAGAGCACACGTCGGCGACGCCTCCAAGGAGGGAAACGACAACCGCGGGCGCCATCGTCGCCCGCACCGCCCGAAGGCGGGCTAGACTTTCGTCTGTAATGCCGCACACTCCCTCTCTACCCGCCGGAGTGGGGGCATCCATCCAAGTTCTTCACACCGCTGCCGCCGCAGCAATCCCCATTGCAGCCGAAGTGTCGTCGATATCACCATCAATCTTCTCGACTAGGTGGAGTCTGCGGACACAACGATTCTGTTTCCAATCGCTTGGCGGAGGCGGCCATGCGCTGATCGCATCCACCGGCGGCTGTTTGCAAGCAGAAAAGGAGACTGCCGCGTCATGTAAAGGTCTACTGATTAAATTACTTTTCTCTTCAAAGCAAATCAGATTCATAGACATCTATGCTTTTATTATTTACTACCTTTGTGCTAATTCCTGGATGCACTTACCTGTGCGTAAGATGGGGTGGAGGGTATTCTAGGGTGTGTTTGGTGGCCTGAGTCAACCCAGAAAATCTGCCCTCATCCCACTTCTACCA
>NC_061514.1:143588760-143621219 GCF_022539505.1 Lolium rigidum
AAGTCTTAAGAGATCTGTCCAGGTACGACTAGGTTACAAAAGATCCTAGTTCTAGACTTTCCTTCCTTGATTCGCTTCTTCGTCTTGTTCTTCAAGGAATCTTCTTCGGCACCGCCATAGTGGCCCACCTTGCCATCGAGTGTCTTCATGGGCCTCCGGTTGGGCCACACAGGTTAGGGCAATAACAGTTACCCGAAGGGTAATGCCCACGTCAGGGCCCATCACCCAGCTCACTCGCCAGATGAAGAGATCCCAGGACAGCTCCAGTCGACGGGCGACTGGGCCAAGCGCCCTGGCGACTGAAGCCAAGAGCGACTCGATCTGCACAAGGCCCATGAAGGAAGCGTAGTGTACCAAGAGGCCTTATACCTGTAAACCCTAGGTGGCTCCATATATAAAGCCATCAGGGGAACCCCCACACAGGACCTCAGATTATATCCAATCTCCCCTCCGCCTCTGGCGGCTACCACAAAGCAAGTCGCCTAACGCTGGCGATAGTATGATCATAGTGATTTATAGCAGGACGTAGCGATCCTCCACGGAGGGGACGTGAACCTGGGTACATCGTGTGCCACACTCGTTTCCGGAATCTCCTACGCCGCCTTTCTCTACACCTCTCATGTGCTACCCCGTAGCATCTGCCGTGGTTAAAACCTTGACATTGGGGGCATCACCATTAGTGATAACTTTCTTCTTTTCTTGTGCGGGCTTGGCCTTCTTCTTGTTTGCCTTCTTTGCCTTGGCATTAAAACCAAGGCCCTCCTTCCCATTGTTTGACCTTTGCTTACTCAAAAGGTCAACCAAAGAAAGTTTACTTTGGGGAGAGGAGGCCTTAGCAAGTTCATCCTTCAACCTAGCATTTTCCTCAATAATATTTGCACGATCACAAGAAGAGGTAGAGGAGCTAGGCACATCATATTTAGCAAGCCTAATTTGAAGTTTCTCATTAGACTTGGAGAGAAGAGAGTATTCACTCTTCAAAGCTTTGTGAGCCTTGTCTAGTTCATCTAGATCCTTCACAAGTTTCTCATGATCAACACCAAATTTGGCATTTTATTTTTTAAGCACTTTTACCTTAGCCCTAGCAAGATCTCTATCTTTAGTAAGCTTATTAATTTCATCTTGAGGCTCTTCAAGAATTTCTAGCCTCTCTTCAAGAGAAGCTATAGTTTCTTGTCCTTCCTCAAGAGCATTTTTAAGAGCGGCTATTTCAAGAGAGTCCTCTCTTTCTATTTGACATTTTTTTATCAAGAGTATCATCTAGTTGTTCTAGACGAATCATGAGATTCGAAACATGCTTTTTAGTGTCACCTTTCAAGTTAAGAATGAACTCATCGAAATCAAGCATTTTTTGTTTTATTTTTAAACTAGCATGATCAACCCCTAGAGTATTTGATATGTTATACATAGAGGGGTTAGGGGATGATACTGATACGTCCCAAACGTATCTATAATTTTTGATGCTCCATGCTTATTTTGTTACAATTCTTATATGTTTTATGTGCACTTTTCCACACTTTTTAGAATTTCCTGGGACTAACCTATTAACGCAGTGCCGTAGTGTCAGTTCATGTTTTCTGCTGTTTTTGTGTTTCAGAAAAGTTGTACATGAAAGTTTCTCGGAATTGGACGAAACAAAAGCCCAGAGTCTTATTTTTCCGGGACGAAGACGGAGCCAGAAGGACACGCGCAGGAGGGCTGCCACGTGGCAGTACATAGGGCAGGCGCGGCCCCACCCTTGGCCGCGCCTGGCCCATGTACTGGCGCCTCGTCGCCTCGTTTTCTCCGTCCTTCCGCCTATTTATTCCTCGTATCGGGAAAACCCTAGGAACCAGAGCCTCCATCCACGAAAAGTTCCGTAGCCACCGTCATCGCCGAAACCAAGTTTCGGGGGACAGAAGTCTCTGTTCCGGCACCCTGCCGGGACGGGGAAGTGCCCCCGGAGCCATCTCCATCGACTCCACCGCCTCCACTTCGACTCCATAATGGTTTGTGAGTAGTTCCCGCGGGGACTATGGGTTCTTGGCTATAGCTAGATGGTACTCTCTCCCATGTGCTTCAGTACAATGATCTCATGAGCTGCCTTACAGGATTGAGATCCATATGATGTAATCGGTGTTGTGTTTGTTGGGATCTGATGGATATATCATTATGTTCAGTATATCTTATAAGTTGGTGAAGTATTTGTTGCTGCAATATTGTTATGTTTAATGTTTGTCACTAGTGCACGAGTGGCATGATCTTAGATCTAGGCTCTATAATTGTTGCTTAGATTATATCTACAAATTGTATGCACATGTCTTTGTCCGGAACCCGAGGCCCCAAAGTGACCTCGAATTGGGATGATCGGAGGGGATGGCTTTGATATGAGGATCACATGTTTTCACCAAGTGTTAATGCTTTGCTCCGATGTTCTATTAAAAGGAGTACCTTAATTACCAGTAGTTTCCCTTGAGGCCCCGCTGCAAACGGGCTGGTAGGACAAAAGATATTATGCAAGTTTCTCATTGCGAGCACGTATGACTATATATGGAAAATATGCCTACGATATTAATAGACTGGATATTTTGTCTTAATGCTAAATTCAATTCTGTCAATTGCCCAGCTGTAATTTGTTCACCCAACACTTGTTATCTGGAGAGTTACCACTAGTGTAGATCATCGGGAACCCCGGTCCTTTATTTCATCATCATTGCTTTTTCAATCAACTACGCGCTGGGATATTTTTCAGTGCCATCTCCTCTGTGTTACTGCTACTGCTGTGTTACTATTGCTCTCATATTACTGCCGCATCACATTTCCCTGTCAACATGCCATCAAAGTAGTACCAACTATTTTCTGGCGCCGCATCATATTACCACTGCTTTCACATCACCCTGTCGCTAGTGCTTTTCTAGGTGCAGCTGAATTGACAACTCCGCTGTCAAGGCTTATAAGTATTCTTTGGCTCCCCTTGTGTCGAATCAACAAATTTGGGTTTTACTTCCCTCTAAGACTGTTGCGATCCACTATACTTGTGGGTCATCAGATACCTCGGAAGATTTAGCCATGAGGAAACTTTCTTCCTCCATGTGAATATCTTCATTGGGGGATTCAATTGATGATGAAGAGTTGTTGGAGAGGGAAGCAAGAGCAACCAACCCATTGGAGGTTTCATCTTCTTCCTCTTCATCATCATCATCCCCGGATGTGTATTCTTCTTGAGTTGATAGCACAATAGATGTATCCAAAGAGGACCTTGCCATGAAGCAATGTGCATTCTTGATGTGAGGGTTCTCATTGGGGGATTCAAAGAGAGATGAAGAGGGAATATTGGTGGTGACAATGGCGGCCACTTCCTTTGAGGTCTCTTCTTCATCACTACTACTCTTATTGTCATCAGAAGAATACTCTTTATTAGTCATTAGCACAATCCTTGATGGCCTCTTGTTCTTCTTACTCTTGTTGTAGAATTTCTTGTTGGGGGCCTTTGAATCTTTGCTCTTGTCCTTGGGAATGAGCCTTCCACCATGAGTCTCTCTATGCTCATAGGGGCATTCGGTGATGAAGTGGTTCTTGTCCCCACAATTGTAGCAAGATCTTGATCTTGGGCCCAAGCTCTTGAACCCACTTGAGTTGTTTCTCTTGATGTTGTCTTCCCTGGCCTTGGATAGATCAACCCAAAAGGTTTTTGCATGGAATGCCATGTGGTCATTGTAGTGGTATTCCAAATCTTCCAGATAGGACATGCTCCAAGATGTCCTATATGGTTCTTGAGTGTTCACTTCTTCCATGGTATTGACCGTCAAGGCAAGGTTGGTCCCTCTTGACATCCCAATAGCACGATTGCGAGAATCTTGAGAGTTTTGTTCGAGCACCTTGAGAGCTTGCAACTCGTGCACCACTTGTTGAGAGGTGAGAGAAGGATAGCTTTCTCTCCCAACGAGAGTCTTGACATCAATGGGTTCAAACGGCATCATGCAATCAATATACTTATCCTTGATCCAAAAATCATCAATATGTTGGGCACCCACATTCCGAAAAGCATCGGCAACGGTGATAAGTCTTCTATACATGACTTGATGATCTTCATACGGCATCCTCATGAATCCTTCGGCTTGATTCCGGAGAGCACTATACTTGTTTCTCTTCATGCTTTCACTTCCCATGAAGCTTATGGCCAAGCCCTCCCAAGCTTCCTTGGCGGTTGCGAAATTCCGAACAAGGGCCAAGTCCTTTGTCCCCACACTATTTTGAATCATGTGCAAGGAAATGGAGTTGAGTTGGTTATCAACCTCTTCTATTCTAGTCAACTTGTCGGGGTTGTAAGGCTTGTAACCCTCCAACATAATTCTCCAAAGTTCATTGGAGGCACTTCGAACATGAGAGCGAAACTCAAATTGCCATGTAGCAAAATCTTGATCATTAAACTTGGGTGGATCACCCCTAGTGTTTATATGAGGATGGGGAACCGGAATATCGGGAGAGCGGAAAGGTGGAGCCACGTTATTGTAGCTCACACCCACACTTGTTGCCCTAGGAGAAGCATTGGGGGGTTTATTCTTGTCTAAGTTATCACCATCCAACAGTGGGCTAGAAGAGGGTGAGCTCGAAGCATCTCTATTTTCTAATGCACCCTTGTCCTTTTCCTCTATGACGGGAGTCACGGAGGGAACCGGCGTCGAAAGCTGAAATCATTTTCTTCATGCTTTCCATTTGAGCTTCCATGGAGGACCTCAAACATGTTTCCATCAACTTGATATCATCCATGGAGACCATCTTTGCGGCCCCGTCCGTAACCTCATCGTCCGGCATACTCTTAGGCGGTTAAGCCTGAAATAAGAGCCGAGACTCTGATACCAATTGAAAGGATCGTATGCCGCACCTAGAGGGGGGTGAATAGGTTCTAACCAATTTTTCGTTCTTTTTCAATTTAGGCTTGACACAAAGGTAAATTCTCTAGATATGCAACTATGTGAATTTACCTATATGACAAGATCAACTACTAAGCAATATATAGCTAGAGAATATATAGGGAGATAATAGGATAGAGGTAACCGAGAGTGGAGCACGCGGATACACATAGTTGATTCCCGTAGTTCCCTTCCTTTGCAAGAAGGTAGGTCTACGTTTGGAGGAGTGTGGTTGCTACGAAAGTCATACCAACGCCACGAAGGCTTCACTCAGGTCTCCTGTGAGCACCGTCACGAAGGCCTAGCCCACTTTCACTAAGGGATTTCCTCGAGGCGGAAACCGGGCCTTTACAAGGTTCTTGGGGCGCACATCCACAACCAAATTGGAGGCTCCCAAATCTGTAACAGCACAACAACAACAAGAACAAATCAACTACAAATAACTAGGGTTTCTAAAACAGGAACACTAGCAAATGGGCCCTCAAGCATATGAGGGGGAAGTGCAAATCGCTTCGGTGAAGATGTAGATCGGGGTCTTCTCCTTCCAATCTCCAAAGATCAAGAGCTTTGGTTTGTTGGAGGAGGAGATCTTGTGATTCTTGTGCTTCTTGAGGTGGCTCTAATGGTGATGAACTTGGCAGGATTTTGAGCAGCTTGAGGAAGAGGAAGAGAGGGGGTATAAATACCCCTCTCCAAAATCCAGCCGTTGGGGGAAAACTGGGGCCGGATAATCCGGTGTAAGTGAGGGCGGATTATCCGGCCCCGGAAAATCCAGCTTCTGGAAAAATCCGGGCAAAAGTCCGGCCTTGGATCCAGGATACTACTGAGCCGCTCGTCAAAATGTCCTTAGCCGATTTTCCGGCCCAGCCCGGATTATCCGGCCTGGTGAAGTTTTTCGTGCTTCCTTTTGTCTTGTTTTTCCACACAAAAACAACCACGTACATATACATATATATATATATTATCTGCACCATCTCAACATACATTAGTGTATCACATATATTGACATCAAACATTCAAAACCTTAAACTGAGAGATGTTCTTTCAACGTGTTCTTGGCCAAAGTGGTGGCTAGGAGGCGAGACATGGCTGCTAGGCTATGTGTGTCCGTCCACCTCGGGGCTAGGTCTTTCTTACGGCCGACGGCCTGTGCAGGAATTAGGGGCGGGAAACGAGCGGGTGGGCAGGAAACGACGTGGTTGGTGGGAAGGCGATGCGCCGACATTAATGGGTCATACCGCCGCCGAACCAGAGAGTGAATTTTTGTAGCCCGAACTACATGTAGCTCCCTTTTTTGCAAAATTTGAAAATGGAATTTTAAAGTTTTAAAAAAATCCGACAAAAAATCTAGATGTAGATAATGATGGGATCTACCAATCTTCAAAATTTGAACTCGAGATACCTGAAATATGATAAAATCTGACATATTTTGAAATCTGACACTGTTCACTAATATTGACATCAGGATTTGGCATTCTTGCACAGCTATGAATATAAGGTATTTCCAGTCGAAACTTTTCACGTTTGTAGATCACAGTATTATCTTTCTCCGTGTATTATAGTACTAGTACAAGACAATAGTGCAGAATACAGAAACTGCAAATTCAGAAGAGAAACTGTCAACGTACCATAATACTACTACTAGAGTAGAGCAATCAGAGCATCCACTTTCTCCCTCACGGTTCCATTCGGCAACTTCACGAGAAGCGGAGTTGACAGTTGGTGCACACAGAGCATGCCCCGCCGCACCCCACACACACAGTCACACTCAACGACCCCTTCCCTTCCAACGGCACTCGCCGGTCGCCACCGTACAGTAGCTTTTCAAACTCTCCACACGCCTTTGCCGCCTCCCCGTTTAATACCAAACCAAACCAAACCTCCACGCTCTCACTTCTCAGTCGCACAAATTTAATACCAATCACTCATCGCGCTGTCACTAGCAGCAGCCTTGTGAGACAGACAAGGGGGAAGAATGCCACAGCTCGATCTGGTTTCCCTCTTCCGCCTCGTCGACGCCGGCGAGCCAAGATCGAAGCTCGCCCGTGAGACCACGGCCGTCGCAGCCTCCTACCCCGGCGGCCAACGCAACGTCGATGTCACCACCGCCCACACGCACGGCCGGGCAGAGTCGCTGCGGGTGAGCTGGGCCTGGTCCGGTCTTCCCGGCGCGGTGCTGGAGCGGGGCGGGTCCACCAAGGGGAGCTCCAACCCCAAGGCGGCCGCCGAGGCGGAGACGCGCAAGGGCGCGCCGAAGCCCAGGAGGCCGCTGCCTGCCATCGTCATCTGCGTTCTGCCCGCGGGCAAGATGGCCGTGCAGCAGCGGCGCCCCCCCGTTCTTGGCCGCGGCTGGCGCCGGCCGGCGGGAGGGGCCAGGGTCTTCGCGAGCGAGGCCGTGGAGACCGCGGAGCCGTCGTCCCCGAAGGTGTCGTGCTTCGGCGCTGTGCGGGCAGAGACCCGCGCGGCGGCGCATGCGCCTGCGCCTGCGCCGCGTGGGGAGGAGGAGGAGCAGGCTGAGGAGCGGAGCGGGTGCTGGGCGAGCGTCACTGCCTCGCTTCGTGGCATTTGCCGGTCAGACGAGAGTGGTGAAGGTGAATTGCCAGCGAGTGAGGCGAAGACCACGGCGTCGGAGACACCGGCGGTGGCCGTTCTATCGCCACCGCAGCCGGTTCCGGGGCTGGGAGACATGAAGCGCCTTGCTTCGCGGCGGTGGCCGGAGGGCATGGCAGGAGTAGAGCGGTGACGACCGGTTTGAATCTCATCCCTGCGTGCTTCGAGAAGCACAGGCGCACGGGAACAGTTGTACATTCACATGCTTCCAGCCTGCTTCTGCACTTGTAACCTGTGCTGAAAAAAACCATCTCAATCTTCACTCGTGTGATCGTGTCGTGTGCATCCGTCTCTTTCTTCTGTACAGCTAGGTGCTTCCTTCCTGGTACATTTGCGTTATCGATGTTTGACTTTGGTAAATCATCTCTTCGTTATCGATGTTTGACTTCGGTAAATCATCTCTTGGTTATAGATGTTTGACTTTGGTAAACCATCACTTCTTTATCACTCGTTCACAGTTTCTCTAGTCTGAGAGGATTAGAAAGCAAATTCAAAAACAATATGAAAAAGAGGATGTTCTAAAATCTTGTGTTTAGGGCATCTTCAGCGCCGACACAAATGGACCGACGCTATCCACTCCGACAATGGGACAAGGAAAACCTAGCCCAAATGGCCTAGCGCAAACGAACCTAGGTGTTCGCGGTGATCCATTCCCATCGCAAGTTCGGGCTAGAAATGCATCAACACGTGCATCTCACGGACCGCGTAGCCCTCGGGCCCATCTGGCAGCGACCCAACGACCTCTTCGCCACATGCGCGCCTGAACCGGCGGGCGGTGTTGCGTCCTTATGCGCGCGGCTTCAATGTTGGCCGCTTCGCCTCATGTGCCTTTGAACTGGCGGGCGGTGATGTGGACTTTTGCGTGACCCTTCAATGTCGGCCGCTACGTCTCCTGCACTGGCATTGATGGTGTCCGACTGCCGGTCCTTTTTAAGGCAAGCAGCCACATCGGCCATTCTCATAGGCATCGCCATTGCCTCTTCCAACCTGCCTTGGTTTAGAGATTGCCTTGTCCCACTGCACCATCGGCATGGACATGAATTGGCTGGACTAGCACGAGGTCACTGAGCTCTCCAAATACGGTATCCTTATGCCGCCAAAAGCCACGGTGCCGAGTGGTTGGGCCATCAGTTTGGGCTGGGTGCTCATGACGCCACTGCCCGCCCACAAGGACTTCAGCCACGAGGTCTTCTTCCGTAGGTAGAAGGACATGTTGTGGCTCAACCCAAATTACGACGACGATAACGACTACCGGCCGACACTACTTCACGAGGAGCGAGAGGCAACGCTGAACCGCTTCACTGAACAACATCCACCACTAGAGAAGAACAAAGCCAAGTGGATGCGGTGCTGGTCAAGGCCTGACCGTGCCCTCAAGGTTGTCATCGAGAACACACATCGCGTAGCCTTCATTCGGTCAACTACAGAGGTCGGCATCGTCACCCTCGAGTCAAACGATGAAGAATAGGGGAATGTCGGTAGCCTCTGGTGGTAAGGATGACCGACCCAAGCTTCAAAGCCTCTTCCCCTAAAAAAAAAAAAGCTTCGAAGCCTCTAACGAGGAATTCTTCAATGCATACTAGTTTTTAATCCGATGAATGAATGATGTACACTTCCTCTTGTTCCTCCATATGGATCGTATGAATAATGTTTTCCATCATGATAGTTGTTTTCTTGCTCAAAATAAGAATGACATGATGAAATGCATCATGTCGTTGGGTCTGTCCCCAACCTAAACAGACAAAAAGGAGGACACAGTCACAAACCAAGCGAAACAAAACCGACATATTTGGTGTTCGAAATGGTTCGAGCGGCAGGAGATGCCCTTATAGACAAACTCAATGGAAACGAAACTTAAAGAGGTAATTGCACCAGAGGTACAACAACTTGTCCTCCATGTGCATTTTCATACAAAACCTCTCAAATTGTGTTCCACTGGTACAAAACGTTGTTCTGGATGTGCACCGGTGGTACAACTTGCTTCTGAAGCTGCCACGCATCCGTTGTCCACGTCTCAGGTCGTTTTTGCAGACAATTCCTCGTTGAAATGGAGATTTGCGCGCGAACCCATCCTCTGTTCCCCTCTCATCTCAACCCTAGCTGCGGCGAAATCGTGGCGACCACGGAGGCGACGCATGGCGAACCAAGGGGAGGGGAGCATGGAGAGCACCAGCCGGTCGCCGCCGCCAGGGTTTGCCCGTGCTCGCGGAGGGCCGCGGTGGAGGGGCAGGCCCGTGCCCCCAGCACCTGCTCCTGCTCATGGATATCAGCTGCGAGATGCGGCGACGAAGGAGGATGGTGCTGCGGATGAGAGGGCGGCGATAGAGAGGAGGGTTGTGGAGGAGAGGCGTTGGCGGTACGACAAGATCTACCACAAGTTCATGTTGTTGTACTGCTGCCTCGCGTCGGAGGAGGAGAGGGCAGCCATGGCAGAGCCCGATTGCTGGCGGCCGCCAATCCCAACCAATGTGAGCTTGGAGGAGCAGGTTCACATCATGCATGCTCGGGTCAACAGCCTGCGGCAGCCTCCACCACCCCCAGCAAATTGATGCAATAACACAAGCGCATCTAGAAGGAGGGAGATCCATGGGCGACGATGGCATGTGAGTATTACTGGAAGAATGGCGATGGTTGGGCAATGGAGTGGGCGACAGCACGAGGTTCATCTTCTCCTTCTACACTGGTGAGTATTACATGTTTTCTGTTTGCCTTAGTGGAATTCAGTTAGTGCTAGGACTGACTTGGTTTGTGTTTGCATAATTGCCAGAAAAAGGAAGATCACAAGTTCAAGAACTGCAAGAGGACAATGCATTGCTAGTGATGAAGCTAAAGGGTGTGGAGCTAGAGCTATAAATCAGGAAGGCTGAGAACAAAAAAATCCAGAAGAAGCATATGCAGGAGCTTAGAAGGAGGGATTGGAGGGAATTTGTCATTCTGTGCTTGTTCTCTGTTAGTTTAGTGCTTGTTGCTATAATTAGTAGGAGTTAGAAATGGAGTAATGTAGGTGGTCAGTGTTCGTTGAGATCAAACCATGCTTGAACCAACTATGACTATGGAATAAATATGAATTTCTTCAGTAATTGAATTGCATTCGGTCAGTGATAATAGAATTTCAGAAATTGAAGTGGCAACATCATTTTTGTAGCACTAATAGCATTCAAGTGTTTACAAATTTAAATCTGGAACATTATTCAGTTGTAGCATCTGAAACATCATTCAGTTCTTCAGTTTTACAAATCTCAATGAGGTGCAGTCTGACTGATTTGAATTTCTTCTAGAAAGTGATCTGGCACTACCTCATTCAAATCAGGCCATTTTCTTGGTTGGTCTTCACCAAATAGAAAATAATATGTTGATCCTGGACCTGTGTTGTAACCTCTTCTTCTACCATTTGATGCAGTTGGTTCCTCCACATTGACATTTGGGTTTGTCTGCTGATGAAGTTGTTTATTTTCTCCCCCTCTTCCTTTTGGTGCATGTGATGAAGTTGCCCCCTCTTCCACATTTGGCTGTTTTCTCTTACTCCCTTTTCCTCTTCCTCTTGCAGTTGCACTTGCTCTTCCTGTATCTGCTTCTATGGTAGCTCTACCTCTTCCAGCTTCTCTTCCTCCTCCTCTTCCTCTTGCACTTTCCCTGCCTCTTGTAGTTAAGCCACCTCTTGGTTGGGCAGTGGTCAGCCTTGTAGGTGGTAGTTCTTCTCTTGTAGACACCACAAAAACACTTTCTTCAGGTATCGGTTGTTGCACTCTTGGTATATGGAAATGAGCTGCAACCTGTTAAAATAGCAACAAGTGTAACATGGATTCAAATATTGACATGGAACATGGATTCAAATATTGACATGGAACATTGATTCAAATATTGAAATGGAACATGGAGTTTCTTTGCCAGCATGTGAAACTCATGGCATTGTCCTATGCAACACACTGTTGAGCTTCTGTGCTCATTGGCATTGTCTTCTATCTCTCGCCTCCATCCTATAAATGGCTTGTCCCCTGAACCAGAAAATCAAAAAAAATGGACATTCTATCCTGGAGTGCAAAGAGGAGGAGCACTGGCTCCATGGGTGCCTTTGGCTCCAGGGCTGCCTCTCTTTCCAAAAGTGCTTCTTTGGCTAGGGCAGACAAGGAGTTGCTAGTTTATCATAGTAGAAGTGTGCAAGAGAGGGAAGAAGTTGCTGCCAGGCGTAGGGAGAGGGAAGAAGCAGCTGTTGATGGCTTGAACCAGCTTGGTGACTGCCCTGTGTACACACAGATCCTCCCACTTCCAAAATCCAGACCTAAGCCTTTTCCCAAAAAGAAAAGGTTTGAGAGACATCAGTTGAGGGAAGGAAGACCCATAGAGCTGCTCCCTACTATGTGCCACCAAATCTTGAAGAAAAGGTTAAAGCTGGAGTTATCTTGTGCTGGCTGAATAAGGGCATGAAGAAGTTCAAAGAGGCAGTGACCGGTAAAGACAAGGACAAGGTTGATGAATGGTAGTGACATGAGTTGTAGTTTGTTGTAGTGTGAGTGTTCTAGTTTGTCCTAGTTTGGTCTAGTTTCACTGTCCTAGTTTCTCTGAATAAATATGTAATGCAATGTAAGGGTTGATGAATGGCAGTGACATACCTTCTGCATGTCACTCATGATTGTGAAAGGGCATGTCTTTTTAATTCCTAAATCACCCCTTAGTGTTGTCAAGAACCATTCCCATGAGCTAGTGCACTCAACTTCTACTAGTCCCATTGTAATAGGATATATAGATGCAGTCATTTGGATCAATGCCAACAATAGGCAACAAATTTCCTTTGTATCTTGTTTTAATGTGACATCCATCCATGCATATCAGAGGCCTACAACCTTCCAAGAAACCCCTCTTGCATGCATCATTTGACCAGTATAATATGGCCATATGCTCTTCGGGAACATCATCTGAAACTTCTTTAATTTGGTTGGTGTTTAGGAAAAATCTTGAGCCAAGGTTTGATCTCCTCAACTCCTGACCATAGTCACATAACAGGGAAAACTGCTCCTTTTCATCCCCATGAATTATGTTAAGTGACTCCCAGTACCTCTCACAAGTGTGATCACTACAATGTTGTCTCACTACAATGGCTCCCTCCATTTTCTCTTCCGACACCTTGATCATCCAAGGACCCCCTTCCTCACAATGAGCATCAAGCCTAGTTGCTTCATCCCTTGACTTCCTAATCTTAACTCTCTCATTCATAGCATAAGCTGTCAAATCCTTCCTAAATTCAGCCATGCTAGAAAATAACATGCCTACTTTGAAGACAGTGGTTGCCATGTCAACTTCAGGGTTGAATTCTTTGAACTTGTATTTCAGAAGTTTTTGCTGCTCGTTTGTTAGTTTCAAATTATCATGATCAAGGCCAACATCATCCTCACACTCAACTATGTATGTGCACTCATTGTTGTCATTAACATCCTTGTCAATGTTATCTAGAAAGAGATCATCATCACCATCTTCTGCATCATAATCATTGTCATAGAAATCACTGTCAGTGTCACCATCACCCTCATCCTCACTATGTAACTCTCCTGATGACAGACATGTAGAGGAGGCATGTTCTTCATCAATCTCTTGCTCTTGCTCTGCTCCATCTCCAGCTCATGTTTATTTGCTAGGAATTGGCACAAGTACATCTATCCTGAGCCCATGCAAGAAATTTTTATGATCCACCATAATTGACAGTGTCTTCACATCTCTCACAACAGTCATCATTGCAACAATGTCAACATCATTCTCAATGTGACACAATCCATCTCTCATGTCACTGCCAGGAACACACCAGTAGAACTTTGTTTTCTCTGTAATCTCATTCCCTCCTTGCTTAACAAAATCCTCAAGCCACGGAAGTGAGAAAGTATCAGTGTTGCAATTGTCAAAGTAATCTACAGTCCCACTAACATACTGGAAATGCTCCCTGAGACCACAAAAAACCCATTGTGATCCAACTCAACTGTAAACCTCAGTTAAAGTGTTGAAATTCAGTCAGCACTCAACTGTCAAAATTCAACTAAAACTGCAAACTTGATATTCAGTAAACTTGTGCAGCTTCAATTTGGACCTTAACTGTGTAAAACGAGATGGATTACTGCTACATTGTTACAAACACAATACCATCAATGAAATAGATGCATTCATCGGAACTGAATCGACTTGTTCATCCGGAAAAATCGGAGCTTTTCCGATCAATTTTAATGTCGCCAAAAAAGAACACCAACCATATCGATCAAAAGCTTTCCCAAATCTATCCCTAAGCACAACAACGAAGTTTTCGACTTATTTTGCGCAGCAAATCATCCACAGATGACCAAGATCTTCCTAGCGACATCCATGGCCGTGGCGGAGAAAAGCAGAGAAGAGGACGAGCACATGACGAGAAAAAGAAAACAAGGACGACGACGAGAAGTACCATAGTGCGGAGCTTCCTCGCGCCACTCTCGCTGGCGAGGATCGTCGGCCATCTCCGCCGCCGCCACCCACGAAATCGCCTCCATCCTCGCCTCCCACGAACAAGGACGAGACAAGAAAGAACGCTACGTCCTCGCGTGATTTCTGCGGTGTTAATACACAACAAGAGGGCGAGGACTTGTTCGTAATTATCTCTTTTCTTCAATGCTGCAACGAAACCCATCTTCTCCCGCCTGGAAAGTGGCACGTGTCGCCTCGACATGCAACTGTATGGATTGTGCATGTCCAGAACAAGTTGTTGTATGAATGGTGCAATTACCTCAAACTGAAATGATAGGATATTCTCCCCCGCAAAAGAATAGAAAGAAATGAAAGGATATTCTAATCTCATGTTTCACTAGTCTACTTGTTTTCTATCAACGCCTACGCGGCAAGAAAAGATGAACTGAAAAAGTCCGCTCACACGGTACGCGTACGCGAGATGAAAACCCAGACGAGCAGAGCAAAGCCAGAAAAAGAAGATCAGGGCCCAACACATGTGCACCCGTCCCGATTCAACGGGTACATCCTCTCGTGACACGGGCCGCGCCACTTTTTTTCGGTTTCCGTACCTTCATCCTCAATTCGACCGTTGGAATGAACGCACCGCGCGAGGAAAAATCAAAAGAAAATCTAAATCTGCAGCAACTGCACACTTGACGACCGTTGCGCCCACGCTTGACATCAAAGGCCACTGTAAACGCCCGCATCATCACTCGCTTCTGGCCAGTCAACAAAGCGCAAGTGCCATCAGAGGATCGCCGCTAGATTCGAGAGAAACAGAGGAGCAAGGCTGCTCCGACGCCGTCGCCGGTCGCCGTGCCAATGGGGTGCATCTCGTCGAAGCTCCTCCCGCCGGGGCCCGGAGGCCGCAATGGCGGCGGCGGCGGCAAAGCGCGCACCACCGTGCGCGGCCGCGTCGACCACGTCGTCTCCCTCACCTCCACCACCTACGGCGTGCTCGACCTCCAGACCAAGCACGCCGCGCCCGGATCGTGCCCAGACAAGGAGGAGCAGCCGCTGCCGCAGGAGCAGGAGAAGCCGATCAGCCGGGAGTGGAAGCGCGCCTCCACCAAGCAGCGCCCGCCGCCCCTCGTCCTCCCCGACGCCAAGAAGCCCCTCATCGTCCCTGACGCCAAGAAGCCGGAGCCCGGCATGGAGGTGATCAACTCGTGGGAGATCATGGCGGGGCTGGAGGACGCGGACTCGCCGGCCAAGAAACCCTCCAAGCCGGGCCGCTGGTCGCCCGCCAGGGTGCTCTCCCTGGCCCTCCCTTCGCCCAGGCGGTCGTCCGCGAAGCGCAGGAGCACGCCGGGGAAGGAGAACAGCCCGCTGCAGCGCTGCTCCGGCAACACCAACAGCAGCAACAAACCCAGCGACGCCGCCGACGAGGACCGGGTTGTCCTCCGCCCGTACAACTCCATCGACAACTCCAAGCTCTCCCGGGCGCCGAAGCGGTTCTCCTCCCCGGCCAGCACCCGTGTCACCCGGAAGCCCAACCCCACCGACACCCAGGGCGGGATGTCCTCCTCGCGCCGGAGCCTGAGCCCGCTGTTCGACCCGGAGCTCCTGGCGTCCATCGAGCGGGAGCTCTCGGAGGAAGGCGCGCACATCAAGCGGGTGGACAAGCCCCGGCAGCCCAAGGTGGTGCCGGCGATCGTGGCGGAGGGCCGGTGCCCGCCGGGCGGCGCGGACGCGGTCGTGCTCTACACCACCACGCTCCGCGGCATCCGCAAGACCTTCGAGGACTGCAACGCCGTGCGCGCCGCCATCGAGGCCCACGACGTCAAGCTCATCGAGCGGGACGTGTCCATGGACTCGGGGTACAGGGAGGAGCTGCGGCTGCTGCTGGGCGGCCGGGACCTGCGCGTGCCCGCGGTGTTCGTCCGGGGCAAGCACGTCGGGGGCGCGGCCGAGGTGACCAGGATGGAGGAGGAGGGCAAGCTCAGGGCACTGCTCCAGGGGCTGCCGCGGGCGCGGGTCTGGTGCGCGGGGTGCGCCGGCGTCAGGTTCGTCATGTGCAGGGACTGCAACGGCAGCCGCAAGGTGCGCGTCGACGGCGACCGGAAGGAGACGGCACCATGCGGCGAGTGCAACGAGAACGGCCTCGTCCGGTGCCCCATCTGCTCCTGATGGATGAGGTTCTAGTCGTGGAGTTGCATTGGGTTGATTTGCTTGTCTACCCATCTGATGATTGTTTGAGCTTACTCTAGGGGGCTCTGATTTTGCAATGTGCTTGTTGCCGCTCTGCAACACGGCAAATTAACAAATGTAATGTTTACCCGTTCATATTTGTTCCATATGTAATGCAATTGATTTTCATTCAGATGCGTTACTCGCTTACTCGCCATTGCAATTTCATTGTTGGTTCTGTAATAGCAATGCTACTAAATTGCTAATTGATTCCCAATTCCAATGATGCCGAATCTGATTTTCTCTGCCCAAATCGGAACCCCCGTGACTTGGGTTCGCAATTTCTAGAATTGACTAGGAATACAAGAAAATAAAATTGAAGTGCCTTTTTGGATCAAAGGATTTGAGGATTCCAATCCGGAGAAATGGAATCATTAGAATTGCTGTTCATCGGGTTCTAAAAAAAATGATGGGTAAGAAGGCATTGCTTGTAATTTTTTTTAAAATGATTTTGCGATGTGCTTGTTGCGCTATGCAACATGGCAAATTAACAATTGTAATGTTTACCCGTTCATATTTGTCCCGTATGTAATGCAATTGATTTTCATTCGGATGCGTTACTTGCTTACTTGCCATTGCAGTTTCATTGTTGGTTCTGTAATAGCAATGCTACTAAATTGCTAATTGTTACTTGCTATTGCAATTGAATTAGGAGTATTCAATTTTCTGATTTCTCTGCTCCTAGTCCTGTATTCTCCTGACTTGCGTTTCCAATTTGTAGAATTGAATATGACTATACGAGTACTATAGAGAAACAATGGATCAGGATTCTAATCTAGAGGAATGGAATCATTGAAATTTCTACTGATAGCTTTCCTACATCTCCATTCCATATAAATTTAAGCATCCACTTTAACCTTTTTTTTCTATGCTCATTCATATAGGGTATAGTCACTTTGTTTTGTTTTCCCCATGTATCCAAATGAATATTTATGCATTTTTTTTTGCGCATTTTACAAAAGTTGCTATGTTTTCTCGTTCACGTGTTCTCAATCCTATGATCCAAGGAGACCCAAATAGTTTAAGGATTTGCAAAGGTGAGGTTTCTCTTGTTGCACACGACCAGAGTTACGCTTCAACCGTGCTATTTGGTAGTACCGTAGTAGCCCATCTTCAAAGAAGGACAATAAGTTTCTTTTGCGATTACAACAAAGACACGCACACTGCACACCACTACACAAGGGAGAAACATGGATCACAGTACTAAGTTTTCTACCAAATGTATCATACCATACAATGTTGGGCGGAGTCTTTTCCCCACTACTCTCCCACACACACATACCCCGGAGGCTTGAATTGTGCATGCATGTGTTGTTAAGTTTGAGTTACTGCAAACTTTAAGTTATTAATAATGCTAAAAGTATGTAGCCAATATGTCAAAATCTCGCAGCTCCTGAATGTGGAAAAATACTTTCATATATCATGCCAATATTGATAGCAAATGACCGATGCTTAAATTACACGAGTATTGGTAATATATTTGGTAGGTGATTTTTTTTAAATCAAATCAAACTAGGTAACTGAATTTTACTGTGTAGTTAGATGAGGTAAATAGCTTTGTAAAGGTTCAAAGTGTAAGATAAAACTATGATTATGTAAACTCCCTCTGTTGGGATCTATAAGGCCTATTGGTTTTGTCCTTTTAGATAAAATGTCATGTACTATTTTTTAATAGAAAGCCCCGGTTCAAAATAGGGTGCCAAACCCAACAAGGCTACAAGTTCAAAGTGTTCTTGAAAAGAAAAACTAACAATACAATATTGATTTTGTCTTAAGGCAATCAATTGTAAGTTTGACCAAGTTTAGATAGGTCCTTGCTCCTTCCCCCCTCTCTTTCCCTCATCGTGCTCCTTCATGTCCTGCCGCCCATATCCTACTCATCCTTCATATACTTCTCCGCTGGAGCTTTTCGTCCTCATATGTTCTATATGAAGGAGGTTGCCGTCCTAAATTACAAATCGAGTTAAATCCTTGAAACGGTAGTTTGCGCCATGTCAATAGAGATAACGAGCTAGGTGCGGATGTGTCGAAGGACGGAGCGAGTGGGGAGATGCCCCCCACCCGCCCATGGTTAATTTTTTTTCCTGAAACACCCCTTTAAATTTACATATTTTGTTTGGCCCCTACATTTGGCATACTGTAGCTATATGCCCCCTCCAAGTTATGTAATGTACATTTGGCCTCACTTGTCGTATTCATGGCTCCGTCCGTGGATGTGTCTAATTTTGTCATATCCGATGACGTATGGCTAATGCAAATATGATTTGTCGCCAGCGAGCCAATGGGGCAAGGCTTGACAATTCAAAATGGTGGACGCCAAAAGTTTCATCTTGAAGAGGTTGGTTGTATTGTTTTGTTCTAGCCCATTTCATGCTTACATATAGGCGTGGGCATAAAAACCGATAACCCAAACCAAAAGGATCGAGTCCGGACTCGAATAGACCGAGAGACCGATCAACAAATTCATTAGAAAAATAGATCGATCAATTCGGTCATTCCTTCTATAAATGTTTCTAGACTACCCGCTCATTGGAGGCTTTCAAAGGGGCACATCAATCTGGTTCGTTGATTTTGGCCAGGCCGTACCAGCTTCACCCCCACTTTTCACCTCAACCGTTGGATGAGTGATTACTTTTGCCACTTCTTGCTTCTCTGGATAGTAATGACGAGCGGGACCGGATCGCGCGCGGGGCCAGCGAACAGAGGCAGCGACCCGTGAGTTTCTGTGTCGCTCGTTTTCGTGCCAAGCGGTGAAACCCTAGATCTCACCGTGGGAAAATATCTGCTGCTGGCTCCTTTCTTCCCCCAACCCACGCCTCCTCTCTCCCGCTCCCGTGCGCACACCTCCAGGCTCCGCCTCCCCGCGCCGACCGCTGCCCGCCCCTCGCCTCTGCTCCAGTGAGTCCGTTGATGGACGCTCACCGTCGGGTCCTTCGTGGCAGGCTAAGCCAAGGGGAACGCCGTCCCACAGACAAGAAGAAGCTGGGGGGCGGCGCGAGCAAGAAGCCTTGGCGCGCCCGTTCCTCCGGTCTTCTGCAAGAGCTCGTCGCGGAGGCGGCCGGCAGCGCGGGCCCGGGAGCAGCCGCGGGGCGCTGGAGCGCCGGCAGGCGACGGTCTCGGGCGGTCGCGGGTGTCGCCGCGTGGATGCCGCAGCCGCGGGGCGCTGGAGCGCCGGCAGGCGACGGTCTCGGCCGGTCGCGGGTGTCTCCGCGTGGATGCCGCGTCAGTCGTCGCCGCCGCGGCTCCTCCAGGTGACAAACGGTCGCGTGCGTCGTCGTGCGATGAGGAGGTGGGCGGGCGCCGCCTCGGTTCGACGCCGCCGTCGCGGCTCCTCCACACCATGGCCGACTGATACGTCTCCGACGTATCGATAATTTCTTATGTTCTATGCCATATTATTGATGATACCTACATGTTTTATGCACACTTTATGACATATTCGTGCATTTCCTGGAACTAACCTATTAACAAGATGCCGAAGTGCCAGTTCCGTTTCTTGCTGTTTTTGGTTTCAGAAATCCTAGTAACGAAATATTCTCGGAATTGGACGAAACGAAGACCCGGGGCCTATTTTTCCACGGAGCTTCCGGAAGACCGAAGAACATACGAAGTGGGGCCACGAGGTGGCGACACCACAAGGCGGCGCGGCCCGGGGGGCCGCGCCGCCCTATGGTGTGGCCCCCTCGTCTGGCCCCCGACTCCGCCCTTCCGCCTACTTAAAGCCTCCGTCGCGAAACCCCTGATGCGAAAAACCACGATACGGAAAACCTTACTGAGACGCCGCCGCCGATCCCATCTCGGGGGATTCTGGAGATCTCCTCCGGCACCCTGCCGGAGAGGGGATTCATCTCCCGGAGGACTCTACACCGCCATGGTCGCCTCCGGAGTGATGAGTGAGTAGTTCACCCCTGGACTATGGGTCCATAGCAGTAGCTAGATGGTTGTCTTCTCCTCATCGTGCTTCATTGTTGGATCTTGTGAGCTGCCTAACATAATCAAGATCATCTATCTGTAATTCTATATGTTGTGTTTGTCGGGATCCGATGGATAGAGAATACCATGTCATGTTAATTATCAAGTTATTACATATGTGTTGTTTATGATCTTGCATGCTCTCCGTTACTAGTAGAGGCTCGGCCAAGTTTTTACTCTTAACTCCAAGAGGGAGTATTTATGCTCGATAGTGGGTTCATGCCCGCATTGACACTAGGACGATGACGAGAAAGTTCTAAGGTTGTGTTGTGCTTGTTGCCACTAGGGATAAAACATTGGCGCTATGTCCGAGGATGTAGTTGTTGATTACATTACGCACCATACTTAATGCAATTGTCTTTTGCTTTGCAACTTAATACTGGAGGGGGTTCGGATGATAACCTGAAGGTGGACTTTTTAGGCATAGATGCAGTTGGATGGCGGTCTATGTACTTTGTCGTAATGCCCAATTAAATCTCACTATACTTATCATGTCATGTATGTGCATTGTTATGCCCTCTCTATTTGTCAATTGCCCGACTGTAATTTGTTCACCCAACATGCTTTTATCTTATGGGAGAGACACCTCTAGTGAACTGTGGACCCCGGTCCATTCTTTAATATTGAAATACAAATCTGCTGCAATACTTATTTTACTGTTTTCTCTGCAAACAATCATCTTCCACACAATACGGTTAATCCTTTGTTACAGCAAGCCGGTGAGATTGACAACCTCACTCGTTTCGTTGGGGCAAAGTACTTTGGTTGTGTTGTGCAGGTTCCACGTTGGCGCCGGAATCTCGGTGTTGCGCCGCACTACATCCCGCCGCCATCAACCTTCAACGTGCTTCTTGGCTCCTCCTGGTTCGATAAACCTTGGTTTCTTTCACGAGGGAAAACTTGCTTGTTGTGCGCATCATACCTTCCTCTTGGGGTTGCCCAACGAACGTGTGAAATACACGCCATCAAGCATATTTTCTGGCGCCGTTGCCGGGGAGATCAAGACACGCTGCAAGGGGAGTCTCCACTTCTCAATCTCTTTACTTTGTTTTTGTCTTGCTTTATTTTATTTACTACTTTGTTTGATGCATTATATCAAAACACAAAAAAATTAGTTGCTAGCTTTACTTTATTTGCTATCTTGTTTGCTATATCAAAAACACAAAAAAATTAGTTACTTGCATTTACTTTACTTAATTCATCATGTTTCCTTTTAATTTTACCACAAAGAACATACCGGTAGGACAAGGGTCTATAATTGGGAGGAACAATATAGAAGAATTTTTCACCCATGTTAGTATCGTTGAAGATTTTGAAGATAGACACTTGGTAGAACTTGCTCCTACTTATGAAATTGCTGCTGCTGCTTTAGTTCGCTTGTTGGAAACTAAATTTGTTAATCTAAATCCTATAATCCAACACATGTTTCTTACACTTGGTGATATGTAAGAAGGGGAAAAGAAAGATTTTGTTTTAGAAACCCTTCTTAGAGAATTTGGTGGTCTAGCAAGAGAGGCTAGAAAGGTCTTTGCTAAATTTAATATGCTTGGTTCTCATACTAATTTTGTTGGTCTCCTTGAAAAGATGGACATGGATAGAATAAGATACACTAATAATATTGATGATGGTGGGGAGATCAAAGCACCAATACCATGTAAACTCCTAGCTATGAATGATGCACTAGAAAATAACTATGCTTGGCTTGTTCTCGAAAATTTGTTTGATGAGAGTAGCAAGCCCAAGACTAATGAGAAGGGAGACGCTGAAACTTATGTATCCAATATACTATGCATGGTTGAGAAAACTCCAAACCCCGCTGTAGACACACCATCTCGCGATAACACTTGAGATACACTTTCTGCGCCTAGGCTGAAAGGCGTTAAGAAAAGCGCTTATGGGAGACAACCCATGTTTTTACTCCAAGTATTTTTGTTTTATATTTGTGTCTTGGAAGTTGTTTACTACTGTAGCAACCTCTCCTTATCTTAGTTTTAAGTTTTGTTGTGCCAAGTAAAGTCTTTGATAGAAAAGTAAGTACTAGATTTGGATTACTGCGCGAGTTCCAGATTTCTTTGCTTGTCACGAATCTGGGTCTATCTCCCTGTAGGTAGCTCGGAAAATTAAGCCAATTTACGAGCATGATCCTCGGATATGTACGCAACTTTCATTAAATTTGAGCATTTTCGTTTGAGCAAGTCTGGTGGCCTAATAAAATCCATCTTTACGGACTGTTCTGTTTTGACAGATTCTGTCTTTTATTTCGCGTTGCCTCTTTTGCTATGTTGGATGATTTTCTTTGATCCACCAATGTCCAGTAGCTTTATGCAATGTCCAGAAGTGTTAAGAATGATTGTGTCACCTCTGAACATGTGAATTTTTATTATGCACTAACCCTCTAATGAGTTGTTTCGAGTTTGGTGTGGAGGAAGTTTTCAAGGATCAAGAGAGGAGTATGATGCAATATGATCAAGGAGAGTGAAAGCTCTAAGCTTGGGGATGCCCCGGTGGTTCACCCCTACATATTCTAAGAAGACTCAAGCGTCTAAGCTTGGGGATGCCCAAGGCATCCCCTTCTTCATCGACAACATTATCAGGTTCCTCCCCTGAAATAATATTTTTATTCCATCACATCTTATGTACTTTGCTTGGAGCGTCTGTTTGTTTTTGTTTTTTTGTTTTGTTTGAATAAAATGGATCCTAGCATTCACTTTATGGGAGAGAGACACGCTCCGATGTAGCATATGGACAAATATGTCCTTAGGCTCTACTCATAGTATTCATGGCGAAGTTTCATCTTCGTTAAATTGTTATATGGTTGGAATTGGAAAATGCTACATGTAGTAACTCTAAAATGTCTTGGATAATTTGATACTTGGCAATTGTTGTGCTCATGTTTAAGCTCTTGCATCATATACTTTGCATCCATTAATGAAGAAATACTTAGAGCTTGCTAATTTGGTTTGCATATTTGGTTTCTCTAGAGTCTAGATAACATCTAGTATTGAGTTTTGAACAACAAGGAAGACGGTATGGAGTCTTATAATGTTTACCATATGTCTTTTATATGAGTTTTGCTGTACCGTTCATCCTTGTGTTTGTTTCAAATAACCTTGCTAGCCTAAACCTTGTATCGAGAGAGAATACTTCTCATGCATCCAAAATACTTGAGCCAACCACTATGCCATTTGTGTCCACCATACCTACCTACTACATGGTATTTATCCGCCATTCCAAAGTAAATTGCTTGAGTGCACTACAAGAAAAGTTCTGATAGACAACGTCTCAAAATCGTCCGCTAAGGGGTATTTTTCGTCGCCTATGGGCCTAACCCGACGATATGGGTTCTGTTGTGGAAGCTGCGTCAGGCAAAGTCCTACGACGATTTTTTCGGTCCGTCGCGCTTGGGCGCCCTTCCGCCACGGAAAATCGGACCGTTGCCCAAGTGTTTCCGGGAGCCCGTTGGCTGCTGACGTCATGCAAACTGACACGTGGCAGACGCCGTTAACTGGCAGTTAACGGCGTTAACCGGCTGAAACCCCGTGGTAGATGGTAGGCCCACACGAGGCCTGCCACGTCTTAAGCGGGCCGGCCCATTAAGTTTGCGGGCTGGGCCAGCTGACTTAGTTTGACCGGTCAACTATATAGCTGGGCTGGTCCATTAGTTACGTGGGCCGGGCCTAACCTCTAAGGTTGACTGGTCAAAACTTTAATGGGCCGGCCCACTACGCATGTGGGCCGAGCCGAATGCACTCGTTTGACCGGTCAACGAGCAAAGGGCCGGCCCACAAGACATGTGGGACCCACTTTCCTGTTATCTGGCGACCCATTTACAAAGTGGGGTCCACATTAAAGCAACTGGGCCGGCCCAAGAAGTTAGTGGGCCGGCCCAATTAGCATGTGGGTCCCACTTTCCTGCTATCGGGCCGGCCCATTTAGTACGTGGGGCCCACATTAGATCAAATGGACCGGCCCAACAAGCCAGTGGGCGGGCCAAAAGCACCGGTGGGTCCCAATCTCTCGTTAAAGGGCCAGCCCATTTAGTATGTGGGGTCCACCATATAGCAAGTGGGCCGGCCCAACAAGATGGTGGGCCGGGCCATAAACATAGGTGGGTCCCACTTTCCTGCTAAAGGGCCGGCCCATTTAGTATGTGGGGTCCACCATAGAGCAAGTGGGCCGGCCCAACACGCTAGTGGGCGGGACAAAAACACTGGTAGGTCCCACTTTCGTCTTAAAGGGCCGGCCCATTTAGTATGTGGGGTCCACTATATAGCAAGTGGGCCGGGCCAAAAAATACTGGTGGGTCCCACTTTCGTCTTAAAGGGCCGGCCCATTTAGTACGTGGGGTCCACCACAAAAGCAATTGGGCTGGCCCAACTAGGTAGTGGGCGGCCCGATGGTTGGTGGGGTCCACCTTAAAGCAAGTGGGCCGGCCCAATTAGAGTGTGGGGTCCACAGTAAATCAAATGGGCTGGCCCAATAAGTAAGTGGGCCAGCCTGTTTAGTTGTTGTTTATATGCCGGCGTAAAAGGCGCTTTAGGATTTTGCGGGCCGGCACGTATGTGATTTCGCTTAATTGGACCGTTTAAGGGATGGGAATTCGTGATTTAGATACTGAGAATATTTACGCAGCATTGATTTCTGTCGGATAGCCTCACTTACCACAAGCACCAAAGAAAAAATGCGCGAAAGAACTATAAAAACTAACTAAATATTACATCAGTTGCAAGGCTTTGAAAAAATATTACAGAACCCAGAGAAATTGAATGGTAATTAAACCTAGCAATACAATGAAGCGATCCGGCAATCTTTTAAGTTGTCCATGCAGCACCTATATCGAAACAAAGACATTACAAGTTAAGACAACAACAATGGAAACGCAAAGACAACGCAATATTGTTTGCCAAAGAATTTGGAACTCATCATTTCGTCGTTATAACAAGATCATTGTAATGCGCACAATAAGCAAACAAAGAGTGCATGCCGCATACCAACAGCCAATATAACAGAGCATGTTAGAATGAAACAACGAGACTTACTACTTGTCGAGTCCCATGCAAACCAACATGTTCGGGGAGTACAAAATTGGCATGAACGACATAGTAGCAGGCTATAAATTTTGTAACAACGGCTGAGCAAGATGAAGTTATGATGGCTACATCTACGGAGCAGGGAATGTAAACCAAAAATAGAAGTTACGATGGCAAAAGCTAAAGAGGAGGGAATGTGAACCAACATGTGCCAAGTGCAATTACTTAATTTTGGCCGTGAACTAAATAATACTCCTGAACTTATAGTGAAGGGGATGCAAATCAAGATGTTTCGGGATATAAACTTGTAATGAGCAACACATAGAGGATAGTTAATGCTGGAGCTTAGGATGGACCTGATACGTCTCCAACGTATCGATAATTTCTTGTGTTCCATGCCACATTATTGATGTTATCTACATGTTTTATGCACACTTTATGTCATATTTGTGCATTTTCTGGAACTAACCTATTAACAAGATGCCGAAGTGCCAGTTATTGTTTTCTGCTGTTTTTGGTTTCAGAAATCCTAGTAAAGAAATATTCTCGGAATTGGACGAAATAAAAGCCCAGGGGCCTATTTTCTCACGAAGCTTCCAGAAGACCGAAGACGAAATGAAGTGGGGCCACGGGGAGCCAAACCCTAGGGCGGCGCGGCCCCCTTGGCGCGCGCCGCCTGTCATCCGGGGCCCCTGTGCCCCCTCTCGACTTGCCCTTCCGCCTACTTAAAGCCTCCGTGACGAAACTTCCGAGTGTCGAGAGCCACGATACGGAAAACCTTCCGGAGCCGCCGCCATCGCGAAGCCAAGATCCGGGGGACAGGAGTCTCTGTTCCGGCACCCTGCCGGAGCGGGGAAGTGCCCCGGAAGGCTTCTCCATCGACACCGCTGCCATCTCCACCGCCATCTTCATCACCGCTGCTGCTCCCATGAGGAGGGAGTAGTTCTCCATCGAGGCTCGGGGCTGTACAGGTAGCTATGTGGTTCATCTCTCTCCTATGTGGTTCAATACAATAATCTCATGAGCTGCCTTACATGATTGAGATTCATATGATGATGCTTGTAATCTAGATGTCATTATGCTAGTCAAGTGAGTTTTACTTATGTGATCTCCGGAGACTCCTTGTCCCACGTGTGTAAAGGTGACGAGTGTGTGCACCGTGTGGGTCTCTTAGGCCATATTTCACGAGAATACTTACTCAATGTTGAATGGCATAGTGAGGTGCTTATTTATATCTCTTTATGATTGCAGCATGTTTGTATCACAATTTATCTATGTGCTACTCTAGTGATTTGTTATTAAAGTAGTTTATTCCTCCTTGCATGTGTGCAAAGGTGACGATGCGTGCACAGTGTTAGTACTTGGTTTATGCTATGATCATGATCTCTTGTAGATTGCGAAGTTAACTATTGCTATGATAATATTGATGTGATCTATTCCTCCTACATATGCATGAAGGTGACGAGTGTGCATGCTATGCTAGTACTTGGTTTAGTCTGTTGATCTATCTTACACTAAAGGTTACTAAAATATGAGCATTATTGTGGAGCTTGTTAACTCCGGCATTGAGGGTTCGTGTAATCCTACGCAATGTGTTCATCATCCAACAAAAGTGTAGAGTATGCATTTATCTATTCTGTTATGTGATCAATGTTGAGAGTGTCCACTAGTGAAAGTGTAATCCCTAGGCCTTGTTCCTAAATACTGCTAGTTGCTGCTTGTTTACTACTGTCTTTGCGTTACTACTGCTGCGTTACTACTTGCTTGTTTACTTGTCTCGGGCAGAGCACTTTTCTGCCGTTGCTACTACTTATTCATACCACTTGTATTTCACTATCTCTTCGCCGAACTAGTGCACCTATTAGGTGTGTTGGGGACACAAGAGACTTCTTGCTTTGTGGTTGCAGGGTTGCATGAGAGGGATATCTTTGACCTCTTCCTCCCCGAGTTCGATAAACCTTGGGTGATCCACTTAAGGGAAACTTGCTGCTCGTTCTACAAACCTCTGCTCTTGGAGGCCCAACACTGTCTACAAGAATAGAAGCTCCCGTAGGCATCAAGCACTTTTCACGGCGCCGTTGCGGGGAGGAAAGGTAAAAGGCTCTCATACTACGGTCCCAGGTAAAGTATTTTTCTGGCGCCGTCGTGTGTGTGCTCGAAGCTATTTCCTTTAGATCCTGCAATTGCATCTTGTTGTTTCTTGTTTACACTAGTTTGGCAACAATGAGCTTCTTATTCTATTTCCTGATTTAAAACATGGATTGTTTGATGCGAAATTTAAAAACCTATGAAATCTTATTTGCATGCTGGTAGTAATATTAGTATGAACGCTTTGAACACCATTGTTGATAATAATATAGAAAGTTCTAAGCTTGGGGAAGCTGGTTTTCATGATATTTTTAGTCCCCCAAGCATTGAGGAGAAAATTTTCTTTAATGATACTTTGCCTCCTATTCATGATGATTATAATAGTGGTCTTTTGGTACAACCTACTATGGAGAGTAAATTTTATTGTGATTATACTATGCCTCCTACACTTGATGAGAATAATAATGATAGCTACTTTGTTGAATTTGCTCCCGCTATTACTAATAAAATTGATTATGCTTATGTGGAGAGTAATAATTTTATGCATGAGACTCATGATAAGAATGCTTTATGTGATAGTTATATTGTTGAGTTTGCTCATGTTGCTACTGAAAGTTATTATGAGAGAGGAAAATATGGTTGTAGAAATTTTCATGTTACTAAAATGCCTCTCTATGTGCTTGAAATTTTTGAAGCTACACTTGTTTTATCTTCCTATGCTTGTTACTTTGCTCTTCATGAACTTGTTTATTTACAAGATTCCTATGCATAGGAAGCATGTTAGACTTAAATGTGTTTTGAAATTGCCTCTTGATGCTCTCTTTTGCTTCAAATACTATTTCTTGCGAGTGCATCATTAAAGCTGCTTGAGCCCATCTTAATGGCTAAAAAGAAAGAACTTCTTGGGAGATAACCCATGTGTTATTTTGCTACAGTACTTTGTTTTATATTTGTGTCTTGGAAGTTGTTTACTACTGTAGCAACCTCTCCTTATCTTAGTTTTGTGTTTTGTTGTGCCAAGTAAAGTCTTTGATAGTAAAGTAAGTACTAGATTTGGATTACTTGCGCAGAAACAGATTTCTTTGCTGTCACGAATCTGGGTCTAATTCTCTGTAGGTAACTCATAAAATTATGCCAATTTACGTGAGTGATCCTCAGATATGTACGCAACTTTCATTCAATTTGAGCATTTTCGTTTGAGCAAGTCTGGTGCCATTTTAAAATTCGTCAATACGAACTGTTACTGTTTTGACAGATTCTGCCTTTTATTTCGCATTGCCTCTTTCGCTATGTTGGATGAATTTCTTTGATCCACTAATGTCCAGTAGCATTATGCAATGTCCAGAAGTGTTAAGAATGATTGTGTCACCTATGAATATGTCAATTTATATTGTGCACTAACCCTCTAATGAGTTGTTTCGAGTTTGGTGTGGAGGAAGTTTTCAAGGATCAAGAGAGGAGTATGATGCAACATGATCAAGGAGAGTGAAAGCTCTAAGCTTGGGGATGCACCGGTGGTTCACCCCTGCATATATCAAGAAGACTCAAGCGTCTAAGCTTGGGGATGCCCAAGGCATCCCCTTCTTCATCGACAAATTATCGGGTTCCTCCCCTGAAACTATATTTTTATTCGGCCACATCTTATGTGCTTTTTCTTGGAGCGTCGGTTTGTTTTTGTTTTTGTTTTGTTTGAATAAAATGGATCCTAGCATTCACTTTATGGGAGAGATACACGCTCCGCTGTAGCATATGGACAAATATGTCCTTGGTTTCTACTCATAGTATTCATGGCGAAGTTTCTCCTTCGTTAAATTGTTATATGGTTGGAATTGGAAAATGATACATGTAGTAATTGCTATAAATGTCTTGGGTAATGTGATACTTGGCAATTGTTGTGCTCATGTTTAAGCTCTTGCATCATATACTTTGCACCCATTAATGAAGAAATACATAGAGCTTGCTAAAATTTGGTTTGCATAATTGGTCTCTCTAAAGTCTAGATAATTTCTAGTATTGAGTTTTGAACAACAAGGAAGACGGTGTAGAGTCTTATAATGCTTTCAATATGTCTTTTATGTGAGTTTTGCTGTACCGTTCATCCTTGTGTTTGTTTCAAATAACCTTGCTAGCCTAAACCTTGTATCGAGAGGGAATACTTCTCATGCATCCAAAATACTTGAGCCAACCACTATGCCATTTGTGTCCACCATACCTACCTACTACATGGTATTTTCCCGCCATTCCAAAGTAAATTGCTTGAGTGCTACCTTTAAAATTCCATCATTCACCTTTGCAATATATAACTCATGGGACAAAATAGCCTTAAAAACTATTGTAGTATTGAAATGTAATTATGCACTTTATCTCTTATTAAGTTGCTTGTTGTGCGATAACCATGTTTACTGGGGAACGCCATCAACTCATTGTTGAATTTCATGTGAGTTGCTATGCATGTTCGTCTTGTACGAAGTAAGGGCGATCTACACTGAGTTGAATGGTTTGAGCATGCATATTGTGAGAGAAGAACATTGGGCCGCTAACTAAAGCCATGATTCATGGTGGAAGTTTCAGTTTTGGACAAATATCCTCAAATCTCTAATGAGAAAAGAATTAATTGTTGTCAAATGCTTAAAGCATTAAAAGAGGAGTCCATTATCTGTTGCTATGTTGTCCCGGTATGGATGTCTAAGTTGAGAATAATCAAAAGCGAGAAATCCAAATGCGAGCTTTCTCCTTAGACCTTTGTACAGGCGGCATAGAGGTACCCCTTTGTGAAACTTGGTTAAAGCATATGTATTGCGGTGATAATCCGGGTAGTCCAAGCTAATTAGGACAAGGTGCGGGCACTATTGGTACACTATGCATGAGGCTTGCAACTTATAAGATATAATTTACATGATGCATATGCTTTATTACTACCGTTGACAAAATTGTTTCATGTTTTCAAAATCAAAGCTCTAGCACAAATATAGCAATCGATGCTTTTCCTCTATGAGGACCATTCTTTTACTTTCAATGTTGAGTCGGTTCACCTATTTCTCTCCACCTCAAGAAGCAAACACTTGTGTGAGCTGTGCATTGATTCTTACATGCTTGCATATTGCACTTATTATATTACTCTATGTTGACAATATCCATGAGATATACATGTTACAAGTTGAAAGCAACCGCTGAAACTTAATCTTCTTTTGTGTTGCTTCAATACCTTTACTTTGAATTATTGCTTTATGAGTTAACTCTTATGCAAGACTTATTGATGCTTGTCTTGAAGTGCTATTCATGAAAAGTCTTTGCTTTATGATTCACTTGTTTACTCATGTCATACACATTGTTTTGATCGCTGCATTCTCTACATATGCTTTACAAATAGTATGATCAAGTTTATGATGGCATGTCACTCCGGAAATTATCTTTGTTATCGTTTTACTGCTCGGGACGAGCGAACTAAGCTTGGGGATGCTGATACGTCTCCAACGTATCGATAATTTCTTGTGTTCCATGCCACATTATTGATGTTATCTACATGTTTTATGCACACTTTATGTCATATTCGTGCATTTTACGGAACTAACCTATTAACAAGATGTCGAAGTGCCGGTTCTTGTTTTCTGCTGTTTTTGGTTTCGAAATCCTAGTAAAGAAATATTCTCGGAATTGGACGAAATAAAAGCCCAGGGGTCCTATTTTCTCACGAAGCTTCCGGAAGTCCGAAGACGAAACGAAGTGGGGCCACGGGGAGCCAAACCCTAGGGCGGCGCGGCCCCGCCCTTGGCCGCGCCGCCCTGTCATGCTGGGGCCCCTGTGCGCCCCTCTCGACTTGCCCTTCCGCCTACTTAAAGCCTCCGTGACGAAACTCCCGATGACGAGAGCCACGATACGGAAAACCTTCCCGAGCCGCCGCCATCGCGAAGCCAAGATGCGGGGGACGGGAGTCTCGTTCCGGCACCTGCCGGAGCGGGGAAGTGCCCCGGAAGGCTTCTCCATCGACACCGCTGCCATCTCCACCGCCATCTTCATCACCGCTGCTTGCTCCCATGAGGAGGAGTAGTTCTCCATCGAGGCTCGGGGCTGTACCGGTAGCTATGTGGTTCATCTCTCTCCTATGTGGTTCAATACAATAATCTCATGAGCTGCCTTACATGATTGAGATTCATATGATGATGCTTGTAATCTAGATGTCATTATGCTAGTCAAGTGAGTTTTACTTATGTGATCTCCGGAGACTCCTTGTCCCACGTGTGTAAAGGTGACAGTGTGTGCACCGTGTGGGTCTCTTAGGCCATATTTCACGGAATACTTACTCAATGTTGAATGGCATAGTGAGGTGCTTATTTATATCTCTTTATGATTGCAGCATGTTTGTATCACAATTTATCTATGTGCTACTCTAGTGATTTGTTATTAAAGTAGTTTATTCCTCCTGCATGTGTGCAAAGGTGACGATGCGTGCACCGTGTTAGTACTTGGTTTATGCTATGATCATGATCTCTTGTAGATTGCGAAGTTAACTATTGCTATGATAATATTGATGTGATCTATTCCTCCTACATATGCATGAAGGTGACGAGTGTGCATGCTATGCTAGTACTTGGTTTAGTCTGTTGATCTATCTTACACTAAAGGTTACTAAAATATGAGCATTATTGTGGAGCTTGTTAACTCCGGCATTGAGGGTTCGTGTAATCCTACGCAATGTGTTCATCATCCAACAAAAGTGTAGAGTATGCATTTATCTATTACATGTTATGTGATCAATGTTGAGAGTGTCCACTAGTGAAAGTGTAATCCCTAGGCCTTGTTCCTAAATGCTGCTACGTTGCTTGCTTGTTTACTACTGCTTGCGTTACTACTTGCTGCGTTACTATTGCTTGTTCTCGTCTGGGCAGAGCACTTTTACTGCCGTTGCTACTACTTATTCATACCACCTGTATTTCACTATCTCTTCGCCGAACTAGTGCACCTATTAGGTGTGTTGGGGACACAAGAGACTTCTTGCTTTGTGGTTGCGGGGTTGCATGAGAGGGATATCTTTGACCTCTTCCTCCCTGAGTTCGATAAACCTTGGGTGATCCACTTAAGGGAAACTTGCTTCGTTGTTCTACAAACCTCTGCTCTTGGAGGCCCAACACTTGTCTACAAGAATAGAAGCTCCCGTGAGGCATCGGGACCCGGATACGAGAATATAGTGGGATCACCGTGAACTTGTATAAGAGGG
>NC_061514.1:143621319-143644012 GCF_022539505.1 Lolium rigidum
TGATCTTCCGAAATATTGCATCCTGACGGTGCTTTTTCCAGCAGAATCCTGACTCCGGTGTGCGATCTCCAAATAATCATGAAACATGCAAAATAGATGAAATAACATAAGTATTGTGTCCCAATATGAAATATATCAATGAATAACAGCAAATTATGATATAAAATAGTGATGCAAATTGGACGTATCAGGGATCCGATGAATATGGAATACTATGTCAAGTTGATTATCGATCTATCATATATGTGTTGTTTATGATCTTGCATGCTCTCCGTTTCTAGTAGAGGCTCTGGCCAAGTTGATACTTGTAACTCCAAGAGGGAGTATTTATGCTCGATAGTGGGTTCATGTCTCCATTGAATCTGGGGGAGTGACAACAACCCCTAAGGTTATGGATGTGCTGTTGCCACTAGGGATAAAACATCAATGCTTTGTCTAAGGATATTTGTATTGTTTACATTACGCACAGTACTTAATGCAATTGTCTGTTGTTTGCAACTTAATACTTGGAAGGGGTGCGAGATGCTAACCCGAAGGTGGACTTTTTAGGCATAGATGCATGCTAGATAGCGGTCTATGTTCTTTGTCGTAATGCCCTAAGTAAATCTCATAGTAGTCATCATGATATGTATGTGCATTGTTATGCCCTCTCTATTTGTCAATTGCCCAACTATAATTTGTTCACCCAACATGTTATTTATCTTATTGGAGAGACACCACTAGTGAACTGTGGACCCCGGTCCATTCTTTTACATCTGAAATACAACCTACTGCAATCATTATTCTCTGTTGTGCTTTGCAAGCAAACATCATTCTCCACACCATACGTTTAATCCTTTATTTACAGCAAGCCGGTGAGATTGACAACCTCACTGTTAAGTTGGGGCAAAGTATTTTGATTGTGTTGTGCAGGTTCCACGTTGGCGCCGGAATCCCTGGTGTTGCGCCGCACTACACTCCTTCACCAACAACCTTCACGTGGCCTTCATCTCCTACTGGTTCGATAACCTTGGTTTCTTACTGAGGGAAAACTTACTGCTGTATGCATCACACCTTCCTCTTGGGGTTCCCAACGGACGTGTGCTTCACGCGTTATCAAGCAACTTTTTCTGGCGCCGTTGCCGGGGAGATCAAGACACGCTGCAAGGGGAGTCTCTCACACCCAATCTCTTTACTTTGTTTATTGTCTTGCTTTATTTTATTTTCTATCTTGTTTGCTTTCTTTATATCAAAAACACAAAAAAATTAGTTATTCGCATTTACTTAATCGGTTTACCCTTGTTTATTTCATCATGCTTCTCCCTAAGTTCACCTGGGGAGTACACTCTACCTCTCTCTCTGTTTTTATTTTATTTTATTTTGCTTAGTTTACTTTTGTCTAGTTTGTTTTTGTCTTGTTTTATTTTTCTTATATACCCGAAAATCCATAAAAAATTGAAAAACCGAAAAATTAAAAACTGTTGTTATGGAAGAACCCACAACCTTTATGGAGCTTATAGAATTATATATGAATTATAGAGAATCAATAAAGGGTAAAGTCATGAGTGCCGTGTTAGAAAAATTGAATACAATTGCTAAAATCTTGCTTAAACGCTATGATATAAACTGTTGCTCTAAACAGGATACTAAACATCTTAAATTCCAATGTGGCTTTAGTGAAGAAGTTTTAATTGTGAACTATCATTGGAATAACTATATTCATCTTGGGTTCGAAGAAGTAGAACAATTTGTTTTATTTATGGGAGCCTCTGAGATAGAATCCTTCATGGCTAAAAATTATGAAACTTGTATTGTTTGTAAGGACCTTAAAGATTATGTCTCTTCTATCCTTGATTATTGCATAGAACATTACAGCAATAATCATTGTATCATTGATTATAAAGAGAGACTCATTCATGCACAAGAATGCACTCACAATTTGCAGGAACCTGTGAAAGAAGAAATTGATGAACCTGAAAGCTTATTGGATGAAAAAGAGGAGGAGAGTGATGAACAAAAGGAGGAAGAATGGATTAGCTACCCATGCCAACCTTCTAATGAGAGTAACTCTTTATCTCTTACATTATTTGATTGTCCTCCATGCTTACCAAAGGAGGATGAATGTTATGTTCCTGTGGATTCTCTTGAAATATTCCCTATGAGTAAAACTTGTGAGAATAATTATGCTACTTTTATCTATGATAATCCATGCTATTTTGATAAATCTTATGATAATGCTTTGTTTGTGCCCGATATCGAAATGCATGGTACTAAAGAGTTTTGCTTAGCAAATGTTTATGATAAAGCTCTAGATGATGGTCCTATGTTACTTGATAATATTAATTGTACTACTAATGAAAATGGGATTGGAGAGGTCTTGACTTTATCTAGGAGTCCCATATCTCTTGAGAATGATCAATCATCTTGTTATAGATTTTTAAAAAGTGGGTTTGAAAGTTTTGATCCCACTATTTTTGAGCTTGATAAAAATTATGTGTTTATAGATCATGAAAAGCATGATGTATGTGATAGTTATATTGTTGAGTTTGTTCATGATGCTACTGGAAATTATTATGAGAGAGGAAAATATGGTTGTAGAAATTTTCATGGTACTAAAACACCTCTCTACATGCTTTGAAAATTTTGAAGTTACTCGTGTTTTATCTTCCTATGCTTGTCACTTTGTTCTTCATGAATTTATTTGTGTACAAGATTCCTATGCATAGGAAGCGGGTTAGACTTAAATGTGTTTCGAATTTTCTTCTTGATGCTCCTTTTGCTTCATTTTCTATTTTCATGTGAGCATCATTAAAATCTTCTGCGCCTAGCTGAAAGGCATTAAAGAAAACCGCTTATTGGAGACAACCCATTATTTTATTTCTGCAATTTTTTGTTTTATATTTGAGTCAAGGTGCTTGTTACTACTGTAGCAATACCTTTCGATCTTTACTTTATTGCATTGTTGTGCCAAGTAAAGTCTTTGATAGAAGGTTGATACTAGATTTGGATTTCTGCGCAGAAATAGATTTTTAGCTGTCACGAATTTGAGCTGTTCTCTCTGTAGGAGAATCTAAAAATTCTGGAAAAATTCAAGAGTAATCCTCAGATATGTACGCAACTTTCATTCAATTTGAGATTCTTCATTTGAGCATGTTAAGTGCCTCAAAAAAATTCGTCTTTACGGACTGTTCTGTTTTGACAGATTCTGCCTTTTATTTCACATTGCCTCTTTTACTGTGTTTGAGTGGATTTCTTTGCTCCATTAAATTTCAGTAGCCTTGGGTAATGTCCGAAGTGTTGGGAATGATTGTATCCTTGCTGAACATGTGAATTTTTGATTATGCACTAACCCTCTAATGAGATTGTTTTGAGTCCGAGTGTGAAGGAAGTTTTCAAGGATCAAGAGAGGAGAATGATATAATATGATCAAGAAGAGTGAAAAGTCTAAGCTTGGGGATGCTCCCGTGGTTCATCCCTGCATATTTCAAGAAGACTCAAGCATCTAAGCTTGGGGATGCCCAAGGCTTCCCCTTCTTCATCAACAACTTATCAGGTCACCTCTAGTGAAACTATATTTTTATTCCATCACATCTTATGTGTTTTACTTGGAGCGTCTGTGTGCTTTTATTTTTATTTGTGTTTGAATAAAATCGGATCCTAGCATTTCTTGTGTGGGAGAAAGACACGCTCCGCTTTTTCATATTAAACACTGGTGTTCTTAGTTTTACTTTTAATGTTCATGGCGAAAGTTGAAAGCCGCTTCATTTATTGCTATTTGGTTGGAAACAGAAAATGCTTCATGTGGTAATTGGTATATTGTCTTGAATAATTTGATACTTGGCAATTGTTTTGAGCTCTCAAGTAGATCATGTTTAAGCTCTTGCATCATGTGGTTTAAACCTATTAGTGGAGAACTACCGTAGAGCTTGTTGAAATTTGGTTTGCATGATTGGTCTCTCTAAAGTCTAGATATTTTCACGGTAAAAGTGTTTGAGCAACAAGGAAGACAGTGTAGAGTCTTATAATGCTTGCAATATGTTCTTATGTAAGTTTTGTTGTACCGGTTCATACTTGTGTTTGCTTCGAACAACCTTGCTAGCCAAAGCCTTGTGCCGAGAGGGAATGCTTCTCGTGCATCCAAAACCTTGAGCCAAAACTTATGCCATTTGTGTCCACCATAACTACCTACTATGTGGTATTTTTCTGCCATTCCAAAGTAAATTTCTTGCGTGCTACCTTTAAAAAACTCATTCCTTGTCTTTGAAATACATAGCTCATGGGAAAGTGGCCTAAAAAACTATTGTGGTAAAGAATATGTCGCTTATGTATCTTAGTTCTTATAAGTTGCTTGTTGAGCGGTAACCATGTTATCTGGGGACGTCATCAACCTGTCACACCTTTGTTGAATATCATGTGAGTTGCTATACATGTTCATCTTGTCTGAAGTAAGGGAGATTTGCCATGAGTTAAATGGTTTGAGTATGCATATTGTTAGTGAAGAACATTGGGCCGCCAACCAAAGCCATGTATCATGGTGGAAGTTTCAGCTTGGTCATTAATCCTCAAATCTCTTATGAGAATATTATCTGTTGTTGAATGCTTAAAGCATAGAAGAGGAGTCCATTATCTGTTTTCTATGTTGTCCCGGTATGGATGTCCTCAAGTTGAGATCTATCAAAAATCGAGAAATCAAATGCGATTTATCTCCTTGGACCTTTGTACAGGTGGCATAGAGGTACCCCTTTGTGACACTTGGTTGAAACATATGTAATGCAATGATAATCCATGGAAATCCGAGCTAATTAGGACAAG
Organism: Lolium rigidum; assembly: GCF_022539505.1. NCBI lineage: Eukaryota > Viridiplantae > Streptophyta > Magnoliopsida > Poales > Poaceae > Lolium > Lolium rigidum. The sequence goes on from NC_061514.1 coordinate 143,626,111, forward strand.
GAGCGAGGCACTATTAGTATTCGATGCATGAGGCTTGCAACTTATAAGAGGTTTTATGCATAACACATATGAATTATTACTACCGTTGACAAAATTGTTTCCATGTTTTCAAAATAAAAAGCTCTAGCACATGAGTAATCCTCGCTTCCCTCTACGAAGGGCCTTTCTTTTACTTTATGTTGAGTCAGTTTACCTACTTATTTCTATCTTAGAAGCAAACACTTGTGTCAACTGTGTGCATTGATTCTTACATACTTGCTTATTTGCACTCATCATATTACTTTGTGTTGACAATTATCCATGAGATATGCATGTTGAAAGTTGAAAGCAACTGCTGAAACTTAAATCTTCTTTTGTGTTGCTTCAAAACCTTCTATTAAGAATCTATTGCTTTATGAGTTAACTCTTATGCAAGACTTGTTGATGCTTGTCTTGAAAGTACTATTCATGAAAAGTCTTTGCTATATGATTCAGTTGTTTAGTCATTACCTATTTGTTAACAAACTATAGACCATTGATTTGAATCACTTCATTCATCTCATATGCTTTACAATAGTATTGATCAAGATTATGATGGTAGCATGTCACTTCAGAAATTATCCTTTTTATCGTTTACCTACTCGAGGGCGAGTAGGAACTAAGCTTGGGGATGCTTGATACGTCTCAAACGTATCTATAATTTCTTATGTTCCATGCTAGTTTTATGACAATACTCACATGTTTTATATACACTTTATATCATTTTTATGCATTTTCCGGTACTAACCTATTACCAAGATGCCGAAGCGCCAGTTCCTGTTTTCTGCTGTTTTTGGTTTCAGAAATCTTACACAGGAAATATTCTCGGAATTGGACGAAACAAAAGCTCACGGTCTTATTTTCCACGGAGTCTTCCAGAACACCGAAGAGGAGACGAAGAGGGTCAACGAGGCGGCCACACCATAGGGGGGCGCGGCCCCACCCCTGGCCGCGCCGCCATATGGGGTGGGCCCCTCGGGCGTCCCCCGACTCTGCCCCTTCGCCTATATAATCCTTCCGTCGCGAAAACCCTAGTACCGAGAGCCACGATACGAGAAAAGTTGCGAGACGCCGCCGCCGTCAACCCCATCTCGGGGGTTCGAATATCGCCTCCGGCACCTCGCCGGAGAGGGGAATCATCACCGGAGGGCTTTACATCACCATGCCCGCCTCCGGACTGATGCGTGAGTAGTTCATCCTTGGACTATGGGTCCATAGCAGTAGCTAGATGGTTGTCTTCTCCTATTATGCCATCATGTTTAGATCTTGTGAGCTGCCTATCATGATCAAGATCATCTATTTGTAATGCTACATGTTGTGTTTGTTGGGATCCGATGAATATGGAATACTATGTCAAGTTGATTATCGATCTATCATATATGTGTTGTTTATGATCTTGCATGCTCTCCATTGCTAGTAGAGGCTCTGGCCAAGTTGATACTTGTAACTCCAAGCGGGAGTATTTATGCTCGATAGTGGGTTCATGTCTCCATTGAATCTGGGGGAGTGACAGCAACCCCTAAGGTTATGGATGTGATGTTGCCACTAGGGATAAAACATCAATGCTTTGTCTAAGGATATTTGTATTATTTACATTACGCACAATACTTAATGCAATTATCTGTTGTTTGCAACTTAATACTGGAAGGGGTGCGGATGCTAACCGGAAGGTGGACTTTTTAGGCATAGATGCATGCTGGAGGATGACGTTTATTGAATCAGTTATATGGTGTTGCTCCTAGTGTGTAATATTGATCGCTAGGTTGTTCCATTATGACATAATGTTCGATCTATTTATATGATGATATTTTGCAACAATTATATTTTATTTGTACTTGTGCTCTGCTGGCCGCGCTGCCTAGCTCATTTGACCAGAATGTCTTCTACGCATATACGCCATCCATTCCAAAGCTTAAGGATTTATTATTTTTAGAAAGTCAAACTATGTCAAGTTTGACTAAGCTTTTACGAAATATCAGTAACATGCAAAATACAAAATTAATATCATTAAATAGATAATGAAATTAGTTTATGTACGGTATCTACAAAATATTATATTTGTTGATAGATTGTTCTAAAAGTTTGGTCAAACTTTACCTGGTTTGACTTTTCAATAAATTAGCTTTAAGCTTTGGGATGGAGGCATTACTACTATAAAAGGCTGTCCGACGTGGTTCGATCACCATTCCATTGACCCTCTCTAAGCCGCCTTTTGGGGCCGTGCCACCATCCTCCCGCCGCGCTCTCCCCCGTCCCCGACGCACCACCGTCACCGACCTTCACATGTATGTACATCTCCAACCTCCGGCAAGTAGAGGTGCATACGTCATTTTGTTCGATATAACACCTTTATTTGGGGATTGTAGTGTAAGTAAGTCAGTGGTTTTTCTAGGAAATGGAGATGATAAACGCTCGATGCTGGTCTTGAAGCGACATTTTGTTGGAAAGTGTCGGTGAATGCTATATATGAGAGTTTTTACAGCTTCTGATTTCCACAAAATGCATTAAATTTGGACGCGATGCCACACTGACAAGAGTGGTTTAAACAAGGCCATTATTTTTATTATATTATATTACTACAGTACTCCAAGGTAGTACTAGTAGCCTTCGGTTGTACTCTGCCGGTCGCGCTGCCTCATTCGACCAGACTTTATTCTTCTTCTCATATCTATAGAAAATACTGTCCGCCGAGGTTCGATGACCGCACCGTCGCCCCTCTCCGCGCCGCCGTCTTGGGCCGCGCCACCATTCTCCCCACCGAGTTCTCCCCTGTCCCCGACGCACCACCGTCAAGCACCACTGCATCGATCTTCGCAGGTATGTACATCTCCAACCTCCGGAGAGTAGAGAGGTTTAGCGGTATTTTGTTGGAAAGTCTTGGCGCGTGCTTCGAGAGTTTTGGCGGCGCAGCCGGGAGAACCGTCGGAGGCTTCAAAGCTGGCTGCTTTGAACGCGTCGAGAGCTTGGATGGAGACTTCATCTAAGGCGGCGCTTGTTGCATATGATCATGACTCGTCAACCCCTTTGTAAATTCTACCTTCCCCAACTGCAATGAGGTTAGATCTGGTGGATTGGGGTTTTTGCCCAAACCAGACGTGATGATGCATTGAGATGTTTTTGTATTTTTGATGATGCATTCTGCTTCTTATGTAATTTGGGTGATTCATTATGCTTTTTAGGTAGTAATTTTTCTGATGCACTGTCCTGTTCACAAATTTTTCATGGTGATTTTTTTTTATTTTTTCTGTCAACCTAGCTAATGCTCTCTGCTCTTTTATCCAAAAGTTGGATGATGCATTGTACAGTTTACATATATTTTACTCTGATGATACATTTTGCTCTTTTAGCTTTTTAGGTAATTTTTCTGATTCCTTGAGCAGTGTGGGAAATTTCGATGAAGAATTTTGCTGTCAACTTAGATGATGCATTGTGCTGTTTACATTTTATTACCTATATCAAAGCTAACCCCATCTGATGTTACCATAGCGTTTTGGGTCCCCTTTTTCTCCAATCGTGTTGACACGTTAGCAATTTTTACTGTAGATGCGAGATTGCCTTCCGTTGGTGTGTCCTATTTTTCTGGTGTTTTTGCATTGTCCTGTTTACATTATTTTGAGTTTGCTGATGCATTGTGTTGTTTACATTATTTTGATTTTGCTGATGCATTGTCATGTTTACATTATTTTGATTTTGCTGATGCATTGTGATGTTTACACTATTTTGATTTTGCTGATGCACTGTGCACTTTAGGAAACTTTGATGATTAATTAGATGATGCATTTTGCTGTTTAGTCAAACTAGCACATTGCCCGCAAATGCGAGGGCACCATCTATATTGTTTTGATAGTGAATGAGAAATAAATTTGTTGTTTATCTTATGCAATAATAATATGGTTCTAATGTTCAAAGAATTGATTTTAACTTCGACGGCTTTGAGCAAACTTTTATTTTTACATGGAATCTAATATATTATCTTAAATTGTTAGTGGATCAACAAAGATTTTTGAGGTACATGCACACTTACAAATTAATCATCTTCATAAAAGCAATGCTAATAAATGCCATATGTTAGCTAAAAAATATTAGTATTCATTTTACCATGTGAGAGTCCCCCAGGATGTTCCTTTAAAAATAGACTCTGATCGATCATACATGATTTATAGAGAATATATGACGACTATATATTTATGGGCGCCATATTATGGACCATGCTTATGTCTGAGGAAAAAGTGCTTTCTAAAATCTTAGGATCGCACTTTAGGTGAGATTTTGTTTCAGTTTTTAAAATTTATAAGGTTATTCTAACCTCCGGAGATTTGATTCTAACTTCGATGGGCTTTGGCGGAGCTTTTTCTTTTTTAGGGATCAATCTTCTTTTTGGACATGTTTCGTTTTTCTTACCTATCAAGTAATGTTAATGGGTCAATCGAGTTTTTTTGGAGCTGAATTCGGTGTTTATTTGTATCTGTATCTATACCTAATACCTAATACCTATACCTATAATAATTAATAATAATAATAATAAAAGCAAAAGAACTTCTTGTTGGTCCGTCTGTTTTTGCCCCTATTATTCGTACAAAAATTACAGCCCTGCCACCGCAAAGTGAAAAAAATAACGTTTCGTCCGTTGTATGGCCTGGCCCGATTGGGTAGCTCGCGGTAGCAGTTGGTTGCCGTCCGTCACAGGTGTCCTCAACCGAGTCCATCACGATTCTCTCAAAAAAACCGAGTCCATCAGAAATTGATATCGGCCCCTCGATCGCATCGCAAAAGCCTCACATACGCACGCTCTTCTGGCCACGCCGTCATCTGTTGAGACCTTCTCTACCCCATTCCTCGCCGCCGCAACGAGTTTTCCATCTCGATTCCTCGTGGCCGATGCCAATGTTTCCGTCTCGATTTCTCGCCGTCGGCGTCGATTTCCCCTACTCTGAGGATTCAGGTTTCAGTCCGGTGCCTTCCTGGTCCGCGCGGCCATGGCTGCTCGACATCCTCTCACCGGTAACCGAGATTTCATATTCGACCTGGTGGTCATGCGGATTTGTGGTCCAAATCCCGGAGGTGTGCACGCTAGACATGGTCATGTGTGTGGTCGTCGTCGACCATGGTAAGTTTCTCGCGCTCGTTTATGTTCTTGACCGCGCAGTGCACCTACAGCCACCTCTCGCCCTTGGTGCTGGTGGTAGGCCCGGGCTTTCTTCTTTATGAACAGGATGGGTGGTGGCTTGGAGAGTTCGTATATCTGCTACTCGCAGCGGATCTTCATCGGACAGGTCGTCCATGCGGTAGCGAACTCTTCTTAATAGAAAGATACTCCGTACATCAGAAAAGGCTACGAAAGTGGATGGACTGGTAGATTTGAGCTTTAAATTTTAAGATTTGCTGAATGTACTACAGATTTTGAAGACGAATTTGAGGGGAAAAAAGGAGTTTTGGTTTGGGACACGTTCTATCTCTACTAATAAAAGACCCAGAGGGACTGATCCAACACATCCCAGCCGTTCAGTCAAAATATCCAATGGCTCAGATCTTCTCCATGTTTGACGGAAGCGGATCACATCCAATGCCCTAGCTTTTCGCCATGTTTGCTCTCCACTTACCGATGGAACCGTTCATCAGCACGAACTCCCCACACCTTTGCCTCCTCCTTCTCTCCGTCGCCGTCGCCTACCCTGCCGCACAAGCACTCCTCTCGCCGTCGCCTCCTCCCTGCCGGTGGAGAACTCCTTCTCGCCGCCGCCTCCTCCTCCTGCCGCCGAGCACTCCTTCTCGCCGTCGCTGTCGCCTACCCCGCCGCCGGAGCTGTCCTCTCGCCGTCGCCTTCTCCTGCCGCCAAACACTCCTTCTCGCCATCGCAGTCACCTACCCTGCCGCCGAAGCAGCCCTCTCGCCGGCTTCGCCGCATCGCCTCAGCTTCGGGGAATCCCCTGCCTCCCTCATCTCTACTAATAAAAGACCCAGAGGGACTGATCCAACACATCCCAGCCGTTCAGTCAAAATATCCAATGGCTCAGATCTTCTCCATGTTTGACGGAAGCGGATCACATCCAATGCCCTAGCTTTTCGCCATGTTTGCTCTCCACTTACCGATGGAACCGTTCATCAGCACGAACTCCCCACACCTTTGCCTCCTCCTTCTCTCCGTCGCCGTCGCCTACCCTGCCGCACAAGCACTCCTCTCGCCGTCGCCTCCTCCTGCCGGTGGAGAACTCCTTCTCGCCGCCGCCTCCTCCTCCTGCCGCCAGAGCACTCCTTCTCGCCGTCGCTGTCGCCTACCCTGCCGCCGGAGCTGTCCTCTCGCCGTCGCCTTCTCCTGCCGCCAAACACTCCTTCTCGCCATCGCAGTCACCTACCCTGCCGCCGAAGCAGCCCTCTCGCCGGCTTCGCCGCATCGCCTCAGCTTCGGGGAATCCCCTGCCTCCCTCAACGTGAAACGGGCAAAGGTGCCCTCAACGTGACGCAGTCACGCAGCAGCGTCGGTCACCCGCGTACGGATAAGGATCGGCACCCGCACCGTCCTGCCTCCATCTCCGGCGGCCGCCGGCAGCATGCGTTTCAGAGGTCCGATGCACGTGATGTCTCTTTGCTGATTACCCTTTTTAATTTTGTACACTATGAAATTCTTGCATAGCTTTGTTGTCAGTTCAGATACAATAATTTCTGATGAGACTCCTGCATGTTGCAACTTCATACAGAGAACAATCAACCGACAGAAGGAAACCTGCTGCATAAATATTTATGTATCCGATGGTACATTTACAGTAGATACCAGAAATAGCAGGCCGAGAAAAAGCAGATCCATGAAATGCTATATGGTTGTGGGATGTTCCCTGGCCCTTCTGAATTCCTAACTTCGGGCACACCACCAGATCACATTTTGACCGGACATGCAGGTGAGCCGACTGTACAGAATTGGCTTCCTTGTTTCTCACTAGGCAAAATGTATGACACACTCAATTTTCTAATTATTTCCAGATACATGTATATACATACATATCGGATTTTTTTTTTCAGAAATAATGGGGTACACCCATGTACCCAAAGAGCTCCGCCCATGGTGCTTTGTGTTGATTTTCCTTGGTAGACTCGCTGTAGAGTTTCAATTCTGCATCAAGCTTGGACATGGTGACTGCTATTTTAGTTCGTTTGTACTGTACTTGAATGAAGCAAGTGCGTAGCATGCTCATGTACGTCAGATTATGATCAGTGCACGGTTTTGTACGTGTACTGGTCTCTCATCTCCTTATTTCTGTTTAGATCACATACGGTGTCAGATCAGATCCTGCTGTCCCAAAAGAAAAAAAAGAAGCAGCATCGCGTTCGCGTAGGCCACTGGGCCATTGCCATCAAAATCCAACTTCCACCAGAAATAGGCCCATAACGCGTCCTCCCATCGTCCCACTCCCACGGCAGCGCAGACACGCTCTCGTGTAGTACACGGTTGCGTCTTGATCGGCTTGTAGATTCAACTTATATTGGAAAAGAAATAGTATTCATGCCTCTAGGTTACTTCCAATTCTGGCCTAAGAACGCGGAAAAAAATGCAACTGGAAATATGTCTTATATGTAATATGTTTCTGATGCAGGTTGAGGGCATGGAATTGAATTTGAAAACAAAAGGAGATTTATTAACTCTAGATATTGTTACCAAACAAAACCTAGCAGGTCAACTTATAACCAGCATCTAAAACCAACGCTTCATTTCTCCAAATTGCAGGGGTTGACAAGATACGTAATCCAACAGGCGGAGGGTTAGCTAATTATGAGCTGTTTGTTTGACTCTGTAAGTTGAGGTGTGTGACTGAGGTGTGCAGCAGATTTTGTAGTTCTAAATATTGCTCAAAGCCTAGACATGATGTGAAAAATGAAAATAATTCCTATAGTATCTCAGCTAATGCTACTTAAATTATTTTCACATTGTCTTCAAATGGTTATCTCTTATCATCTCACAAGAAAAAACTAACACTATGACTATTACATTTTTATGTTTGATCTAGATCATCAAATGTGTTCCAGTTTGTTATGCCTTCCATTTTGCTAATTTACCGGAGATTATAAGACCTTGATGTATTTACCGGAATGTATTTGCAGATGCTGCTTTTAAGGATAACTCTCTGTCTACTACTTCTTAACTTTCAGGGTTGCAGCAGCTTGGAGGAAATAGAGTCTTCATCCACATATATGCAGGGGCAGTCCCAAGATATTTACATTGCCTCAACCTGAACTGCTTCTTTTGTAATTCACGCTGAAGCTGAAGCTTTGGAGCTACGTGATTTTCAGTTCCCGCAAACTGGTTTTGTTGGTGTTTTTTAACAGGAAAAGCCACTTGGGGATATCTCATTTTTTATACAACTGCAGAATTTTTTTAGATTGTGTTCTCTCCTTTGTTTCAATGATCAGGCTGTGTCCTCTTATAATGGAAGATTACCCATTTGCGTAGCTCTTATATTTATTGCTGGAGAATTAGCCGGAGCAGGAAATAAATTAGCTGCAGTTGCACGTCGAGCCTCCTACCAGCGCATAAATGTTTGGGATGAATCCAACTTCATCCAAACAGAATAGCACAATTACAAGGTGGTCTTAACAGACATGATGGTATGACCTTTTCCGGTACAAACTTGCCCATAGTTTAGTAGCAATTATTATCTATATTCCTTTTTTTGTTGGATGATTTAAATTTTAATCAGTGCAATCTTATGCAGGATTATGATAATTTATACGGCCCAGAGTAATGCTGGTAAGCTTAACTTCGAGTTTGGCTCAGAGTGTTTAATCCAGTAGACCTCCATGGGATGAGTATGAGTTCTTAATTATTCTTCCACTCAATCATATATTTCGTCTACATCTACTCCATTGAACGACATCATCGTTTTTTGAGAGCAGGAGTTCATTATTTCCAAAGACCTCATGGAGAAAAGTTTTTTTAACTTGATGGCAAAGATGATCTGACCATCTTAGATCTCTGAACTCTTGCTGATGGACATGTTCTAAGCAATGTTGGGATCTGTAAAGCTCTGAATTTTGATGCATATTCGGTAAAAAAAAGGTACTCATAAGGACCAGGAGAGTTAAGTTAATACACAACTTGCAGAATGTGACTTTTTTAATTGTTGCGGACATATTAGCCTAGACTAGACGTCTGCATACACTGGGAAACATTTCAGCTATTTGACCAGAAAGAGTTAACTTGTGCAAGTAGGTAAATATTCTTCTTCGAGTAGGACATGTTTCTTCATCGTTATTATGAGATGGTTTATGCCATGATATCATTTTTCCTATTAGATATAGTTTTTCATTATTTGTTTGTGAGAAAATCCAAGCAACCATAATCAACTGTGAGCCTTGTGTTAAAGAACATAATATTACAGTTGTATATGTGTCAACTTCTCATTTTAAAGGTCAATTTTTGTTCTTACATGGTTGTTCGTTTCATATGAACAGGCTTCCCTCTTGTAATGTCAAGACTGAATAGCTACTACTGCATTCGTTCATGATGAAGCATTAAAGGTAAGCAGGTCAGGTATGCATCGGATTTTGGGTTAATTTCTGTTAGAGTGTTATATACATCTGTATACATTGGAAACCATTTCAGCTATGTGTCCAGAAAGGGTTGACTATGTATTGTAGCCAAGTATTCTTCTTCGACTAGGGCATATTTCCTTCATAACTATTGTGATATGGGCTTATATCCTGGTATCATTTGTCCTTTCAGATTCCGTTTATGGCATCAACCACCCCTCATGTGTATATACTTTGGTCATACGTGTCTTCACCCATAGATTATGCCTAAATTTGGCATGACTTGAATTCTGTACCAGGGTTGAACCAAGGAAAATAGGTGGTGATGGGAAAATGGGAATCAAGAGGCCAGCCAGGCTTCATGTTCATATACGGCCACCATGAATTTAAGTAATAGAAGATTGTTAATATTTGGCATACCTCCAATGTTGTGCGGTACAAGGAACTCTATCCTTCAATTACCAGACTACGTATACCGGTAAATAGGACATATCACGTTCCAGCAAATCCCATTTACAATCTTAATGGATTAGGATTATTCTTGTTGATAAGTACTAACAAATGAATAATATCTGAGTACATGAGTTATTTGAGCGGCTGTTCTTGTCAATTCACAATTTATGGAGTTCCTCTTCATTTTCATCACTCTTCAGTAAAACTTCTACACACCACAATTCAAAAGACAATATACTTTTATTTTGGTCACATTTTATACTTTTTTTAAATCTTGGCTGGTCCATCACTTCTACTGGTAATGGTTATTTGTTCATTAAGTCAATGTTTGGGACAAATAGCTGGGAACAAAGCAGTAGCTCGCATAAGCGTAGCTATGGTTAAAAAAAGTTACATCATCATATAAAAAAAATACTCCGTCCATCCCCATTTGGGTGTCGTGACCTAAGTTTGATTATTGATTTGACCAACGAAACATGGATTATACATTAGGCAAGTTATGCCATTGAATTCGTATTCAAATAAATTTTCTAATGGTATGGAATATATTTTTTTATAAATAGTAACACATATATTATTGGAAAATTGGTGGGCAAAATTCAAACAAACAAAACGAGGACATTGCATGCATGCGTTCGGACGAAAAAGGTACACAAGTCTGAAAGTAAATATTTCTTTTCATAATTGCTAAGCACAAAGATGTTCATAATTGCAAGTCGTATTAGTTAAGGTCGTGCGTTGCACGTGCGAACTTACTAGTTGTTCCATAATAGTATAGCTGCAAGTTGTTTCCACCGCAGAAAAAATGTTAGTCAATTCATATTGTTTCCTTAAGCATGTATTTACATCAATCATCACATTTCATACGTGCAGTGCACATACGTGATGTGATGCGTAATCAACTATCTGTTTCTAGCCGGTAGAATGGTACAGCTCAGAATCACTGTCCAGTGATAGTGAAGTTCAGGATTCAACATTCGCCCTCCACGATTATATTGATGGAAGCGGCTCAACGCCTCAACAGTTTGTTTTTGCTATGTCGCAATTTTTTTAACAGGATTACAGTAATGTACCACTTTTTTTAACAGGATTACAGTAATGTACCACTTTATTCCATAATATAAGATGACGTCTTATATTATGGGATGGAGTACATTGAGATCACAACTACTATCCCATATGGCGGTTCAGAACTTGCAAAAATAGAACACTGACTAAAAAATTGTGCATGATTACGGCTATGGTTCCTAAGATCAAAACTACTCAAACTGGAGCTCCACAGCAACATATCCAAAAGAAAAAATTGACCATGACAAAATATATTCAGTTTAACCAAGATATCAACAAATAACAAACATAGTATCGTATGAACACAACAGCTTTATCCTCCAGAGGCACCTCGTAGACCTCAATATCAACAAACTAAGAAACATAGTAGGAACTTAGTATTGTATGAACACAGCACATCAGAATCCTCCACGCAAAACTACATAGACCTCAACATAGGCCTAAAAAATATCATATCAGCATGTATTACAAGGGCAGCTTCTCCTAAGGGTACGTATCATAGCATTGTATCAACAGACATTAACTTCTGGTCACTAATTCATAAGGCAGCTTTTCCTGACATCCTGCAATGCCAAAAATAACACGTCTTACTCAGACATTGCATAGGAAAACAATAAATGGCACCTGGCAGTTTATACTTTATAGGAAACGGACTGAAATTAATACCTTATTAGCTCTTTAATATCCGAGGATCTTGGAGCCAATAGATACAACTAAAGAGACTACTCCTGGTAAATTCCTGGAAGAATAGACCAGAACAAACAGTAACTCAGATAGGCTTTGAGTCGTATTGCATGTCCATATCAACAGGAATTCATATACCGAAGTTAGATATGCCAAGAGCACTTACAGAGGCCTTCCGTAGACGGTGACAGATCCCCAGTCTCGTTTTGGTTTCTGGTCTTGCTTTTCAACAATCTTCTCAATAGATTCAGTAATTCTTGCTGTTCCCAGAGAGTTCTCCTTGGTCAGCGCCTCAATTGAATCCAAGCGATCAGTAACCTTCTCCATGCACTGCTTCCAGTCCTGTTATGAGAAAACAAGAGACGAACTGAGATTAACCCAATGAAACGAAACCAAGTAGAAAAAAGCAAAGTTACTCTATTATGTACTATACTCACACTAGTATAGTGCTTTTACAAATCCTACGAGAAAGTTATAAGGCAATGGTCTACATACAGCTGCACTTGACAAATTCTGTACAGAAGGTGCTTTCCTATGCAGCTGTGCTAAGGCTATTTAGTTACATGTTCACGGTGGAGACTACAATTGTCAATCATGGCAAATTAGTTACATAATGCCTGTAGCAGGAGACTACATACAAGCCAGTAAGATCATAGTCGAAACGAAACTACAATTGTCAATCATGGCAAATTAGAAATGTTGGAAATGGAAACCTCTTTCATTATGACACCTGCTACAGGCATTAGCTACTTCACCTGCTACAGGCATTAGCAGCCACAACCTGGCAATAATGTCAATCAATTTTGCCAAGAACAAACAGATTTCTCTTAACAATCCTGCCAACACACACTAGTTCAAGCATAGCAGGAGACAACATACAAGCCAGTAAAATCATAGTCGAAACGAAACTACAATTGTCGATCATAGCAAATTAGAAATGTTGGAAATGGAAACCTCTTTCATTATTACACCTGCTACAGGCATTAGCTACTTCACCTGCTACAGGCATTAGCAGCCACAACCTGGCAATAATGTCAATCAATTTTGCCAAGAACAAACAGATTTCTCTTAACAATCCTGCCAACACACACTAGTTCTACTAAAACAAATAGCTAACAGAAAGTACAATTTCATATGTTTGAATTAAAATTCCATATAACAGAAGACAACCTGGGCAGGCAACAATTCAAGATGGAATCAGAAAAGAACTAAATAATACATATGATAAATCCTTCTTGCTTACAAACGCACCAAACTAAACCAGTATCTGTAACATGGGCATGGTACAAAAATTATCAAGAAAATCATTGGGACACACGGGTAGGGCTTTGATTCAACATAGCATCCCGATAAAAAACCACAAGACCGCCACAGGACCATTAGAGAATCGCGAACGCACAATTTGCTTTACTCTATACCGACGCGTCTCCAGCAAATTCGTAGCATCCTAGGGCAGAAGGGAACAAACGAAACGAATATCGAGCAGGAAATGTTACCTCCGATCCGGCGGGCGCCAGTTCGCTCACGGTGGTAGATGAGCGTCGCTGGGAACGCGCAGGGCGGGGCAGGGGACTCCCGGGGCGGAGGAGGCGACGCGCGTGGAGGTGGATGGCATCGTCGCGAACCGGAGCGCAGAGCACCGCCGTTCGCACGAACAGGATTGATGTCCTGCCGGGCGGAGGAGGGCACTCACGGGGCGTAGGGGCGTAGCGGAGGAAGTAGCGCTCGGAGCGGAGAAGGCCCCTTGACGGGAGTGGGAGCGGGAGCGGGCGCGCGGGGTGGATGAGGGGACACCCGGGGCGGAGGTGGGGAGGCGCGGGGTGGAAGACGCCATGGTAGCGAACCGGAGAGCAGCCCACCACCTCTCGCACGAACAGGATCGATGTCCTGCGGGGCGGAGGAGGGCACCCGCGGGGCGTAGAGGAGCAGAGGAAGTAGCGCTCGGGGCGGGGAAGGGACCTTGCCGGGCGTGGGAGCGGGCGCGCGGGGTGGATGAGGGCACCGGCGGGGCGGAGGAGGCGGGCTACGCGGCGGATCGCGGCCGCCGTCCGTGCGGCTGCGGCGGACCCCATGGCGTCCTGCTGGGTCAAGACGCTGGCTCTCTCTTCGGGACGCACTGAGAGGAGGGGATCGGGGAGACGCAACACGTGAGTATTGACTGTATTGTGGTGCAGGTGTAGCTATATGTAGCCTACGGCATATACGGGCGCAAGGCGAAATTGTGACGGCTACAAATGTAAATGTATTTTCCGACGACCCAAATACACAAATATACACTCAGTCTTTTTTGGGGGGAACAAATACAATCGGTTGGCTTCCTGGTGCCTACTTATATCTCATCAGAAAATTAATTAATTTTGGCTTGATTATGTCCATCCGGATTGACCAGATAGCTAGTAGTAGAACCCGGCGATTCTACCAGCGTCGGTATGTGCCGGCGTCGAATCCACCCGCCCGTCCCGCTTTAAGATTCGTGCCACGTTCTCGTGAATATTGTGCCCCGTTTTCGTGTATGAGAGGAAATACGAATACATGAAGCTATGACCTGACGTCTGTCAGATACGCCCAACGTATGGCTCCACCAACACCCCGCGAAAATATCTAGGGCGCATGTGCTAGCCTGGGCTCGAATCGCGGCTCACTGGCGACAGTTGCTGGGTGGGAGGGTTCACCTCATCTCTACAACTGGTAGCATTGCCATGCTCTCACCTCCTATCACACAGAAAACAGTTCATGACAGTTGCAGACTAATAAAGCTAGCAGTTCACGAAATCAGCCCTAGCTAGTACGAATGGTAGTTCATAACACGATGCCCCCTAGCTACTACGAATGGTAATTTATCATCACGGGGTAGTTCAACATACAGTGATCAAATTGGGGTTCGAGAAACAGGGGATCAAAGGGGGGTTCTTCTTCTTCACTTCTTCTTCTCAGATGGTGGTGTTGCATTTGGCTTCCCACATTGCGTCTGCTCACTCTCGCCTCTTCTCCTTCCTGGCATCATTGTCGTCTGCGTCCACGCTATGGCCGGTCTTTACTTCATCAAAAGTGATAACCTCTTCGAAGAACTCATCCTCACCCCAACCTAGGATCCAGTTGTGAAGAATGCAGCAAGCAAGGACCAGCTTTACTTGAGTGTCAAAAGTGTGGAACGGTTTCTGGTCAAGGACCTTGAACCTGTTCTTCAATGCAACAAAGGACCTCTCAATGGTGACTCTAAGGCTTGAGTGTCTCAGATTGAACAACTCTTTCGGATTCCGAGGTTGGTGCCTAGGAGAGAACTCGTTGAGGTGGTACCTTGTTTTCCTGAAGGGAGGTAGAATACCAGGTCGGCATGCATTTCCAGCATCTCCAAGGTAGAATTTACCCTCAGGGACTTGCAACCCATCAGGCCTTGACAATTGATACGTCTCCAACGTATCGATAATTTCTTGTGTTCCATGCCACATTATTGATGTTATCTACATGTTATATGCACACTTTATGTCATATTCGTGCATTTTCTGGAACTAACCTATTAACAAGATGCCGAAGTGCCAGCTCTCGTTTTCTCGCTGTTTTTGGTTTCAGAAATCCTAGTAACGAAATATTCTCTGAATCGGACGAAATCAACGCCTGTGTTCCTATTTTACCCGAAGCATCCGAACACACGAGAACCGCCGTAGAGAGGGGGCAGGGCCACTGCACCACACCCGGCGCGGCCAAGGGGGCGCCCCTAGGGTGTGGGCCCCCTGTAAGCCCTCCCTGCGCCGCCTCTCCGCCTATATAAAGCCCCCGACCTAAAAACCCTGGGCGTTCGACGAAAACCAGAGAAACCTTCCAGAGCCGCCGCCATCGCGAAGCCAAGATCCGGGGACAGGAGTCCTGCTCCGGCACCCGCCGGAGCGGGGAAGTGCCCCCGAAGGCTTCTCCATCGACACCGCTGCCATCTCCACCGCCATCTTCATCACCGCTGCCGCTCCCATGAGGAGGAGTAGTTCTCCATCGAGGCTCTGGGCCGTACCGGTAGCTATGTGGTTCATCTCTCTCCTATGTGCTTCAATACAATAATCTCATGAGCTGTCTTACATGATTGAGATTCATATGATGATGCTTGTAATCTAGATGTCATTATGCTAGTCAAGTGAGTTTTACTTATGTGATCTCCGGAGACTCCTTGTCCCACGTGTGTAAAGGTGACAAGCAGTGTGCACCGTGTGGGTCTCTTAGGCCATATTTCACGTAATACTTATTCACCGTTGAATGGCATAGCGAGGTGCTTATTTATATCTCTTTAAGATTGCAATATGTTTTGTATCACAATTTATCTATGTGCTACTCTAGTGATGTGTTATTAAAGTAGTTTTATTCCTCCTGCATGTGTGCAAAGGTGACAGTGCGTGCACCGTGTTAGTACTTGGTTTGTGCTATGATCATGATCTCTTGTAGATTGCGAAGTTAACTATTGCTATGATAATATTGATGTGATCTATTCCTCCTACATATGCATGAAGGTGACAGTGTGCATGCTATGCTAGTACTTGGTTTAGTCTTTTGATCTATCTTACACTAAAGGTTACTAAAATATGAGCATTATTGTGGAGCTTGTTAACTCCAGCATTGAGGGTTCGTGTAATCCTACGCAATGTGTTCATCATCCAACAAAAGTGTAGAGTATGCATTTATCTATTCTGTTATGTGATCAATGTTGAGAGTGTCCACTAGTGAAAGTCTAATCCCTAGGCCTTGTTCCTAAATACTGCTATTGCTGCTTGTTTATCGTTTTACAGCGTTACTACTACCGCGTTACTACCGCTGCGTTACTACGCTTGTTTACTCGTCTCCGGGCAAAGCACTTCGGTGCCGTTGTTACTACTTATTCATACCACCCGTATTTCACTATCTCTTCGCCGAACTAGTGCACCTATTAGGTGTGTTGGGGACACAAGAGACTTCTTGCTTTGTGGTTGCAGTGGTTGCATGAGAGGGATATCTTTGACCTCTTCCTCCCCGAGTTCGATAAACCTTGGGTATCCACTTAAGGGAAACTTGCCGCTGTTCTACAAACCTCTCGCTCTTGGAGGCCCAACACCGTCTACAAGAATAGAAGCTCCCGTAGACATCAAGCACTTTTCTCGGCGCCGTTGCTCGGGAGGAAAGGTAAAAGGCTCTCATACTACGGTCCCGTGTAAAGTATTTTTCCGGCGCCGTCGTGTGTGTGCTCGAAGCTATTTCCTTTAGATCCCGCAATTGCATCTTGTTGTTTCTTGTTTACACTAGTTTGGCATAATGTACAAGAGTGAGCTTCTTATTCTATTTCCCGATTTAAAACATGGATTGTTTGATGCGAAAATTAAAAAACCTATGAAATCTTGTTTGCATGTCGGTAGTAATATTAGTATGAACGCTTTGAACACCATTGTTGATAATGATATAGAAAGTTCTAAGCTTGGGGAAGCTGGTTTTCATGATATTTTTAGTCCCCCAAGCATTGAGGAGAAAATTTTCTTTGATGATACTTTGCCTCCTATTTGTGATGATTATAATAGTGGTCTTTTGGCGCCACCTACTATGGAGAGTAAATTTTATTGTGATTATACTATGCCTCCTACACTTGATGAGAATAATAATGATAGCTACTTTGTTGAATTTGCTCCCAGAGAGTGGATTTTGTACACCCACGCATGGGTGTGGGTGTTTCCGTCACCGTCCATTGTGCTTTGAGATTCGGATAAAAAGAGGAGAGAGAAAGGAATCTTTTCATATACTACAACTAATAAAATTGATTATGCTTATGTGGAGAGTAATAATTTTATGCATGAGACTCATGATAAGAATGCTTTATGTGATAGTTATATTGTTGAGTTTGCTCATGATGCTACTGAAAGTTATTATGAGAGAGGAAAATATGGTTGTAGAAATTTTCATGTTACTAAAATGCCTCTCTCACTACAAGAAAAGTTGCCATGGCCGACGAAGTTGAAGTCGCGCCGTGGTTGCTGGTGTACCATGACCGACGATTTTGGTCCCTCCGTGGTGCATGTCAAAACTTTATTTTTCTCGTTTTTGAGGCCACCTAGCCCGACGAAAGCGGCCAAAACGTCGCGTATGGTGGCCCGGGACATGGTGCATCGCGAATTCTCGGGTTCGCCGGCTGAGTCAATGCAAATCCGCACCGCCG
>NC_061514.1:143644112-143683420 GCF_022539505.1 Lolium rigidum
ACGTTTCCAAGGCGGCAAGGGATCAAAAGAAAAAGGAAGTAGCCGGAAATCGGGGGTCAAAAAAAATCCAAGAATAGAAAGAATTTTGGTTCATAGAGGATGACATGCGGGACCCATGATCCCGCATCGTAAACGGCTCGATCGGAGAACGTTGAACGAGATGGCGCGATCGAGAAAAAAACAATGCCGCAGAGGCTGCCATCCGGGCCCTACATCCCTCGGCGGTGCGGATTTGCGTTGACTCGGCCGGCGAACCCGAGAATTCGCGATGCACCACGTCCCGGCCACCATACGCGACGTTTTGGCCGCTTTCGTCGGGCTAGGTGGCCTCAAAAACGAGAAAAAAAAAGTTTTGACATGCACCACGGAGGGACCAAAATCGTCGGCCATGGTACACCAGCAACCACGGCGCGACTTCAACTTCGTCGGCCATGGCAACTTTTCTTGTAGTGGTGCTACCTTTAAAATTCCATCATTCACCTTTGCAATATATAGCTCATGGGACAAATAGCTTAAAAACTATTGTGGTATTGAATATGTACTTATGCACTTTATCTCTTATTAAGTTGCTTGTTGTGCGATAACCATGCTTCGGGGACGCCATCAACTATTCTTTGTTGGATATCATGTGAGTTGCTATGCATGTCCGTCTTGTCTCGAAGCAAGAGAGATCTACCACCTTCATGGTTGGAGCATGCATATTGTTAGAGAAGAACTTTGGGCCGCTAACTAAAGCCATGATTCATGGTGGAAGTTTCAGTTTGGACATATATCCTCAATCTCATATGAGAATAATAATTGTTGCCACATGCTTATGCATTAAAGAGGAGTCCATTATCCGTTGTCCATGTTGTCCCGGTATGGATGTCTAAGTTGAGAATAATCAAAAGCGAGAAATCCAAAATGCGAGCTTTCTCCTTAGACCTTTGTACAAGCGGCATGGAGGTACCCCATTGTGACACTTGGTCAAAACATGTGCATTGCAAAGATCCGGTAGTCCAAGTTAATTAGGACAAGGTGCAGGCACTATTAGTATACTATGCATGAGACTTGCAACTTGTAAGATATAATGTACATAACTCATATGCTTTATTACTACCGTTGACAAAATTGTTTCATGTTTTCAAAATAAAAGCTCTAGCACAAATATAGCAATCGATGCTTTCCTCTTTGAAGGACCATTCTTTTTACTTTTATGTTGAGTCAGTTCACCTATCTCTCTCCACCTCAAGAAGCAAACACTTGTGTGAACTGTGCATTGATTCCTACATACTTGCATATTGTACTTGTTATATTACTCTATGTTGACAATTATCCATGAGATATACATGTTACAAGTTGAAAGCAACCGCTGAAACTTAATCTTCCTTTGTGTTGTTTCAATACCTTTACTTTGATTTATTGCTTTATGAGTTAACTCTTATGCAAGACTTATTGATGCTTGTCTTGAAGTACTATTCATGAAAAGTCTTTGCTTTATGATTCACTTGTTTATTCATGTCATTACCATTGTTTTGATCGCTGCATCCACTACATATGTTTACAAATAGTATGATCAAGGTTATGATGGCATATCACTTCGAAATTATCTTTGTTATCGTTTTACTCGCTCGGGACGAGCGGAACTAAGCTTGGGGATGCTTGATACGTCTCCGACGTATCGATAATTTCTTATGTTCTATGCCATATTATTGATGATACCTACATGTTTTATGCACACTTTATATCATATTCAGATGCCGAAGTGCCAGTTCCTGTTTTCTGCTGTTTTTGGTTTCAGAAATCCTAGTAACGAAATATTCTCGGAATTGGACGAAACGAAGACCCAGGGGCCTATTTTTCCACGGAGCTTCCGTAAGACCGAAGAACATACGAAGTGGGGCCACGAGGTGGCGACACCACAAGGCGGCGCGGCCCGGGGGGGCCCGCCGCCCTATGGTGTGGCCCCTCGTCGGGCCCCGACTCGCCCTTCCGCCTACTTAAAGCCTCCGTCGCGAAACCCCCGATGCGAAAAACCACGATACGGAAAACCTTATCGAGACGCCGCCGCCGCCGATCCCATCTCGGGGGATTCTGGAGATCTCCTCCGGCACCTCGCCGGAGAGGGGATTCATCTCCCGGAGGACTCTACACCGCCATGGTCGCCTCCGGAGTGATGAGTGAGTAGTTCACCCCTCGGACTATGGGTCCATAGCAGTAGCTAGATGGTTGTCTTCTCCTCATTGTGCTTCAGCTTGGATCTTGTGAGCTGCCTAACATGATCAAGATCATCTATCCGTAATTCTATATGTTGTGTTTGTCGGGATCCGATGGATAGAGAATACCATGTCATGTTAATTATCAAGTTATTACATATGTGTTGTTTATGATCTTGCATGCTCTCCGTTACTAGTAGAGGCTCTGGCCAAGTTTTTACTCTTAACTCCAAGAGGGAGTATTTATGCTCGATAGTGGGTTCATGCCCGCATTGACACCGGGACGAGTGACGGAAAGTTCTAAGGTTGTGTTGTGCTCGTTGCCACTAGGGATAAAACATTGGCGCTATGTCCGAGGATGTAGTTGTTGATTACATTACGCACCATACTTAATGCAATTGTCTCGTTGCTTTGCAACTTAATACCGGAGGGGGTTCGGATGATAACCCGAAGGTGGACTTTTTAGGCATAGATGCGATTGGATGGCGGTCTATGTACTTTGTCGTAATGCCCAATTAAATCTCACTATACTTATCATGTCATGTATGTGCATTGTTATGCCCTCTCTATTTGTCAATTGCCCGACCGTAATTTGTTCACCCAACATGCTTTTATCTTATGGGAGAGACACCTCTAGTGAACTGTGGACCCGGTCCATTCTTTAATACCGAAATACAAATCGTCGCAATACTTGTTTTACTCGTTTTCTCGCAAACAATCATCTTCCACACAATACGGTTAATCCTTTGTTACAGCAAGCCGGTGAGATTGACAACCTCACTGCGTTTCGTTGGGGCAAAGTACTTTGGTTGTGTTGTGCAGGTTCCACGTTGGCGCCGGAATCTCCGGTGTTGCGCCGCACTACATCCCGCCGCCATCAACCTTCAACGTGCTTCTTGGCTCCTCCTGGTTCGATAAACCTTGGTTTCTTTCTGAGGGAAAACTTGCTGCTGTGCGCATCATACCTTCCTCTTGGGGTTGCCCAACGAACGTGTGAAATACACGCCATCACCGACGTATGCTCGGCGGCGGCCTCCGACGAAACCCTAGACGCCATTTTCGCCCAGCTCAATCCTTCCTCCTCCCCTGTTCTCGACCCCTCGAGCCGCCGTTCGTTGTCGATGATTGGAGGCGCGAGATTACCTAGGTCAGAGCGACGAGACGACTCGTGGGAGCTGGCCGCCGGTGTGCAGCTCGTCCACCTGCCCGTCCCCCACATCCCTCCTCGTCTTTTCTCCATCAGGCAGGTGAGCTCTTGCTTCCTCTCTCGGTCTCCCTCGATCTTGAGTTGGTACTATGTTGTATTTTATGCTGCTACTGTGTTGTGCGGTTGTGTGCTACTGAGTGAATTGCTCCCAAGAGTAATTTGATATACTATCATTTTTCAGGTTCCAATCTTAGGCATATCATATGGTCTATCAACTCTCTCGTCTGCAGAGTGCAGAAGAAAGGTATGATGTTGACAACAATAAAAGTACAAGAGTTCTGTTATTAAATCTTGGTTGCCTTTTCCAGAAAAGAGAACTGACGGTTCCAATAATACCACTGAATAATTTTGCAGTACCATATGTTGTGTGAAGCAAATAAGTCCCTCAGAAGAAAAGTAAGTTACAAGATTAATAATGTTGGTAGTTTAGCATGCATCTGGTTTTCTTGTTTTGAAGCGAAAGCCATATATCTGTACTTATTTCTGGATGTACCTGTTCCTAACCTATGAACTACAAAATGTTCCACAACACCATACATATGTGTCGGCTGGTAGTTGGCACACCAACGCCATCGTGAGCTTTGGCCCCTTCTTCATAGGCCATTGGTTAAATTCAGTTCCACGAGGTCTTCTATCTGAATTACAAGTTTAAGCCCATGAGAGTGAATAATGTATGTTGGTCTTGGATCTAATTTCACTCAATTTGTTGGTTAGATGACGATAGCAGAAACGTCGCTAATGGATGACTCAAGCAGGTCACATCTAGGTCTCCGTTCTTTATTGCTGAGTGCCATCTCCGGATGATCTCTTCCGGTGATTATTTTCTTGTTTTCTCTCCATGTAGGCTCTGACGATCCCTGGATCTGTTTTGTCATGGAATATTTTCTTATTGTACTTGCTTATTTACTCCAGCGCTATCATTGAGTAAATGTTTGATTTTATTTATTTATTTCAATTCATGCATGTATCTTTTGGTGGCATTCCAATTGATGCATAGAGTGATACTTTTGTATGAATAATGGCTCAGCCTGCGAATCTTGAATGAGTGTAGATGTATGCAGTTGTTCATGCACATGCCTGGGATTCAGTGTTGGGTGGATCGATTATTATGTTTGTGCAGCATGAGATTTGAAGGAATAGGATGAATTGATGTTGTTTTCTCTATTTTTTATTTAGGCTGTGACCTGCAATGCTGGGCTCTTGTGTGTTACCTGCAATTCTAGGCTCTTGTGAGAGCATCCTTTCAGATTTTCTCTTCTCTGGTATAATGATGCTCCCCACTGTGTTCGAGTGGATTGTGACGACGCTGGTGCTCTCGTGCCTCGTTGGTGCCGGCGGCCCGGGCTTCGCTTCTATTAGTACATCCTGAGGTAAGAAGCATAATCATACTGTCAATCTAGACTGTACTTCCAGTGGATGCTGGTGGCAAGCAAGCAAATGTTTTTTTCTTAATTGCTAATGAAATCTATTTTTCTGTGATGGCTGTTATTGGTGTAGAGTAGGGAAGAACACATCGGCATTCGGGTGGATGGTGATGGCACTGGTACTGTCGTGAATCATCGGTGCCGGTGCCGAGGGATTCACCATCTACTACAGCCTGAGGGTAAGAAGCATAAGCACAGAGGTTAAAGACAATTATTGAGTGCAAGCAACGTTTTAAGCATGCTAACCTTTGAACCTGCATGCAAACTGACATGAAATCAGTAAGCAAGTAATGTTATAGGCAGGAGATCTTGCAATGTATAAAAATCTGAGGGTTACTAGGTCAATTGAGACTTGAAACATAAGCATAATCATGTATTTGTGATAGCATTCGGGTGGATGGTGATGGCGCTGGTACTGTCATGAATCATTGGCGCCGGTGCCGTGGGATTCACCTTTTTCTTTTTCTAGGTGATGGCACTGGCGGTACTGTCGTGAATCATCGTTCTAATAGAGTTTGTGCTATACTTAGATATTTTGCATATATGTTGTTAAGATAAAAACTCTAACAATTGTTTTCCCTCTTTGCAGCCGCTATTCCAGTAAAGAATTTTATGTGCTAAAACAATAATGTGGAGATACGTCATATGTCTGATGGAAAATATAGCTATAGCTATTTTTGTTTGTTTTATCAGTGTCATTTTAGGCTTCAGTTAGCTGAAAAAGATAATACAACGAGCAATTTTCTACCATGTGATTATAGCATTGATGTCATAACGAGCAGGATGTCTCTTGTGTACTATGAAGAATGCTACTTATACACTTGATTTCTTCGATTTCAGTGGTGGTATGCTTATGATTTCTCCTTATCATTTCAGGCTTCGGCAACGACGAGCATGTCCAGGCTAGACACCAGGTGAGCTCCTCCCAGCCCTTCTGTCTCATTTTGTGTTCTCTCTGCCCTTGATCACATCTAGCAAGCACCCAAAATATCTTAATACATGACAAGGTCGTATCAGTACATTTAGTTCCGTAATAGTTTCATAGTGGCCAATTGTTTTTCTGTCCTGGACAATATGTTTTTGTGTTTGAGTCATTGTTACAGCTCTTCTTCTCAAGCTATGGCTTCATAGACTGAAATTTTGGCTAATTAATTTGTTTGCTTGGTTCCTACATTTGATGTATTATTTAAAAGTGGCATGTTTTAACTTCTACTTTTTTTGTAGAAGAGTATTGCATACTCAGCTACTCCAATCGTTTGGGCCTTTGGGAATGGTGGACTCGATTGCTGAATCAGTGGTGCCATGTCATATCCCCTATATTATCTTTGCCCAAATCAAAGTGTATATATTTCCACGAGGTTTGTTGTAATACAATACAAGACTTTTGGGCTACACTGCATTCCTAGAAGATGCTACTTTGATATATTCTGCAGCATTTAGATATTTTTTCATTGAATCAAATCGTTCAAGATCTATATATTTTGTCTGGTTTTCCTTTTTTTTGGTTATTATTAGTTCTTATCGTGCCTTTTACTTACTGCAATTTGTTATATAGTTATTGACATGCTTCATGTTGTCCTGTAGTTGCAGTTATTTAGATTTCTTCTTAATGTATTAATTGTTGATTATTATATGCTAGATCAGCACGGTCTCACCGAATGGTGAACCATAATTCATCTAGCTTTCTCGATCATGTATTTCTAAGTATATACAAATCATGACATTGATCACGTGATGAGTTCATCTTTCGAGTGCTTGAGTGGGAACAAACTAATTACTGCATGAGAGAGATATTTATTTGCCTTCTTTACAATATCGAATTTACTTTATGAAGCTCTTTCAGTATAGAAATGTAATACTTAACATACCAGTAAATTCACTAGGTAATGTAAATTCACTAGGTAATGGCAGCCAGGCCTGTCAGTATTTTCCTTTCATAAATCTACTAAAACAATAACACATTAATTAGTTAGTGATATGATAATAGTTCGCAGGCCGGCCCATGGGCATATGGTTTTCAAGGAACTTGTTGATTGTTGTGCTCATGGAAGTTGGAGCACTAGATCCGCGAAATCTCGAGATAAATTTACTGACTCGCCAATCATTTGAGCGCATGCCTCTATTCCAGTGTTTCTCTTCATAAGTGCTGCCTTGCAAGTCTCCACCTGAGTCATGCATGACAGTCTGGAAAGGGATTACAGGAATGATATTTGGTTACTGCGCATTTGGCATGCTGAACTTGATTCCCAGAAAATGGTGTTTGGTTTCTTGTTTTCCGGGGTGTTAATTTTCAGAAGTTTCTTCTGTATGCAGAGAAGGAAAAGGATAAAGGACATGCTCTGGCCTTATAGAATCTGGTATCCAACCAAAGTATTTTACCTATCCCGATAAGAAGCCCGACCTGGAAAATTGGTAGAAGTTTCTTCTGTATGCAGAGAAGGAAAAGGATAAAGGACATGCTCTGGCCTTATAGAATCTGGTATCCAACCAAAGTATTTTACCTATCCCGATAAGAAGCCCGACCTGGAAATTTGGTAGAAGTTTCTTCTGTATGCAGAGAAGGAAAAGGATAAAGGACATGCTCTGGCCTTATAGAATCTGGTATCCAACCAAAGTATTTTACCTATCCCGATAAGAAGACCGACCTGGAAAATTGGTATTACTTAAAATAAGTAAAGCTGTTGCAATCGCTGAATTCTCATGCCTCTGTCGCTCCGAGCGATGGCCTAGGTCTCTGCTAATGGGGCCTCCATGGGAAACAGCTAGCGCGCGCTCTATCTTGGACGGTGCCGTCCAAATTTGTCTCTTTAACTCCCACGGACGGAACGCCGCCATCGAGGGCGCCGCCCCAGATCCTTCCGAACGAGCGCGCATTGCTCCTTCCCCGTCCCCGGCGAGCACGCCTAGGGTTTCCGGTCATCACCGTCTGCATCTTCCTCCGCCACTCGCCTCAACCGCCAGGAGTTTGTGTGCTCGGCCGCGACCGCGCTCCCTATGGAGTGCTTGTCGACTCAACGGCTTCGCCTGTTGCACGTGGGATTGGATCTTGCCTGCGCCGTTGGGGGTCTCAGTCAGTGTTCCATTCGTCGACATGGTGCGCTGCTCCTGTTTTGGCCAGGGCCTAGGCGATGCTCTTGGTTCAGCCAGTTGGGTCGGGCGGATTCGCCGTCGGCCGGTGCTCTTGGAGTTCTTACTGGGCTAGAAACTGAATGTTCGCTATTCAGTTTTTGCTCACTGTTTGTCCTTCTAACTGATTATAAATTTGTTCCTCCTTGCTGCGTTGTCTCCTCTTGATTGTGTTTTTGGTTTATTGTGTGCTCTTTTGTTTGCAAGGTTGTCGTGAAGAGTTGTTGGTGGCCGCTGGCTTTGTTTGATTCTTCGGTGGTTCTGCCGTCGTTTCTGCTTCGTTTAATTGTGGTTTTCTTTGATTTGTCAGCTCGGTTAATTTTTAGTTAGTGGACTGCAATTTCATCTGCGTGGTTTAGCTTTTTGGCCGTCTGTGTGTTGGCGTAGGTCCCAACAGTTGATGCAATCTTGCCGAAGTGCTTTCGCAACAACAGGTATGTCGATTGATCTTTTGGCTGGGACACAGCATTGTACAAGCTTCTGCCGACTTGCTATCTCGAACCTGGACGCAAGCTAGCAAACATGATTGATTAATGGATCTACTACTGGCAACACATGGGAATCAATCTGGATTGCTAGAGGCACATGTAGTTCCTTTGCTTCTTTCTACTGTATTATTTTCCAATCGCACAAATGAGGTTACATAATTTTGGTCAACATGGTTCTCTCTTCTGTAACTCCACTCTCTCTTTGTTGGTGTCTGTCTCTCTTGTGAGTCGATTAGATAACTGAATAATCTGGCTTTCTTGGTTGCAGCAAGGTGGTGCACACCTAAATAGGGCACATCTTGATGGTGATCTCGCAGAAACAAATTGCTTCGCTGCGGGAGACATACAAAACAAGAATCTTCTTCGCTCAACCTCAGCCTCAATCCACTCCATTTGCCGCCGGCTCACCAAGCAACAGGTATAGTATAGCACTACTTCCGCCTTACAACGCCGATTCCAGTCACTGGTACCCCACTGTCTCTCCCCAAGACCTCCTTTTGGCTTCGAAGTATTTGTGTGATTGAAGAAATGGTTCTTGGATCTGAAGATTCGGCCATGGTTAGATAATTAGATAATTAAACTAACGAGGTTTTTCAACTGCCGATTGGCAATAATTGAATTATGAGACCCAAGCAGTTTGTTGCTCTCCCAGTTTTTTTGTGCGTGCATATTCCGTTGATTTCTGAATTTCTGTTGTGATCTTGGTTTCAGATATCTTATTGTCGTAAATCAACTATTGCTTGGTTTGACTCAGTTGGAGAGGCAAGGGTAGCAAAACGCCTTCTACGTAATGGATCAGGAAAAGAGTTTTGTAAACCCCAGATTTTTTTTACTTTGCTAGAGCATCGCTGACCATTTTGTGTTGTCATGTAATTGTTGCATCTGTTTATGTAGTCTCCATACTCTAAATGAGTGCAGCATGAGTACATGTCTTTCCTTTTTCAAGCCATGGTAGGAACGAATGACAACATATATATTATCATTAAACATGAAAGAACAAGTAAAAAAATCTCCCTAATTCCACATGGATAATATTTCACCTCTTCAAAAGGATATGCATATAATAGTGATGGTAATTTGTTGTGTTGTATCTTTTTTCTGTGTTGTAGATATAATTAATTTACATCTTCTCTGTGGGCTTTCAAAACTGCTTTCGATGAAGTCTTTATCTTCCGCCGCTTTAAATACAGAGATATCTAAATTTTCTACTATAAGCTTTCTAGAGTCACTATTGTAGATAATATGATGGAAATTTAAATTTGGTCATTAACAAGGTTGTGTTATTTTACTTAGTCAAGTTTAAGATGAGATAAATGATGCACCTTCTTTGGTAGCTTCTGATGTTGGAATAACCCTGCAAACTCTGTAAAAAGAGAATGCTCCCTCTAAGGTCGCTCCAGTTGATTATTAGGGAACATACTATCTCAGTTTTTGCTTACTTTCATTTTTTTATCAGGCTTATTTAATCGGCCTCCGCATTGGTCGATAGTAAGGCCCTCTTGCACATGTTGTAGAATGCATTATCCACGTGTGAATCAGGTACAGAAAAAATCGACTAGAATTTATCCTGGACAATGGCATATAACACAGTATAATAAACCATCAGTGTTTCAGCTTGAGAAAACTCACAATGCGAGTTTCAGTTCGATCCCCAATATAGGTACTGGGATATATCGACGATGTTTCAAGAGAAGTTTGATTTTGGTTCTGTTTAAGATTAGTAAAGTCCATTCACGCATAAGTTTAGCAGTTCCTATGAATGCATGACATGGTTTAGTTTTAAATCTTTGAATAAGGTTTGTATGAGTAGTATTTGCATCTTGCATATGCACTGGGTGCGAGGTTGTTCGCTGCTTAGTGCATGAATCTAGCTCACTAACAACTTCATTTATTTATGTATCATGATCGATGATGCATGCAGCAACAGAAATGGACTGTATCTTCTTATTTCTGAACTTTCGGTTAGACAAATGTTCTGAACTTATATTCATGAAATAACTTTGGGTAGACTGGTGGAGCTCGAAATCTACACATGTTGTCAACAGGATGATTTACACAACTTGCTGTTATGGGAGATGTACTTTGTCGTGTTCAGTCTAAAAAGGGGGGGCTTGGTTCAACGCAAGGCTTCTTCATAGTGATCATAACACCTTCTTTCGGTTATGGATTGAGTGAACGTTGAATTCTCTTTGTTGTGGGTTGACTGTTGACGTGCTTCTGCATGCCAAAGTTCTATCTCACTTATCATGTAGTTTATATCTTTGATGTATGTGTATGCGTGTACCTATTATAGGAAAAAATGAAACAACTTTCATGGAAGAGGTCCTAATTTTTTGATGACACAGTATGTGGTAAATGTCATATGTATTTTTGGTCAGATATGTGATTAATAAATTCACTGGGAGTGGAGTGGTTTTAATATTTTTTGCTGCTTTGATGGATTGTAATTTTTTTCCAATTGAACATATTCTATAGCTATGGAGGAGTGTGCATATCCCTCAAGACTAGAGTCCTCAAGGGCATGTAATGCATAGATCACGTGAGCAAAATCAGAGGCACGCTCAATTTAGCAGGCCTGAAAGAGCACAGATCCTCGCGCATCACACATATTAAACAACATAAACGCATTATTACCTAAAAAAGAAGCTCCGTAAAAAACCTGAAAACATTACATGCATGTAATTCTACACTCCGGCTGCAGACGGCGGGGAGAAGCACACCTTACAAACTGTTGTGTCATAAGTTCAACTAAATGTCAGCATAGTTACGAGGTAAAAATTTCTTCTCTGAAGAGATTTATTACAATTTTATGGATGATTACCATGATTAATTGTCTTCTTTGTATACAACCACACTGTTTTTGAGAATCTCCAATGCATATGAATGGAAATTTTGAAGATTTCAAAGTGCTCAAACTAAAACAAAAATAAAAGATAATAACTTAATTATATCTTACATATTTGCACGACAACACCAAATAGCTTGCCTCTAATCTCTTCTGAAGAAAGCTTTTATGGGCATTGTGGTGTACAACATACTCATGTGACCATTAGAAATTTCCGCATATGTAATATTCTAAGTTAAAATGTGAAGGAAAATGATCCCATTTGTTGATAAATTGAGGAACCATGTATCTTAAGATAAGCTTCACTCGAGAGCAGTTTTTGTATTTTTTTACCGTTTTATTTTTACTAGACAAGAATTGGTTAACTAAGCATTTTTAAGTAACCTCCTTAATAAATTGTATGTAGGTCGACCTATAAAATTTGTGCCTTCATCAAAAGTCTATTCTCTTGTGTAATATAGAATTATTAACTTTCATATTTTGTGTGTAATAAGACCTGCTTGTTGTGCTCACTCACTAGGTGTTCTCAAGGAAAAATACGCATATGACAGTGTCTCGAAAGTATGTATATCTGTCAGTGTTATATATATTACACTTCATACCTAAGTTGTGCATGAAGTGATATTTCTTCAGCAAAAGTTACCTGACGGTATTTATTACAGTGTATTTGACATATAAGGAACCTGAGTACAAAATAAAATGGCTGATATGTGGCATGCATCTAAGGTTGTTAGATGTTTCCGTTTTTTAGTTCCATAGATGAGAAGATGCGACTCAGGACGTACTCCTTGGACACGAGACAGACGCGCGGCCGGGCCGCTTCAGCGCTGCCTGCAGCCTTGGGCAAGCTGATACTGTCACCAGCGCAGGGCGGCGTGCGCTTGAGATTCCACTCGAGATCGACCGGATTCGACCGGATTTTGTAGTCAGTCGAATTGTAGTGTTCAGGAATCAGATCTTGTAGCTTATCATATGTACTGTCCCTTTTGATTTTACTTGTTGATCTTCAGATAGTATTTTTGCTGGCAGACCTTCTATAAACAAGATGGTATATGTCCTTGCCATGCTCTATAAAGAAAATGGATTCCATGTTTGTGCATGTGGTATTCTCTAAACTGTAGTTCTCTCTTATTTAGCACAAACTTAACTATCTCGTGATGTTTCATGCATTATCTTCTATGGTTTATCACAGTAGTAAAAAATGTTGTTTGCAGAATAGTTATTTGTCACAGTTTACCCTGTGTGGAAGTTGTAATTAACGATTCCGGGTCCATTTGTGGCTGAGATTTTGGTTTTGGCAGTGGGATGTACCTAGCTTGGCATGTACATCTTGAATCAAAATGGTAGGTACATCTTGACATGGTTGTTTATCACAGGCGTGATTTGAGGAAGATGCACGGTTTTCCATCTTGAATCAATGCTAAGTTTTGTGCTCTTGCAAATGAATATTTCCCTGTGTGATTTGAGGAAGATGCACGGTTTTGTGACTGCGGAAATTTCGGTTTATTTCTGACAAAACTTCATAACGTGCAGACATCCACGTGATAGATTGATGATTTAGTTTTATAGCATATGTTGCTTACCAATGTGGTTCCGGTAAAGCCTGACATGTTATAGAAATTGTGAAATATTTAATATCAATGAACAATAGTAGAAAATGGAAAAACAAAATCTCATGGCAAAAATGGAAGGCAAATATAATAGAACCGTGAATACTCTCCGCCTTAACTTTGAATGACCAATACATGAAAGATCGTCTTACAACTATTTTGGTATGAAACATCCTGTGTAATTCTATAAAATTTATAGGGATAAGAAATAAACACCATATTTGATGCGTATATAGCAACTCAAGACATGAATAATCACCAAAAATATACTACCTCCGTTTCAAGGAATAAGACGCACACGTATTTCAAGACGAACTTTGACCATAAAAATTGAGCAACAATATTTTGATTATATTATATGTAATTAGTATTGTTGGATTCGTATTGAAAAGAACTTTTGAATGATACTAATTTCATACAAATAATTTTTATCTATTTAAAGTAATTATTGATTAAACAAAAAACACGTAAAACGAGGGCGCCTTATTCCTTGAAACGGAGATAGTAGATTTAAGCACCGAAATAAATTATTTATTAAATTACCGTCCTATATGTCACCATTCATTGGCATATTAATACGCTTTCATTTGCACTTGCGCGATAGCGCAACGGGTCATCTAGTTAGTTCATAATAACAGAATAGACCGAACTGACCCAGCTATATATGTGACCCCCCAAACTCCAGAATTGTGTGATGTGCGTGAATTGTGATATTGTTGTATGTCAATCAAACACTATAGCATGGATTTATTTTTGTTTGGTATTGGTGAACATTTATTGTTGCCAATTATTAAAAATATGTGCATTGCAAATAAGTACAAAACTAAGCTAAAATGCTGCCATTTTTTGACTAAATATTGTTGATTTTTTTTTGACTACTCGACCATACTTTTGGATCATGACGGAACCTGAACCTGAATTATTCGTGTGCCCGGATATTTCAGGTGGTAAAAATGATGATTATATTTTGGTCTTCATTTTTAGATGAACAAATTTAAAATAGACCGAAATACAAAGACCAAATTGTCGGTCATGACCAAACGCTCATGTAATATCCCAGGATTGGGGGTTACAAAAAGAGAGGAAACAGATGTGTGCATTGCATTCATGCATAGAAAATCCGGGGAATTTTCGCGCTTTTGTTTAAAACCTCCAAAGGGGTCGAGGTTTATCTTACATCGGTGGAATTGAGTTAGTCTTCGATGTGGGTGCGATAAATTTCGACATGACCTTTATTAATTTATTATGTTTTCGAGGGAAACAGTTTGAATTCAAATTCAAATATGAAAGACAGAATTCAAATAAGATCTTGGATTGGAATTTGAATTCTAATCAATTAAATAAATACAAAGTAAATATAAATATAAATGAGAATCAAATATTACAAATAACAATTCACATAAGTATTATTACAACACTTATTAAAATATTACAAGTTACAAAAGAATTATGAGATTACAAAATGGAACTAAAAGAATTCCTAAATCTAAATCTTCTTAACATTTCTTGCTCTTCTTTTCCCCGCAATAAGAAAAATAAACAATATACAAAGAAATGTTGTGTTAAGGTTAAAATGTTTGTCTCCGCATTTTGGGAGACATTTTAGTTTTGGACACTAGCCAATGGGAGTCAAGAACTAGTCTTGATCCCCAAATGGTGATTAGAGGGAATTCTTTCTTAGGCAACATCATGAACAAATGGATCATGTAAATGGACATATGGGTCATTTGGCATCAACGAGGCATTATCATAGAAAACCAGTGATCAAGAAGGCAACCAGGGACACAAGGCAACATTATTTGAGGCAACAAGGCAACTATTAAAAATTTCCCTCTAATCTAGCTAGCAACCATGAAGGCTCACAAGTTTATTTAAAGTGATCATTTTTGACATGGAAAAGTCAAAATGATCTTAAGCAAATATTATATAAACCCACTTGTTAATTAAGCAACAGACTTAATTAATATTTAAGCAAAATTTACTATACACAGAACAATCACATGGATTGAGCAACCAAATTGTTAAGCCATAAGTAGTCATCTCACATAAGTATTAGCTATTGAGTCCAACGAGGAAGCTCACAGTGGTAGCCACAAAAGAAAGGAAAATAGTGATCATTATCTATTTCAGCCGTGTCTTGCACAAGGGGAGAAGTACCAGCTTGGTAACTTGTACCCACAGCTGGGGACCATCTGCAAGCAGCATGGTCACCACAGATAGGGTGTGTGTTGTCACCACCACAACAACAGTCCAGCAGTACAAAAGCAAAGCAGTAGCCCAGCCGTACCATACGATGCATACACCAGCAAGTCCATTTCTGCAGTTCATCTCACATCCTAGCACTCCATCCAGCAAAACCAGCACATCACTCAAATTCCTAGAACAGCAAGAACACAACCATATAGCCTGGAACAAGCACAAACAGCTAGGAGGAACAAGCTGTCCACCAGAAAGAGTTTCTTTCCAAGTCAAGAGGCCGAGGTACAAGGAGCAACGAGCAAAACAAAGGAAAGAATACAAAGCATCAGATCCATCCACCCTTCAACAAGGTTTTCACCTAGGAGGATTCGATGGATTTTTCTCTCAGTCTTGCATAGGGGTGCTACGCAAAATCATCCTGGAGAATAAATAAATAAGGTACCAGTAGTATCTGTTCCTATCCAAGATTTTTGCCTCAGCCTCTGCATCATTGGCCGGGCTAGGGAATCAAGAAAAGATCTGCTCTTATCAGTTTAAGAATCCAACTAATACATCTGAGAAAGAAGCTGGAGATAATCAGTTGCACCATCAACACAAAATCATAAGCCACGACCATGTATGCACATGATCTAGAGATTCCATAACAGACCAAGCCACTAGAGGTGCATATAAGCTCACAAGTAAAATTAGTCCAGTAAGATGTCCAAGCATTTACTTAGTACCAGTATCCGCCGATATTTATTCCAACCCATTAAAACAATAAGATGATCAAGGAACCATCTCAATCCAGTAATCAGAGCATTGTAAGCACACCCATAAGCCCACAAGAATCCATCAAGTAAACTACCCAAATGGTAGCAACAGTACTTGTAGCTTGATGTCTACATTGAAATAAAGCACCACTCTATCATAATAAGATCCCAAGCAGAGTCTTGTGCATAGATAAACAGAGTAAAACTGAAATACTTGGGTAGTGCATA
This sequence comes from Lolium rigidum, assembly GCF_022539505.1. Classification (NCBI taxonomy): domain Eukaryota; kingdom Viridiplantae; phylum Streptophyta; class Magnoliopsida; order Poales; family Poaceae; genus Lolium; species Lolium rigidum. The sequence continues at coordinate 143,660,187 of NC_061514.1, forward strand.
TTCATTTTTCATCGAGTAATACTATAACTCGAAACCATAGGTGTGTTTAGATGATTAAATCATTCCATATGAGATACAACGGTCGACAGTCAGATTCATAGCATCACCCTAAATTAGCTCCAAGCACATCATCAAGGACACTAGAGTATTAAGCAATGTTGTTACAACACATGAGCACAACAATAGATGGTCATAGGCAGAGTGGGGAGGGGTTTAGCTCACAGTGCCGTGGAGGTAGTAGCGAGGTAGGCGACGCCGGGGTTGCGTCGCGGCACTGATGTCTACGGGAGCTTCTATTCTTGTAGACAGTGTTGGGCCTCCAAGAGCAGAGGTTTGTAGAACAGCAGCAAGTTTCCCTTAAGTGGATCACCCAAGGTTTATCGATCTCAGGGAGGAAGAGGTCAAAGATATCCCTCTCATGCAACCCCGCAACCACAAAGCAAGAAGTCTCTTGTGTCCCCAACACACCTAATAGGTGTACTAGTTCGGCGAAGAGATAGTGAAATACGGGTGGTATGAATATATATGAGTAGTAGCAACAACACCGGAAAAGTGCTTTGCCCGGGACAAGTAAACAAGCGGTAGTAACGCAGCAGTAGTAACGCGAGCAGTAGTAACGCGAGTAAAACAGTAAACAAGCAGCGATAGCAGTATTTAGGAACAAGGCCTAGGGATTAGACTTTCGCTAGTGGACACTCTCAACATTGATCATATAACAGAATAGATAAATGCATACTCTACACTCTTGTTGGATGATGACCACATTGCGTAGGATTACACGAATCCTCAATGCCGGAGTTAACAAGCTCCACAATTCAATGTTCATATTTAAATAACCTTAGAGTGCATGAAAGATCAATTCGACTAAACCAAGTACTAACATAGCATGCACACTGTCACCTTCATGCTATGTAGGAGGAATAATACACATCAATACTATCATAGAAATAGTTAACTTCATAATCTACAAGAGATCATAATCATAGCATAAACCAAGTACTAACACGGATGCACACACTGTCACCATTACACCGTGCGGGAGGAATAAAACTACTTTAATAACATTGCTAGAGTAGCACATAGATAAATTGTGATACAAAATATATTGCAATCATAAAGAGATATAAATAAGCACTTCACTACGCCATTCATAACGGTGAGTAAGTATTCCGTGAAATATAGCCTAAGAGACCCACACGGTGCACACACTCGTCACCTTTACACACGTGGGACAAGGAGTCTCCGGAGATCACATAAGTAAAACTCACTTGACTAGCATAATGACATCTAGATTACAAGCATCATCATATGAATCTCAATCATGTAAGGAAGCTCATGAGATTATTGTATTGAAGCACATAGGAGAGAGATGAACCACATAGCTACCGGTACAGCCCCGAGCCTCGATGGAGAACTACTCCCTCCTCATGGGAGCAGCAGCGGTGATGAAGATGGCGGTGGAGATGGCAGCGGTGTCGATGGAGAAGCCTTCCGGGGCACTTCCCCGCTCCGGCGGGGTGCCGGAACAGAGACTCCTGTCCCCCGGATCTTGGCTTCGCGATGGCGGCGGCTCGGAAGGTTTTCCGTATCGTCGTTTTTTCGCCTCGGGGTTTTCTCGACGGAGGCTTTAAATAGGCGGAAGGGCAGCCTCGGAGGGGGCTCGGGGGCCCACACCATAGGGCGGCGCGGCCCCCTCCGGCCGTGCCGGGGTGTGGTGTGGGGCCCCCGGGGCTTCCCTCCGGCGGCTCTCGGGTGTTCCGGAAGGCTCCGGGAAAAATAGGACCCCGGGTCTTGATTTCGTCCAATTCCGAGAATATTTCGTTACTAGGATTTACGAAACCAAAAACAGCGAGAAAACGAGAACTGGCTCTTCGGCATCTTGTTAATAGGTTAGTTCCAGAAAATGCACGAATATGACATAAAGTGTGCATAAAACATGTAGGTATCATCAATAATATGGCATGGATCATAAGAAATTATCGATACGTCGGAGACGTATCAAGCATCCCCAAGCATAGTTCTGCTTGTCCCGAGCAGGTAAAACGATAACAAAGATAATTTCTGAAGTGACATGCCATCATAACCTTGATCATACTATTTGTAAACATATGTAATGAATGCAGCGATCAAAACAATGGTAATGACATGAGTAAACAAGTGAATCATAAAGCAAAGACTTTTCATGAATAGTACTTCAAGACAAGCATCAATAAGTCTTGCATAAGGGTTAACTCATAAAGCAATAAATCAAAGTAAAGGTATTGAAGCAACACAAAGGAAGATCAAGTTTCAGCGGTTGCTTTCAACTTGTAACATGTATATCTCATGGATAATAGTCAACATAGAGTAATATAACAAGTACAATATGCAAGTATGTAGGAATCAATGCACAGTTCACACAAGTGTTTGCTTCTTGAGGTGGAGAGAGATAGGTGAACCGACTCAACATAAAAGTAAAAAGAATGGTCCTTCAAAGAGGAAAGCATCGATTGCTATATTTGTGCTAGAGCTTTTATTTTGAAAACATGAAACAATTTTGTCAACGGTAGTAATAAAGCATATGAGTTATGAAAGTTATATCTTACAAGTTGCAAGCCTCATGCATAGTATACTAATAGTGCCCGCACCTTGTCCTAATTAGCTTGGACTACCGGATCTTTGCAATGCACATGTTTTAACCAAGTGTCACAATGGGGTACCTCCATGCCGCCTGTACAAAGGTCTAAGGAGAAAGCTCGCATTTTGGATTTCTCGCTTTTGATTATTCTCAACTTAGACATCCCGTTGCGGTCGAAACCCACCGGCGAGCAGCGACCGGCAACACCGTAGAGCCGGGAATCTCCCGAGATCGCGGCTGGCCCCGGTCCCTCCGAGCGACGGCCCGCAAAGCCTTCTCGGTCACACGTCCGATGCTCGTCGCAAGGGCGTGCCACCCGACCTATACCCGGTCGGGAAGGTGTTGGATGATGCCTCGCTTAGTTTCCCGCATGGCATACACGTAAACATTAAATACGAGCCTCGATCGGCTCTCAGAGTTGTCCTGTGAATCGGCTCAAAGAGCCGATCCACCCATGATTCGTACGAGGTGTACGAATATATGGTGGTCCTGCTTGATCAAGATAAAGCTAAAGCGATCTACGACGATTTAGGGTTTTCACCGCATAATCGGATCATCCTACTCACGATTGGGCCTCGCACTCGCGTACGGTGACCGTAAGCCGATCCTAGACAGGGCCTAAAAACCAACACGAGGTTGATCCCGGAACATCCTGTCTAGGGCTAGCAAACTCCACCCTACACGCCGCTGGATCCTCCAACCCTTTGTAAGGCCTAACTATTGCGGATATTAAACTAATCCTTGAAGAACAAGGAGCAACCGTAACGGATCGGATCTACTAAACAATGATCAAGACCTAAGATAGGTGTAAGGGCGGCTAGATGTATAAGGGTTGCACTACGACAACATATGATACGAAGAACAATGCTAACCCTAACACATCTAAGATAACTACGTTGCTCGCCATCAAAAAGGCTTCAGCACGAGCAACGCATGAACAACGTAATAAGCTTATGCTGCCTAGATCGCAAGATGCGATCTAGGCAGCATGGTGCTTGCCGGAAGGAACCCTCGAGACGAAGGAGTTGGCGATGCGCCGAGATTGGTTTGTGTTGAACGTTGGTTGTTGTTTATTTCATAAACCCTAGATACATATTTATAGTCCAGGGGACTTTCTAATGTGGGAATAATCCCCACCGTGCACGAGGCAAACTCTAACTAACCGACACGTAACTTACTATGTTACAGATACAAGGGCAAACTAGCCCAAACTTTGCATATAAGGCCGATTCACGTATTTCTTCGGTATGTAATCTTCAAGCCCATCTTGATCGCGGCCCACCTCTGACTCGGTCAAATTCTGGTGATAACACATGCCCCCCTGGTTTTGGAAATGACATTTCCAAAATCATTACGCCTTTCCTTCGTCGGGTCATGTCGCGGCGTAACAAAGACCGCCGCGAATCTTCCATCATTTCGCCTCGCCTCCTTGGCTTCTCTCGCACGAATTGATAATTTCGGCATCACGTCCTCGAGAACCGTCATGGCATTAAATCTCCACTACACCCCCTTTATTTATCCGTGCCGAACGGTTCGCCACTTCATCCCTTTGCTCTGTTCTATCCATCAGTGCCCAAAAACCCCTCTTCCCCTGTAGCAATGTCTTCCTCCTCCTCTTCCCCCTCAGGCCTCCCCCTCCAATCTTCGCCGAAGAACAAGAATGAGGACGACCTCCACTCCGGGGCGAACCCCATCTCCTCCGACAAGGAAAAGAAAGAAGGAGAAGTAGAGAAGACCAAGGCCTCCCCCTCCGCCAGGCTCCCGCCGAAGAAGCGCTCCCGCATGTGGGCGGACAGCGAGGACGAGGATGATGACGAGGAAGGAGAAGAGGAGGAGGAGGAGGATGATTCCTCCTCTTCCGCCGGGTACCCGCCGACGAAGCGCTTCCGCGCTTGGGCGGACAGCGAGGATGATGATGATGACGAGGAAGAAGGAGAAGCTCCGGCCGACGGCTGGGGCAGCAGCGGCGAGGAATTCTCCGGCAGTAGCGTCGACGGCGACGCCGACGACGATGCTAGCGAGGACTAGTAATGTAGGATTAGTAGTTCCTGAGCAATCGGCTCTTTCTTTTGCCCTCCCTTGCTTTGAGCAATCGGCTCTTCATTGTAAAAAATCCTCTCTTATTAATGAAGAAGACTTTTCCTTAACTTAATTTCGCCGATTTCCCTTCGCACTGATTCTGCCGATTGTTAGTTTGATCAACGCTCAATGAGCCGATGGCAACTCATCGACCTTTTACGATAAATTTCGAGATGGACCAATTTAGCCATCTCCTCCAATGATAACCTGTGAACCTTGCTCAAACTCAGATCCCCAACTTCCAACCGAACAGGTCCAATCCGCAGTCACTGAGCGTAGTGTTGGACTCAACGGCAAAAACCCCTGAAATAATGCCTGGTCTCATCATTAACCTCAGGTTTTCAGACATTCTCCTGCCGGATCCTTCTCTTCCAAATCCCCTTTGCTTTCAGGGGCTCTCTGGGACCATTGCTAACTCAACCCGGAGGCTGGAGCTGATACTTCTGCAGGATAGGCACCACTTCCACAGATTTTCTTTCGATAGTATGCAGCGATGTTTAAAATCCTGCTCTGTTTCCTTGCAGCAACCATCCCTCAGAACAGTTGAGATTGCAGAGCCAGCCGATTTCAACAAAATCGGCTCCCTATAGCAAAGGGTCCTTCAGGGCAAGCTGCCCCCCGAGCCTTAGTCAAGGCGAGAAAAGTAGTGAGCCAGCCAAAGGTGCCACCATCGGTTTCCAAGTCATGATGCAGGGCCAGCCGATTTCAACAAAATCGGCTCCCCAGAGCAGAGAGCCTTCAGGGTGAGCTGCCCCCCGAGCTTCTCCAGTCTACTTCTTGTGCCTTGCTGATCCGATCGGCTCCTTTCCCTTGGCAGATTGTTGTAACCCATCCTTAACCGGATCGGCATGTCCATGCTGCTCTTGGATTTGGAGGTTCTTGTAGAGAGGATCTGAGCCACCAAACCATTCCATTGAGGAGTTCCTCCAATAGAGTCTCTCTTCGTGACCCACTTCCTGCTCCATTGAGCCTCTGCTCATAACAGTTGTACCTCTTGAGTCGATGGCCATGCATCGGCTGTGCTTGAATTTTTTGAATTTTTTTTACGGCCGATTTATGTATCGGCCCCCATACTTCTACTTCATATCCTCGTGTTTTATCCACCTAGGTGCCCCCCGAGCCGATTCTTTCAAGGGATTTGATGGTATCGGCTCTTTAGGTATTCCCTGTTGGATCAAATGTTGAACCCAGGCAGAATGGATGGTGAGGATAATTTTGGCCGATTGCTGGAATCGGCCTCCATGTTGCTTGCTCGATGAAGGTTTTTGCGATGTTCCTCCATAAATCCTTGGGGCCGATCTCCTGGATCGGCATCGCCACGTTTGTCCATAGACGTTGTTTTTGTTACACGGTCAGGCCGGTGGATGAAACCAACCTAACCCCGTCCTTTGTCACGTCGATGCGCTCGCGATCGTCCAATCCTGGAGCACTAAACTCCGTTGGAAGGATGGAGACCATGTTTGTGCCAGCCGATGTCTCATCATCGGCTTTCTTTTGTCTGGGGCGCCACTCTTTCCATTGTGGCCAACCTTCTTCGTCCAGGGTTCGCTGAATTTTGGCGGCCAGATCAGGCCGTGCCTTCCTCAACGTGTGCAGGTATAACCTTTCAGCTTCCTCCAACCCACGTAGACGCTGAACCCTTCGCTTCTGGGAACGGCCGAGCCCATCGGGGCACCACCTTGGCCGATGATACTTGTCTTCTTCTTCATCATCGTCCTCTAGTTCCTCGAGATCTTCCACCCGAGCGGACTCAGCATGCTTGTTCCGAGGCGGGAGAGGCCCTAGACGTTTGAACACGGACACGTTAGCTGCATCCTTCTTCCTTTGTTTGCATTCTGGGCAATTGCCGATTGTAGGCAATCGGCTCATTCCTGAATCCCAGCAGTGTCTGAAGAAGGGGCAGTCCCAGTGCCTATCCACGTCGTCTTGCTCCCTCGACTTTTCCTTGGCGTGGCGCTCATATCGCTCCTCATCGTGATCATGCCGACGACGTCTCCTGTCGTCCCTAGCCGCACGATCTTTTTCATCATCGTCGTTGTATCGCCGGCGTTGGTCGTATTGACCCACATACTTGTTGAGGAGGTGATCGAGAGAGGTCGCCGATATCTTACGTTCCTCACTTCTCCTCTCGTGATGTAGCGCTTGCCGTCGTGGCGGAGCCGATCGCGTGGAGCGGCTTCCTCCGTGTCTTTGCTATGAGAGCAGCTGCCCTCATCTCCGTCCTTACCGAGTGGTGCCCGGGTCCCACCATGTTGATATTGCACGAGAAATCTAGCTGGCACCCTCCATGGTAAGTATACTCCACCATGTTAACGGCGGGGAAGGGGTGTGTGTCGACCTTCATGGCGTACTCGGTTGAAAATTAGCCGCCCTTTTTCTATCGCCATTTGGATCCGCCGACGCCACACCCTGCAGTCGTTAGTGGTGTGGGTGAACGTGTTATGCCACTTGCGCATGGCTTTCCGTTCAGCTCTCGCACCGTGGGGATCTTGTGGCCTTCGGTACCTTTAGCCGCTTCTCCGTGAGTAAGAGGTCGAAAATCTGCTCAGCTTTGGTCACGTCGAAGTCGAACCCTTTTGGAGGGCCTTGTGGCTTAACCCACTTGCGAGGACACGGGGCCTCGCCGCCCGAGTCCATTCAGCCATCGCTACCTCTCGATCTCCCGCAAGCACCTTCATCCTCGTTCGCCTCAACCAGACCACCGCACGCTTGAATTTGTCCTCGGTAAACATCTTGGTGGCGCTCGTTCATATGCCGACGCCTTCGCACCATGTGCGCCAATGAAGGGTAGTCTCGCTTGGGAGGCCACGTCCTTGATCGATGATGAGAGACCCACCACCGCCAACTTGATCGCTTCTTTTTCACTTACGTGAACCGAATAGCATCGGTTCCTAATGGTCCCGAAGCGCCGGATGTATTCTCGACATTGTTTCCCCGCGCTTCGTCGTACTTGTGCTAGATCGGCAATACCAGCCTCGGAAGCCTCCGAGTGATACTCGTATGTGGAACCGTTCTTCCAACCGCTTCCAAGTCCGGATCGAGTTCGGTGGCAGCGATGTGTACCACCCGAAAGCCGATCCTGTGAGGGACCGTGCGAAGAACCTCACACGCAGCTCGTCCGATGCCGAGATCGTGCCCGACTGTGCCAAATATCGGCTCACATGCTCGATGGAGCTGGAACCATCCGATCCACTAAACTTTGTGAAGTCGAGGAGCCGATATTTGGGTGGTAGCGGGATCAATTCGTACTCGTCGGGGTACGGCTTGGTATAGCCGAATGTCTTCCTTTTCGGCATCATGCCGAACCGATCTTTCGAATTGTACAAATCTGATCCGCGGTGATGGCTGAAGGTGTTGAACCCCGAAGATTCGCCGGGGTGGCATACTTAGCCAGCCATGCTTGCTTTTCCAGCTTCCGAGCCAACCGCAGGAGCTGAGCTCGGAGGTTTGTCGGAGTGGCGTACTTAGCTAGCCACGTCTCGCTTCTCAAGATCTCGCTCCCGACGTTCCTCCCCGCTGTTCCGGAGGTCCTCGCTGTTGCAGCTCGGTTCGAGAGTGCCCGACTACTGCAGCTCGGCACGTATGCGCACGTGTATCCGTGCGGGATCTCCTTGGGCGCCTCATGTAGGAATTGGTAGTCACTAGGGTCACCACCAATCTTGTAGACGACGTATGCCGATGAGTTCGGCACTTCGGTGCTGCCAACGCGAACGGCAGCGGTGGACGGGACTCGGAGTGGCATCTCTCCTTTGTAAGTCCCCGCAGCTGGTCCCGATGGAGAATACCGATGGCTCATGATTTCCGGATCACGCGCGGAGCGACACGCTCCAACGTGTTCACCGTGCTCTCGGAGTGGCGGTGCGGCGAATGAGCCACCATGAAGTTGATCTCTCGACGCAGCGACACTGGTGCGTTCTTCTCGACGGGGCGGACAGGTCCACTCCATCGAGCGCGCCTTCGGTGAGAACCCCTTCCATCCGATGCCGTGGGAGCGGGTTCCGTGGAAAGAGCCGATGAGGTCGGCTTCGAGGACCGCCTTGATCTCGTCATGCTTCTTCTTGAGCTCGTCGGCCGGATCCTCGTACTTGACCGGAGTGCTTTCCGCCATCTCGGAGGTAGATGGCGATGCGGTGGATGTCGAAGATGGTCCCACCGGGCGTGCCGAATGTGTTGCGGTCGAAACCCACCGGCGAGCAGCGACCGGCAACACCGTAGAGCCGGGAATCTCCCGAGACCGCGGCTGGCCCCGGTCCCTCCGAGCGACGGCCCGCAAAGCCTTCCGGTCACACGTCCGATGCTGTCGCAAGGGCGTGCCACCTGACCTATACCCGGTCGTGAAGGTGTTGGATGATGCCTCGCTTAGTTTCCCGCATGGCATACACGTAAACATTAAATACGAGCCTCGATCGGCTCTCGAGTTGTCCCGTGAATCGGCTCAAAGAGCCGATCCACCCATGATTCGTACGTGGTGTACGAATATATGGTGGTCCTGCTTGATCAAGATAAAGCTAAAGCGATCTACGACGATTTAGGGTTTTCACCGCATAATCGGATCATCCTACTCACGATTGGGCCTTGCGCTCGCGTACGGTGACCGTAAGCCGATCCTAGACAGGGCCTAAAAACCAACACGAGGTTGATCCCCGGAACATCCTGTCTAGGGCTAGCAAACTCCACCCTACACGCCGCTGGATCCTCCAACCCTTTGTAAGGCCTAACTATTGCGGATATTAAACTAATCCTTGAAGAACAAGGAGCAACCGTAACGGATCGGATCTACTAAACAATGATCAAGCGGGTGCCGCCCCTACACCTAAGATAGGTGTAAGGGCGGCTAGATGTATAAGGGTTGCACTACGACGAAGCATATGATACGAAGAACAATGCTAACCCTAACACATCTAAGATAACTACGTTGCTCGCCATCAAAAGGCTTCAAGCACGAGCAACGCATGAACAACGTAATAAGCAGTGTCGCCTAGATCGCAAGATGCGATCTAGGCAGCATGGTGCTTGCCGAAGGAACCCTCGAGACGAAGGAGTTGGCGATGCGCCGAGATTGGTTTGTGTTGAACGTTGGTTGTTGTTTATTTCATAAACCCTAGATACATATTTATAGTCCAGGGGACTTTCTAATGTGGGAATAATCCCCACCGTGCACGAGGCAAACTCTAACTAACCGACACGTAACTTACTATGTTACAGATACAAGGGCAAACTAGCCCAAACTTTGCATATAAGGCCGATTCACGTATTTCTTCGGTATGTAATCTTCAAGCCCATCTTGATCGCGGCCCACCTCTGACTCGGTCAAATTCTGGTGATAACACATCCATACCGGGACAACATGGACAACAGATAATGGACTCCTCTTTAATGCATAAGCATGTGGCAACAATTATTATTCTCATATGAGATTGAGGATATGTGTCCAAAACTGAAACTTCCACCATGAATCATGGCTTTAGTTAGCGGCCCAATGTTCTTCTCTAACAATATGCATGCTCCAACCATTAAGGTGGTAGATCTCTCTTAATTCAGACGAGACGGACATGCATAGCAACTCACATGATATTCAACAAAGAATAGTTGATGGCGTCCCCGTAAACATGGTTATCGCACAACAAGCAACTTAATAAGAGATAAAGTGCATAAGTACATATTCAATACCACAATAGTTTTTAAGCTATTTGTCCCATGAGGTATATATTGCAAAGGTGAATGATGGAATTTTAAAGGTAGCACTCAAGCAATTTACTTTGGAATGGCGGAGAAATACCATGTAGTAGGTAGGTATGGTGGACACAATTGGCATAGTGGTTGGCTCAAGTATTTTGGATGCATGAGAAGTATTCCCTCTCGATACAAGGTTTAGGTTAGCAAGGTTATTTGAAACAAACACAAGGATGAACGGTGCAGCAAAACTCACATAAAAGACATATTGTAAACATTATAAGACTCTACACCGTCTTCCTTGTTGTTCAAAACTCAATACTAGATGTTATCTAGACTCTAGAGAAACCAAATATGCAAACCAAATTAGCAAGCTCTAAGTGTTTCTTCATTAATGGGTGCAAAGTATATGATGCAAGAGCTTAAACATGAGCACAACAATTGCCAAGTATCAAATTATCCAAGACATTTTTAGAATTACTACATGTAGTATTTTCCAATTCCAACCATATAACAATTTAACGAAGAAGAAACTTCGCCATGAATACTATGAGTAGAGCCTAAGGACATTGTCCATATGCTACAGCGGAGCGTGTCTCTCTCCCACAAAGTGAATGCTAGGATCCATTTTATTCAAACAAAACAAAAACAAAAACAAACAGACGCTCCAAGCAAAGTACATAAGATGTGACGGAATAAAAATATAGTTTCAGGGGAGGAACCTGATAATGTTGTCGATGAAGAAGGGATGCCTTGGGCATCCCCAAGCTTAGACGCTTGAGTCTTCTTAGAATATGCAGGGGTGAACCAACGGGGCATCCCCAAGCTTAGAGCTTTCACTCTCCTTGATCATATTGCATCATACTCCTCTCTTGATCCTTGAAAACTTCCTCCACACCAAACTCGAAACAACTCATTAGAGGGTTAGTGCATAATAAAAATTAACATATTCAGAGGTGACACAATCATTCTTAACACTTCCGGACCTTGCATAAAGCTACTGGACATTAATGGATCAAAGAAATTCATCCAACATAGCAAAAGAGGCAATGCGAAATAAAAGGCAGAATCTGTCAAAACATAACAGTTCGTAAAGATGGATTTTATTAGGCCACCAGACTTGCTCAAATGAAAATGCTCAAATTGAATGAAAGTTGCGTACATATCTGAGGATCATTCACGTAAATTGGCTTAATTTTCTGAGCTACCTACAGGAGGTAGACCCAGATTCGTGACAGCAAAGAAATCTGGAACTGCGCAGTAATCCAAATCTAGTACTTACTTTACTATCAAAGACTTTACTTGGCACAACAAAACACAAAACTAAGATAAGGAGAGGTTGCTACAGTAGTAAACAACTTCCAAGACACAAATATAAAACAAAGTACCGTAGCAAAATAACACATGGGTTATCTCCCAAGAAGTTCTTTCTTTATAGCCATTAAGATGGGCTCAACGAGCTTTAATGATGCACTCGCAAGAAATAGTATTTGAAGCAAAAGAGAGCATCAAGAGGCAAATTCAAAACACATTTAAGTCTAACATGCTCCCTATGCATGGGAATCTTGTAAATAAACAAGTTCATGAAGAGCAAAGTGACAAGCATAGGAAGATAAAACAAGTGTAGCTTCAAAAATTTCAGCACATAGAGAGGCATTTTAGTAACATGAAAATTTCTACAACCATATTTTCCTCTCTCATAATAACTTTCAGTAGCAACATGAGCAAACTCAACAATATAACTATCACATAAAGCATTCTTATCATGAGCCTCATGCATAAAATTATTACTCTCCACATAAGCATAATCAATTTTATTAGTTGTAGTGGGAGCAAATTCAACAAAGTAGCTATCATTATTATTCTCATCAAGTGTAGGAGGCATAGTATAATCACAACAAAATTTACTCTCCATAGTAGGTGGCACCAAAAGACCACTATCATTATAATCATCGTAAATAGGAGGCAAAGTATTATCAAAGAAAATTTTCTCCTCAATGCTTGGGGGACTAAAAAGATCATGAAAACCAGCTTCCCCAAGCTTAGAACTTTCTATATTATTATCAACAATGGTGTTCAAAGCGTTCATACTAATATTACTACCGACATGCAAATAAGATTTCATAGGTTTTTTAATTTTCGTATCAAACCATCCATGTCTTAAATCAGGAAATAGAATAAGAAGCTCATTGTTGTCCATTATGCCAAACTAGTGTAAACAAGAAACAAAAAGATGCAATTGCAGGATCTAAAGGAAATAGCTTCGAGCACAAACACAATGGCGCCGTAAAAGTACTGCTACTCCGGAACCGGAGTATGAGTGCCTTTTTACCTTTCCTCCCCGGCAACGGCGCCGTAAAAGTGCTTGATGTCTACGGGAGCTTCTATTCTTGTAGACAGTGTTGGGCCTCCAAGAGCAGAGGTTTGTAGAACAAGCAGCAAGTTTCCCTTAAGTGGATCACCCAAGGTTTATCGATCTCGGGGAGGAAGAGGTCAAAGATATCCCTCTCATGCAACCCAAGCAACCACAAAGCAAGAAGTCTCTTGTGTCCCCAACACACCTAATAGGTGTACTAGTTCGGCGAAGAGATAGTGAAATACGAGTGGTATGAATATATATGAGTAGTAGCAACGAGCACCGAAAAGTGCTTTGCCCGGGACAAGAAACAAGCAGTAGTAACGCAGCAAGTAGTAACGCAGCAGTAGTAACGCAGAGAAACAAGTAAACAAGCAGCGATAGCGATATTTAGGAACAAGGCCTAGGGATTAGACTTTCGCTAGTGGACACTCTCAACATTGATCACATAACATAATAGATAAATGCATACTCTACACTCTTGTTGGATGATGAACACATTGCGTAGGATTACACGAATCCTCAATGCCGGAGTTAACAAGCTCCACAATTCAATGTTCATATTTAAATAACCTTAGAGTGCATGAAAGATCAATTCGACTAAACCAAGTACTAACATAGCATGCACACTGTCACCTTCATGCTATGTAGGAGGAATAATACACATCAATACTATCATAGCAATAGTTAACTTCATAATCTACAAGAGATCATAATCATAGCATAAACCAAGTACTAACACGGATGCACACACTGTCACCATTACACCGTGCAGGAGGAATAAAACTACTTTAATAACATTGCTAGAGTAGCACATAGATAAATTGTGATACAAAATATATTGCAATCATAAATAGATATAAATAAGCACTTCACTACGCCATTCATAACAGTGAGTAAGTATTCCGTGAAATATAGCCTAAGAGACCCACACGGTGCACACACTGTCACCTTTACACACGTGGGACAAGGAGTCTCCGGAGATCACATAAGTAAAACTCACTTGACTAGCATAATGACATCTAGATTACAAGCATCATCATATGAATCTCAATCATGTAAGGCAGCTCATGAGATTATTGTATTGAAGCACATAGGAGAGAGATGAACCACATAGCTACCGGTACAGCCCCGAGCCTCGATGGAGAACTACTCCCTCCTCATGGGAGCAAGCAGCGGTGATGAAGATGGCGGTGGAGATGGCAGCGGTGTCGATGGAGAAGCCTTCCGGGGGCACTTCCCCGCTCCGGCAGGGTGCCGGAACAGAGACTCCTGTCCCCCAGATCTTGGCTTCGCGATGGCGGCGGCTCTGGAAGGTTTTCCGTATCGTTGTTTTTTCGCCTCAGGGTTTTCTCGACGGAGGCTTTAAATAGGCGGAAGGGCAGCCTCGGAGGGGGCCTGGGGGCCCACACCATAGGGCGGCGCGGCCCCCTCCGGCCGCGCCGGTGGTGGTGTGGGGCCCCCGTGGCTTCCCTCCGGTGGCTCTCGGGTGTTCCGGAAGACTCCGGGAAAAATAGGACCCCGGGTCTTGATTTCGTCCAATTCCGAGAATATTTCGTTACTAGGATTTCTGAAACCAAAAACAGCAGAAAACGAGAACCGGCTCTTCGGCATCTTGTTAATAGGTTAGTTCCAGAAAATGCACGAATATGACATAAAGTGTGCACAAAACATGTAGGTATCATCAATAATATGGCATGGATCATAATAAATTATCGATACGTCGGAGACGTATCAGGCACCGTCCCGCCGGCGCCAAGGTCGAGGGGGTAGTAGTAGCAGCAGCGCACCCTAACCAGCACCATGCCACCACCACCAGCACATCACCACAACAGCAAGGGCATCGTGGCGGCGACGGTTGAAGGAGAAGTCGCGGCGGCGCACATCGGCGGTTGGCGGCGGCCGGAAGCGGCCGGCGACGGTCAAAACCATCCCCGACAAACTAGGGTTTCTACTCGGGAGCGAACGAAAGCGACCACCAAAGCCAAATCGAGCAAGGGGGTTGGAGTCCAAGAAGAGGTGGAGCAAGGCCGACCAACGGCGGCACCAGAATCGGCCGGCGGCGGCCGTAATAGGAGGCGGCTAGGGTTCGCGCAGGGGCGCCCGGGTGTGGGCGACAGGGCGCCGCGGCGAGGAAGTTCCGGTGAAGAAGAAGAAAGGCGGCGAAGCTTCCTGGGCGAGCGGCGGCGCAGAGTCGGCCGGCGAGCTGGCCGGGTGGTGGTGGCCGGAACGGCATAGGCGCCATCGCCAGGAGGGGAACGAGTGAGGTCGTCCTCGTGTACGAGAGAGGGTCAGTGAGCGAGAGAGTGGGGGTCGGGTTGGGTTAGACCCAACTGACTCGGGCCTTTGGGCCAGGCTCGGTTGGTCAGGCCATTGGGCCAACCCAATAAATCATTGGGTCAATTTTTTTTAGAAAAGAAAAACCTTTTAAACATTTAAGAAGATAAAAAGAAAAACCATAAATAGAATTAAGTATCAAAAAATGACCTTTATAAATAAATAAAATAGAAAACAAATACTTAAAGATTAAAAGAACAACAATATGAATTGCCTCTAAAATTTTAGTAGACCAAATTTTAAATCTTAAATTATTAAAACCTAAAAAACTAAATAGATAAATTCTTGTTTCAATTCTTCACATGAATAAAATATTAAATATTACTTCACCTTAAGATGCCATATAAAACAACAAATATTTCTTGCTGATTATGTTTAACTATATGAAAATTCTAATTGATCAATACTTCAAATATTAATTAAAACCCTAAACCCTAATAGTATTTATCATATTTTATTCTTTTAAAAATAATATAATGTTAAACTCATTATTATTTCTATTGCAAAGTTATTAATGATTTCAAACCTATTACCAATTCTTATTTAAGAATTGTATCACAAATTAGAAACCTAGTTTTTATATAAGTAAGAACTTTGGTCCCATTATTTTACTGGGATCATTCCATATTAGAACCAACTCTAAAACCCTAGTTGTTTATCTCATATAATTGTACGAATTTCACCTATACTCATAGAACCCTACTTAACCACAAATAAATCCATGTTTGTGAGCTACTAAAATAAAACCAATTCACATGTGATCATTATTTCATGTCTCTCGCTTTCTAATTAAACCTATATGATCCACTAGCGTCACTTAGGAGCAAACCCTAGCTTGATAATATGTTAGCACCATTGATCATCAATCCTACATACCACACCATTAGGATCAACCTCAACCATCAAACCCTAGTAAAACCATAATGATGAACCATAGTACCAATATTGGTAGTAATACACATCACATGCTCCTATTCCACCGAACCCTATTCAGAAGTGATAAACCCTCTAGTTTGGAAGCCATTAATCATTACCTAGTGAAGCAAATGTGAAGCCATCGTAACCCTAACTTATAGCAACACTTTGACCATCACTCTTTAATATGTACCCATAATCAACCATAGTAATAAACCTGCTAATACTTGCTACATATAGACCAATTCTGTTTAAGAACCCAACTAGTTCCTATTAGGGAACTAAATGAATCTAATAAGTAAACCCTAGAAGCCATAACTCCTAATTATAGTAGTTCTTGTTCTTATTTAACCTGTTCTTCAAAAGTTATTCTTTTGAAGTACAAATGTCAATCAAACCTTAGAAGCCTAATCCTTCTTTGAAATACTCATTATTTCTTAAACAACATGTTCTTCAAAAGTTATTCTTTTGAAGTATAGTATAAGTAATCATCAACCATGTTCGGTAGAACTTAAAATTGACAACTGTTCCTTACATATTATTCCATCACTATTCTTTATATGTATGATTGTTATGATGTCTTATATCACTTGGTTATGATGCTAATATAACCAAACCCTAATAAGAACCTTGTTTGAGAATCATTCTAAAAGTGCAACCAACCCTAAAGAAATCTTTACAACTCATACATCCTAAATCATCGAGGTTAGGTTACGCTCGGGACGATTGCATCTCATATTATGCATTATAGCATCTTGCCAGTTCTTTAAACATTGTCCTTACCGGACGATGATGCTATTTCAGAATTTGGAGTTATTATGTATCGAAGACCTTGACTGCATAATCTTGCAGTCAAGAAAGGCACGTTCATCACTTGCTCATGTAATTTGAGTATTTCTATCAAATTACTTGCAAAGTACTATGGTTATCACTATTGCATAAAAAACAAAACCACTAATTTCATAACTATGAATATGACTATGTGGTGGGCAATGGAACCATGGATTGTGTTGATATGGTGGAGGTTCCATTGCAAGGGTTTATATCCATCTAGGATTAAACAACAAATGTCGCCAGATGATTCTTGTGCCGTAATACCCGTGTTAACCATAAGATCCGGAGTGGGACGGAATAGTCAATTGTATTTCCACCTCTTGTACATCAACGGATGCGCTTTACCGTAGACCCTTGATCCAAGAGAGGACAAGTGGTACCCTTGATCCAAGAGAGGACAAGTGGTAGGGTGGGGGTCCCGATGAAGTCCCCACGGTAATTGCGGTCTATGATGGGTTGCAGCTGCCGGCGAAGGAGTTCATGGTAGAGACCTGAACCGTTGTCGTGGTCGGGGGCCGTCCTTAATTGGTATAAGAGCACCGGCGAGGAACCCGGGTCGGAGTTTGCATCAACAGGTGGGTGTATGAGGTAGCGGAGGAATATGATTGGCTATGACCTTATACCGGGCCTCACACCAAAGGAAGTGTGGACGAGAACTATAGACTCGGTTGGCACCAAGGTTAAGATCTCTTATGGGTAAAGCAACACACCTCTGCAGAGTGTAATGAATCGTGACCTGTCACTCCCTCGTTCCGGGATATGGAAGCTGCGAACGCGGCTGAAAGGAGCTCCATGAAGTTCTAGTAAACCGGTGAAGGCCGACGGACATAGTTCTTCCGAATAAAAGCAACCTTTTGAAGAAATGATTATGAAATCCTCGCATTGGTATTAGACTTTACGGTCTAATGCCGTAGCTAGTGCATTAAACACCTCTTTCCTATAATGAACTTGTTGAGTACGCTCGTACTCATACCACTCTTAAATCCCCGCTTAGATATGGAGCCATCGAAGGAGGATCTACCGTGCAACTCGAAGACCGAGGAGTCTACAAATACTTCAAGGGGACGGGAACCCGGCGGAAGAGTCAAACACCACAACTACCATGGAGAAAACCTAGATTAAGTAGTAGAAGGGAACTAGCTTCCTAAACCTAGCTCCTATTTAGGTAGAATCTAGTCATAGCCTCTTTAGCTAGTCAAATACTCTATAAATAGAGTCCGTGATAAGATTAGATCACGAGTCGTTCTTCTCGAGTTATTTGCAGTTTTACCTCATTGTAAAGTAGGAGGTGTTGCGGTCAGAAACCCACCGGCGGGCAGCGACGGGCAACACCGTAGAGCCGGGAATCTCCCAGGACTGCGGCTGGCCCTGGTCCCTCCGAGCGACGGCCCGCAAAGCCTTCTGGTCACACGTCCGATGCTGTCGCAAGGGCGTGCCACCCGACCTATACCTGGTCAGGAAGGTGTTGGATGATGCCTCGCTTAGTTCCTGCATGGCATACACGTAAACATTAAATACGAGCCTCGATCGGCTCTCAGGTTATCCTGTGAATCGGCTCAAAGAGCCGATCCACCCATGATTCGTACGAGGTGTACGAATATATGGTGGTCCTGCTTGATCAAGCTAAAGCTAAAGCGATCTACGACGATTTAGGGTTTTCACCGCATAATCGGATCATCCTACTCACGATTGGGCCTCGCGCTCGCGTACGGTGATCGTAAGCCGATCCTAGACAGGGCCTAAAAACCAACACGAGGTTGATCCCCGGAACATCCTGTCTAGGGCTAGCAAACTACACCCTACACGCCGCTGGATCCTCCAACCGTTTGTAAGGCCTAACTATTGCGGATATTAAACTAATCCTTGAAGAACAAGGAGCAACCGTAACGGATCGGATCTACTAAACAATGATCAAGCGGGGTGCCGCCCCTACACCTAAGATAGGTGTAAGGGCGGCTAGATGTATAAGGGTTGCACTACGACGAGCATATGATACGAAGAACAATGCTAACCCTAACACATCTAAGATAACTACGTTGCTCGCCATCAAAAGGGCTTCGGTACGAGCAACGCATGAACAACGTAATAAGCTTGTCGCTGCCTAGATCGCAAGATGCGATCTAGGTAGCATGGTGCTTACCGGGAGAAACCCTCGAGACGAAGGAGTTGGCGATGCGCCGAGATTGATTTGTGTTGAACGTTGGTTGTTGTTTATTTCATAAACCCTAGATACATATTTATAGTCCGGGGGACTTTCTAATTCAGCCGTGCACCTAACCGTGCACGGATAAAACTCTAACTTCTAACCGACACGTATCCTACTATGGTACAGATACACGGGAAATTAGCCCAAACTTGGTACACAAGGCTGATTTATGTATTTCTTCTATATATATTCTTCAAGCCCATCTCCAATCGCGGCCCACCTCTGATCCGGTCAAATTCTGGTGATAACACATGCCCCCTGGTTTTGGAAATGACATTTCCAAAATCATTACGCTTTTCTTTCGTCGGGTCATGTCGTGGCAGAGCGAAGCTGCCGCAGAATCTTCCATCATTTCGCCTCGCCTCCTGGGCTTCTCTGCACGAATTGATAATTTCGGCATCACGTCCTCGAGAACCGTCATGGCATTAAATTTCCACTACACCCCCTTTATTTATCTGTACCGAACGGTTCGCCACTTCATCCCCTTGCTCTGTTCTGTCCACCAACGCCCAAAAAACCCTCTTCCCCTGTAGCAATGTCTTCCTCTTCCTCTTCCCCCTCAGGCCTCCCCCTCCAATCTTCACCGAAGAACAAGAATGAGGACGACCTCCACTCCGGGGCGAACCCCATCTCCTCCGACAAGGAGGAGAAAGAAGGAGAAGTAGAGAAGAGAGAGGCCTCCCCCTCCGCCAGGCTCCCGCCGAAAAAGCGCTCCCGCATGTGGGCGGACAGCGAGGACGAGGATGATGACGAGGAAGGAGAAGAGGAGGAAGAGGAGGATGATTCCTCCTCTTCCGCTGGGTACCCGCCGACGAAGCGCTTCCGCGCTTGGGCGGACAACGAGGATGATGATGATGACGAGGAAGACGAAGCTCCGGCCGAAGGCTGGGGAAGCAGCGACGAGGAATTCTCCGGCAGTAGCGCCGACGGCGACACCGATGATGATGCTAGCAAGGATTAGTAATGTAGGATAAGTAGCCCCTGAGCAATCGGCTCTTCTTTTGCTTGAGCAATCGGCTCTTCATTGTAAAAATCCTCTCTTATTAATGAAGAAGACTTTTCCTTAACTTGATTTTGCCGATTTCCCTGCGTGGTGATTCTGCCGATTGTTAGTTTGATCAACGCTCAATGAGCCGATGGCAACGCATCAACCTCTTACGATAAATTTCGAGATAGACCAATTTAGCCACCTCCTCAAATGGTAACCTGTGAACCTTGCTCAACCTCGGATCCCCAACTTCCAACCGAGCAGGCCCAAACCGCAGTCACTGAGCGTATTATTAACGGCAACCTTTGTCTTCGGGGGAGCTCTAGGACCATTGCTGAATCAACCCGGAGGGCGGAGCTGTTACTTCTGCAGGAGAGGCTCCTGCTCCGTTTTCCCGCAGCAACCATTCCTCAACAAGGTTGAGATGCAGAACCAGCCAATTTCAACCCAAATCGGCTTCCTATAGCAAAGGGTCCTTCAGGACAAGCTGCCCCCCGAGCCTCAGTTAAGGCGAGAAAAGTAGTGAGTCAGCCAAATGTGCCACCATTGGCCTCCAAGTCATAATGCAGAGCCATCCGATTTCAACAAAATCGGCTCCCCAGAGCAGAGAACCTTCAGGGTGAGCTGCCCCCCAGCTTCTTCGGTCCACTTCTTGCGCCTTGCTGGTCAGATCGGCTCCTTTCCTTTGGCGGATTTGATGCAACCTATCCTTAACCTGATCTGCACATCCATGCTGCTCTTGGCACTGGTCAAGGTCATGATCCCTCAAACTTGCCCCAGCTGATATTGCGGACTCGAATACTTGCAAAAGGGATTTGGAGGTTCTTGAAGAGAGGAACTGAGCCACCAAACCATTCCATTTGAGGAGTTCTTCCAGTAGAGCCTCCCTTCGTGACCCACTTCCTGCTCCATTGAACCTCTGCTCATAACAGTTGTATCTCTTGAGTCGATGGCCATGCATCGGCTTTCTATCCTTAAGTCGATGTCTGCGCATCGGCTGTGCTTAAATTTTTTTGACTTTTTTACGGCCGATTTATGTATCGGCCCCCATACTTCAATACCCATCATCAAAGAATATCTTGGGCTGCTGGGCATTTGAAAGATGCTTCTACTGCATATCCTCGTGTTTTATCCACCTAGGTGCCCCCCGAGCCGATTCTTTCAAGGGATTTGATGGTATCGGCTCTTCAGGTATTCCCTGTTGGATCAAATGTTGAACCCAGGTAGAATGTACAGTGAGGATAATTTTGGCCGATTGCTGGAATCGGCCTCCATGTTGTTTGCTCGATGAAGGTTTTGTAAGATTCCTTCATAAATCCTTGGGGCCGATCACTTGGATTGGCATCGCCACATTTGTCCATCGATGTTGCTTTTGTTACACGGTCAGGCCGGTGGATAAAACCCACCTAACCCCGCCCTTTGTCACGTCGATGCGCTCGCAGTCGTCCAAATTGATGCCTGAGAGTGGCTCTTGGCCTGATGTCTCCCAAACGTTCATGCCGGCCGTTGAAATCTCGGCTGAATCATCGCGTGGACGACTTCTACTTCATCTCCATCCCATTGTATTAGGCATTGGTGCATCATGGATGGAATGCAACGATTGGCGTGGATCCAATCTCTCCCTAGTAGGACGGCATAGGAGCTCTTGCTATCGACAATAAAGAACGTCGTAGGGACGGTTTTCCTTCCTACGGTCGGATCCACATTCAGAACACCTTGTGCGTCGGATGCTTGGCCGTTGAAATTGCTCGGTGTTACATTGGTCTTGATCGGATCCGAGCTGGAGCGTCCCAACCGACGTAGCATGGAGTATGGCATAATGTTAGCTCGCCGCTCCGGTGTCCACCAACATCTTGTTGACGAGCTGCCCATTGATGTATCCTCGCAAGTACGGGGCCTTCGGATGCATGTAACTTCTTTCTCGTGGCTTCTCGAAGATGACCGGCCGTGGGCTGCAGTCAAGTTGTGCCACGAGTGCTTCGTCTAATCTCGGAGCACTAAACTCCGTTGGAAGGATGAACACCATGTTTGTGCCGGCCGATGTCTCATCATCGGCTTTCTTTTGTGCGAGGCGCCACTCTTTCCTTTGTGGCCGACCTTCTTCGTCCGGGGTTCGCTGAATTTTAGCGGCCGGATCAGGCCGCGCCTTCCTCAACGTGTGCAGGTATAACCTTTCAGCTTCCTCCAACCCACGTAGACGCTGAACCCTTCGTTTTTTGGGAACGGCTGAGCCCATCAGGGCACCACCTTGGTCGATGATACTTGTCTTCTTCCTCATCATCGTCCTCTAGTTCCTCGAGATCTTCCACCCGAACAGACTCAGCATGCTTGTTCCGAGGCGGGAGAGGCCCTAGACGTTCGAACACGGACACGTTAGCTGCATCCTTCTTCTTTTGTTTACATTCTGGGCAGTTGCCGATTGTAGGCAATCGGCTCATTCCCGAATCCCAGCGAGTGTACGAAGAAGGGGCGGTCCCGGTGCCTATCCACGTCGTCTTGCTCTCTCGACTTTTCCTTGGCGTGGCGCTCATATCGCTCCTCGTCGCGATCATGCCGACGACGTCTCCTGTCGTCCCTAGCCAGACGATCTCTTTCATCATCGTCGTTGTATCGCCGACGTCGGTCGTATTGACCGACATACTTGTTGAGGAGGTGATCAGAGAGAGGTCGTTGATATCTTACGTTCCTCACTTCTCCCTCTGTGATGTAGCGCTTGCCGTCGTGGCGGAGCCGATCGCGTGGAGCGGCTTCCTCTGTGTCTTTGCTATGAGAGCAGCTGCCCTCATCTCCGTCCTTACCGAGTGGTGCCCGAGTCCCACCATGTTGATATTGCACGAGAAATCTGGTGGCACCCTCCATGGTAAGTATACTCCACCATGTTAACGGCGGGGAAGGGGTGTGTGTCGACCTTCATGGCGTCCGGTTGAAAATTAGCCGCCCTTTTTCTATCGCCATTTGGATCCGTTGACGCCACACCCTGCGGTCGTTAGTGGCGTGGGTGAACGTGTTATGCCACTTGCGGTATGGCTTTCCGTTCAGCTCTGCACCGTGGGGATCTTGTGGCCTTCGGGTACCTTTAGCCGCTTCTCCGTGAGTAAGAGGTCGAAAATCTGCTCGGCTTTGGTCACGTCGAAGTCGAACCCTTTTGGAGGACCTTGTGGCCTAACCCACTTGCGGGACACGGGGCTTGCCGCCCGAGTCCATTCGAGCCACTTGCTACCTCTCGATC